>NC_088362.1:97042732-97050232 GCF_034508935.2 Berghia stephanieae | reverse complement strand
TTCTCTTGGATGCTTCAATTGTAATTCTATAACTTTTTAACTATCCCATTTTCTTCCTTTTTACTGACGCTGATATGACCTAAATGTGTTGCAAGCGCCGTAAAATCCTTATAATCAAAAACAAAAACAAAAAAAGAACTCAACCTTGAGCCACTCACAGCAGCGGGACTCGAACCCAGACAATAATGTCACGAGCCGAGTACTATAGCACCTAGACCATAAAATTACCCAAATCCCATCATAATATTGTTGGTTTATTATTGATGATTTATCCCAAAAAGTACGTCCACACCCATTACAACCCATTGTCTGTTACAGTGGGCAGGTCTGCCATGGACAATTGTCGTCCATTAAAACTAATAAGGCGGTCAGCCCAAACCCCCCCCCCCCCACCCCCCCCCCCCCCCCACCCTCGTATTGGACGTTAACCTGTCCCATATAGACCATTAGTATGGTCATTCCCCCACCCCCTCCCCACACACCTCCACACACACACACACACACACACACACACACACACACACACACACATACATTCCTTCTCTCAATAATTGAAAGGTCAATCAAGCTCTAGGCCGGACATAGCAGCGGCAAGAATTATCCAGTTAACTTCCGTTCTCTTTTTAAATGTCCCTCCTCTTGGCAAAAACTCTCAAGCCTGGGACTTCGCGAAGTCCCAGGCTTGAGAGTTTTTACCAAGATGAGGGACATTTAAATCGACCGATATTTGAAGGACGAGTTTTCTGGCCAAATTTTGAAATACATGTTTTGTTTTTTCCAGAGTACGACAGTTAACTGGTTAAGCGTAACGTGTTGGTGATTACCATTGATGATAATGGTGAGTACCGTAATGTCAGAATATTGCAGGTATGTCTGTGAGTCATCTTATGACGTAACAATAACATCATTAGTTGTCATTTTGGTGGCGATGCCAATTTTGCGCCCGGTAAATATTTATAATAATGTCATCATTTCAGTATCAATATTTGACGAGTCATTTCCCCGTTACTATCCGTTGTCGGCTATTCTGACGTACGCTGACAAACCACCTTTTAACTAGTGCCGCGCTGAAGACCGGTCTGGACCGGCGGTCCCACGGTCTTTTAGCTGTGAACCGGAGACCGGTCCCATAGGGGAAGACCGGCGGCGGTCCTCACTTCTTATCACCTTTCAACTAGTGCGGGGCGGTCCTTGGCAAGCTTAAGGACCACGGTCCTACGGTCTCGCGCCATAGCCTACTACTTCCCCAGCGATTCGTTGCTTCGGTTGCCTATCTTCCACCAATCACCACCCATCCCACTTAATTAATCGCACCCACCCCCCTTTGCCATACACTAAACGACACAGACGACCATACAGGCAGACGACCACCAACCTCCACTCCGCAAACCGCCCTTTCGTGTGTGAGATGGGGGGAACAGGAGGCGCACGCCTTGGACGATTCCATTATACGGGGTAAATTTCAAAATTTACTACACCATAATGATCGCAATGACAATGATCTATGGTGAAGGCATGACCCCTCTTCTCTAATGGGTTATTATTTGAAATGTATGTGACTACTAAAGATATGTGTGTTTGTGTGTGTGTGTGTGTGTGTGTGTGTGTCGAACCTAGCAAGTAGCAAATCCGATTTTTTGTTTTCTTTTGTCCATCTCTTGTCACCACTCCTTTCTATCGCAGTGTTGTCATTTAAAATAATACAATAATATTAAAATTTCGTTTGGTGTTTTTACTAATCAAATAATATGAGTTTCATTAGTTTCTTCCTTCCAAAAAACCCAGTTATAACGTCTGAATTTTAAAAAAGTCCAATAGAATATTTGGGGACCCCGATAGCTCAGTTGATAGAGCACTCTCTTTATACGCAAAGGGCCAGAGATCGATCCCGGGTGCAGTCGAGTTTTTCTGAATCCCTGTCTACTCAGCAATGAATGGGTAGCTGGGTTTGTTAGATCTGGCGAAAAGTCACCATCGACCCCTCTTATTACCTCATCCACCCCCTCTTATTATAACTTCACGTCTCTATCTTACTCTTCAATGCTCGCTGCCCTCTAATGTGTGTGTGTGGGGGGGGAGGGGGGGTAGGAGTTGCGTGTGTGTATCAACGCCACGAACAACTCGATCAACGCCTTGGGCGATGCCATTATCTCCGTTAATGGGGCTAAATTTCAAATTTTATTAAATTATCGAAGTAACAATGAAGTACGGTGAGCAAATAAAGAAGGCATCACCCCTCTTCTCTAATTAGGTTACAATTTGAAATGAGTGTGACTACTCCGTGTGTTTTACTCCTGTAGACCACGGTTTTCATCGTGTAGCGGTCTTTAACGGTTCGAGAATGAACGATCCCACGGTCTCAAAGGTCAAACCGGTTCGAATTTCCAACAGTCTCTCAGGAATGATCAATGTCGAAAAGGACCGGTCCTAGGACCGGTCCTTACGGTCTTCATTTCCCAAGGACCGTAGGACCGTGGTCCTTAAGCTTGCCAAGGACCGCCCCGCACTACTTTTAACAGCTTGACTAGAAAGCTGTTGCTTCATCAGTCGATAGCTCAGTTGATAGAGCACTCACTCGCTTCCTAAAGCAAAGAACCAACGTCGATCCCGGGTGAAGCCGAGATTTTTTTTTTTCGATTCCCATGTTCAACCTTCTGTGGTTGAGTAGCTGGGTCTGTTAGATCTGGCGGAAAGTATTTTGTGATCGACTAGCGTCATATCCAAATGGTAGCATGCAATTGCTATTGTCCGTCTCACGCTATAAAAACCGGGATATACTCAGGTTCCTCGGGCCTAATGCCTCTGAAGGACTACTTCTATAGTGCGGCTATGTCATGGTCTTGTGGTATGACACTCGCTTTCGGATCGGAAGGTCCTGGGTTCGAGCCTCGCGCTCGGCGCATAGTTGAGTCCTTGGAAAAGGCTCTTTTCTCATTTTCTCTCACCGTACTCAGGTGTAAAATGAGTTAACAGCGTTGTCTTTGTCCGAAAAATTATAATATCGCTTAACAGGCGGCATGTCCCGTCCTCCATGTTAAATGGTGCTGTTGACCAGGGACCCCTTGTAAAGCGCTTTGAGCACATTTAGTGGATATTGCGCTATATAAAGTTCAATGTTTTTTTAATATAGAATAAAATGACCCTTAAGTCTGAAACAGGCCACTTCCTAGAAGTCATGAAGAGGTTTCGGGTTTAAAATGTTTGACATAGTGGTGGTCATTTTAATCGATATATAATGAATTAAAAGTTATGTGGTCAAAACAAAAAAGGTGTGTTGTCAATGTATGGTTGTTTTGTTGAGGAACGTTATGTTTCTAATCGTAAAATATGACTCATAACACTGATAAATGTGACCCTTCGACTCAAAACGGTATTAAGTCGGGTTGGTTGAGATGTTGAAAATTGAATTTATAGCCAGAAATATCAGACTTATGTTTAGTTTGTATGTTTTATTGAGGAGAATGGATAGCATATTTTAGGGTGCTAATGCCAACAATTTATATTTTTGACCAGTTTAACATTTAATTCGGCTTCTAGGCATACGGTTCGTTCCGACATAATACCGTTTTGAGACGATGGGTCACAAATATGGAACGCCGTTGATGAACATAGCAGTGTGGCGCCCGGGATAGCGGCTGCTATTCGGGCACCGGGTTGGATCTTCATTAGTCACACACCGGGACGAGCAGCTCATGTGGCTCGTTGGCTCGATACCCGGGATGGTCTCGTGACGGTCAACCGGGATTTACACCGTTGCCCTCCATGTGCATCAAGCCCCCTCACCAGCTACCAGGCGGGTTTGCGACGGTGCACGAATGCGGGCCGGACTTTGCTGATTGGGTCGATCGTCATAACATAGTAGTGTGAGAACCATAAGAGGCTGCTGCCGTTGATGACATCCACCTTTTTTTGTTTATTGTCATTTTTACAGACTGAATTAAATCTCTTGGACCGAAATAAATGTCATCAGTGAAGTGTCACACGACTTTTGAACCTAGCCATCATAAAGCTACACAAATCCCATCGTATTGGTGTTCTATTATTGATGATCTATTCCAAAAAGTACGTCACGATCCGTTACGGCCAATTGTGTGTTACAGTGGGCAGTCTGCCATTGTCCATTAAAACTAATAACGCGGTCAGCACCTACCCCCCCCCCCCCCCCCCCCCCCACCCCACCTCATTGGACTGGACGTTCACCTATCCCACATATGGGAATGAGATTAGCGGACGAGTAGCGTCCCTTGATTGGACGTCACCGGCGGAAAAGTTATTAGAGAGAGAACGTCATGTTGGTTGTGCGCATGCGTCTCTCGTCCTCGCTTCCGGTGAAAGCGGCATGAGACACTTCACCGAAAGCGAGAACGAGAGAGACGCATGCGCAAAACCAATTTGACGTTCTCTCTGTAAGGGGACGTCCAATCAAGGGACGCTACTCTTCCGCTAATCTCATTCCCTATACCTAAGCTGCAGAAGGAATTGGCACAGAAGATTAGAGAGTAAACCGAGATGCCCCATCAGAAAGCGCAAGGGCCCAAGCAAGTCAGACCACTGCTTCATTATCACATCAGAACAAACAAACAAACAAACAAACAAAATCTGCAAGCTTGTCTCCAAGGAACAGAAATCTTTTCAATGTAGAGGACAGATGTATGGTTGGAGGAATGGAGGTATGTACGGCTATGTGGTCTAGTGGTATGACACTCGCTTTCAGATCGGAAGGTCCTGGGTTCGAGCCAGCCTCTCTCGGCGCATGGTTGAGTCCTTGGAGAAAGGCTCTTTACTCACATTCTCTCACCGTACTCAGGTTTAAATGAGTACCTGGCCGTTAAACAGGGTTGTCTTTGTCCGAAAAATGGTAATATCGCCTAACAGGCGTCATGTCCCGTCCTAAATGTTAAATGTTGCTGTTGACGAGGGACCCCATGTAAAGCGCTTTGAGCACATTTAGTGGATATTGCGCTATATAAAGCTCAATTTAATTTAATTTGCCGATTTAGCGACGTTGACGATCCAATGGGAAGGTTTTTAGAAAGCATAATGTATTCCTTTGTGACGTGAGAGGTGTGAATTCTATAAACAACGAAATGAAGACATAGGGACTGAGTCTAAATTGATAGAAAACCATTGTCGTGATCGAACGTTCTCGTTGGGGATTAAGAGAATGGAGAGAGAGAGAGAGAGAGAGAGAGAGAGAGAGAGAGAGAGAGAGAGAGAGAGAGAGAGAGAGAGATAGAGTGTGATAGAGAGAATTTCTGATGGTCTTAGCATCCATAACAAAAGACCATGAACTGTGGAAGGAATTACCACAGAAGATTAGAAAGACCACCAGTGTGTTAAAATCTGATAGTAAAGAAGTTAAATGCCTCAAGTAAGTCAGATCAATGGTTCATTACTATAAAAGAGCAACAACAACAACAACAACAACAACAACAACAACAACAAAAAGAAGAAAAGAAAAGAAAAACTGGAAACTTGTCTTAAAAATACAAAGAAAAAAGAATATCAAATCCATAGAGATATCATAAAAAAATTTCATTTTTTAAAATTGAACTTTTATATAGCGCAATATCCACTAAAATGTGCTCAAAGCGCTTTACAAGGGGTCCCTGGTCAACCGCAACATTTAACATGTACGACGGGACATGACGCCTGTCAGGCGATATTACAATTTGTCGGACAAAGACAACGCTGTTAACGGCCAGGTACTCATTTTACACCTGAGTACGGTGAGAGAACGTGAGTAAAGAGCCTTTTCCAAGGACTCAACTATGCGCCGAGCGAGGCTCGAACCCAGGACCTTCCGATCCGAAAGCGAGTGTCATACCACTAGACCACATAGCCGCATAGTGGATGTAGAGGACAGATGGATCGTTGCCAACCCAACGACAACGATGATCCAATGGAAATGATCTTAGAAAATATAATATTGTATTCCTTTGGGACGCGGGAGGTGTTAATTCTATAAATAACAAAACGAGGACACAGGGGGCTGAAACTAAATTGGTAGAAAAACAATGAAATGATTAGCATCGTGGTGATCGAACATTTGAGGTATGGGAGGGAGAGAGAGAGAGAGAGAGAGAGAGAGAGAGAGAGAGAGAGAGAGAAAGAGAGAGAGAGAGAGAGAGAGAGAGAGAGAGAGAGAAAGAAAGGAGAGAATCTCCTCTGATATTGTAATATAGCAAAAGACCCCGAACTCTAAAAAGGAATTACCACAGTGCGGCTATGTGGTCTAGTGGTATGACACTCGCTTTCGGATCGGAAGGTTCTGGGTTCAAGCCTCGCGCTCGGCGCATAATTGAGCCCTTGGAAAAGGCTCTTTACTCACATTCTCTCACCGTACTCAGGTGTAAAATGAGTACCTGGCCGTTAAGAGCGTTGTCTTTGTCCGAAAAATTGTAATATCGCCTAACAGGCTTCATGTCCCGTCCTACATGTTAAAAGTTGCTGTTGACCAGGGACCCAATGTAAAGCGCTTCGAGCACATTTATTGGATATTGCACTATATAAAGCTCTTTTTTTTTTTAAATAGAGGCAACCGAAGTGTCCAAATCGGATGTATAAAAGCGAAAGTAAATTAGGTCACAATTTCATTATCAGGCTGAACAAACAAACAAATAAACAAAAAAACGTAAGTTTGTGTCTAAAATAAAAAGACAAATAAAAAACAAAGCCACAGAAGTGGATTGTCTCCGTTGATGTAAAAGACGGAAAGGGAATTGTCGATTCAATGTCTTTGACGATCCAATGGGGATGTTCGTAGGAAGCATAATGGATTCCTTTTGGAAGATGATTGAGGTTTGAATTCTATAGATAACGACATGAAAACACAAGGACCAAGATTAAATTGATAAATTGAACAATAAAATGTTGATCTATCATTGTGGTTGGGGAGGGAAAGAGAGAGAGAGCGGTGGGGGGGGGGGGGGGGGGGGGGGGGGGGAGACCCTGAACTGTGAAAGGAATTGCCGCAGGAGTTTGGAGAGGCAACCGATGTGTCCAAATCGGATGTATTGGAATTGAAAAGCCTTAAGTAAGTCAGATCAATGTTTTTAAAAATAAAATAAAATAAATAAAATAAAATTCCCTTTAATCATCCCCAAGGGGAAATTTGTCTTTAGGGTCTATTCCGAGGGAAGACTGGAATAGCCCAGGCGTCAGCCGCAGAGCAGCGCCGCAAAGTGAGCTAGGGCGAGGTGACTTGCTCAAAGCCACACAACGCAGCGGCGGGTGATTGAACTCCGTACCTTTCGGGTAGGAAGCAAAGACCGTACCACTGAGCCACGCTGCCCCTTTATCATCATACTAGAAATAAAAAACGCAAGCTTATCTCCAAAAATGAAAACAAACAAAAAAAAAAAAATAAAAGAAAGCTAGCGAAAAAAAAATATTTTTTTTTAAAATGAAAAGAAAAACCACCAAATTCACAAAGACGTCTCCGGTGATGTAGAGGACGGATAGAGAATGACCGATCCAACGACAGTGATGATTCTAGGG
>NC_088362.1:97015232-97037732 GCF_034508935.2 Berghia stephanieae | reverse complement strand
CGTTTAATTTAGGAGAGAGATTGACGGTGGTAAATGATCGCGTGTGATGGCTCAATATATAATACATGAGGAGATCAAAACAGCAACAAAGCAGCTAGAACGTTCACCAAAAAAAAAAAAACAACAAAAACAATAACAACAACAGCAACAACTAAAACAACAATAAATATTACAACAAAAAAAGCAAGAATTACAAACAAACAAATGTTTATAAAAACACCCCGCCCCCCTTAAAAAATACAGACAAATTTTTAAGTCGATAACAAATTCATGAATTGATTTATATCTAATCAGGTTTTCCCATAATAATAAAGACATTCTTGAAATAGACACACTGTGTACGTGTACAACACGTCTGACAACCGAATGCAATTATTGGTTATTTGTCATTGTAATCAGGGATAGCTAGAATATTTTACGTGTGGTTGGGAGTTGTAGTTTTTTTTGGGGGTTTTTCATAACAACATGGACAAGAAACTCCAAAAAAATGTTTTTTTTTTTTGTTTTTGCTTCGTTTTGTTTTTGTTTTGTTTTCTTGGCGGGTTTTTCCTTTAAAGAGTTGATTATGCATGGTTTATTTCCACGATTATTACCGAAACAATTTCTTTCAACCTGTAGATACTTATTTGCAAATATTATGATAATCCAAATTGTTTTTGAGCTCATTGTAAGAGAAATACTCTCAAATCAACGCAAAATGTTCTCTATGTTAACTCAAGCCCATAATGTCGGTCATCAAATCTATATGAAAGGGAGCAGCGTAGCTCAGTTGTACGGTCTTTGCATCGTACCCAAAAGGTACTGAGTTCGATCACCCATTGCTGCACTGTGTGGCCTTGAGCAAGTCACCTCGCCCTAGCTCAATTTGCGGCGCTGCACTGCGGCTAACGCCTGGGTTATTCCAGTCTTCCCTTGGAATAGACCCTAGAGAAATATTTCCCTATGGGATGAATAAAGGGAATTTTTTTCTTTATTTTATTATATATCTGCAAATATGTTCACGTCGTTTTCATTGTATTATTATTAATATACACAATCAACAAATATAGTGACTCATCATCTCATCATCGTCATCATCATCATTGCCTTTTTTACCCTGGGTCAGGGTATAGGCCACAGACAAACAGCCTCCGTCCTTCTCTATCACGAGCTAACTTTTTTTTATCTCATTCCATGTCCATGTCTTATCACTTCTCTGTATATCATACTTTTAGGAATATTTGAAAGATGATATAAAGTCATGTTTACTCGAGATAAGACCAAATTCCAATTCCGTACTCAAGTCATATTATCATTTCACGCTGGAGGAGCTCGCGTGCGTGTTATGACCTGGTTCGTAATATCGCCCAATCTCGTGACAAATTGTGTGACAGAAATAAACAACTAGCATAGGACAGAGGTCTGTCTGTATAACAATGATTTTCAAATCTAAAATTCTACACAAACAAGTTTTTATCTTGTCTTTCGAGTTTGAAACAGTTATTAAAATTTTTCCAAGCAGGAAATTAAATGCCATCTTTAAACTTCAAAGGCCAGTAGTTATAATAATCGGAGACGAAAACGGAAGAGTACATTGTTATCTTCTTCCTTTTTAGAAAAAAAAACTTTTGAACTTTGAACCTTCTGAGATGATAAAGCCCAGACCAATCGGAACTAATTAGTAGTGTGTCACGTACTTTTTAAACTAAATTGTGGTTTATGGACTTAACATTGGATTCAACCGTAGCCATCGTTAACTTTTCTTTTGACAAAAGTCTTTGGCCGCAAAAGAAAACAAATCGTGAGTTGTATTCAATAGATAGTTCGAAGATGACGTCACTCAGGTCTTTGTTATTGTTTTTTTTTCCATCCGCGATTATGAGTAATGCTCACTGAACTGTATTACCCAGACTATAAACGTTCACGAATACACACAGTTTTGTGTGTTGGTCCGTTATACTTCCGGATGGCAATGTTATGAGTTTCTTAGCCAAGCGCATACTATCTATAAAAATATATAAAATCTAATGTTGTTTCCTTAACAATATGTTAAATCTGATTTGATAAAAAATTAATCACCTCTTTCTTAGTTTGCGTAAAGAAAAAAAAAGAAAAAACAAACTAACAAACAGCATGACGTCAACCGCGTGATCTTTCAAAAACAAGACTTAATTCTGTTCCGTTTTATCCAGAATATTTCAAAGACGAAGACGGTGCCTAAACCTTTCAACATCAATTTGTCTGGGAAGAGCAAAAAGTAATTTCTTTTGTCTTAAGCAGGGTGTCTGGGGCTTGATGTGGGCTGATTGCCCGTTTTGATGTCAACAAAAAAATAGTCGACGACGATCAGACGGGACGGGAACAAAATGGAGAGATGAGAAGAAGAAGAATGGGGGGGGGGGGGGGGGGGGGACGGGGAGGGGGGGGGGGGGGGGGGGGGGGGGGGGGGGGGGGGGGGGGGAGAGAAACAAAAAACAAGAAAACAATTGTTGCCCGCGGTCAGCGTCAAAAATGACATTAAATTGGGGAGATTGGATTTGGGGGGGGGGGGGGGGGAGGAGGGGGAGAGTGTATGTATGTGTGTGTGTGTGTGTGAGAGAGAGAGAGAGAGAGAGAGAGAGAGAGAATGTGAATGTGTATGCGTGTGTGTTAGAGAGAGCGAGATAGATAGATAGATAGATAGATAGATAGATAGATAGATAGATAGATAGATAGATAGATAGATAGAGAGAGAGAGAGAAAAAAGGGAGAGATATAGATAGATAGATAGAGAGAGAGAGAGAGACTAGAGAGAGAGAGAGAGAGAGAGAGAGAGAGAGAGAGAGAGATTAAACAAGATAGGAAATTGGAAGAGGAGAGCGGATAGAGAGAAGAAGGGTTGGGGCGGTTGAGTGTTATAAGATGACACCAATGTGCAGGCGATGGAGAGATCGTTATCTCGTTCTTTGTTGATGAAAGATGCCAAGTCGCCGAAGGAAAAGTCACCCATCACTATTGTTGACATTTAATTTTTTTATAAGGTTTCAGAAGCAAAAAAAAAACAAAAAACAACTCCTTGGTAGTAGAATATCTATATTCGTGCGAGGACGAGAGACACATGTGCACAACCAACATGACGTTCTCTCTCTAATAACTTTTCCGCCGGTGACGTCACAGACTATGGGTGACGTCCAATCAAGGGACGCTACTCTTCCGCTAATCTCATTCCCTATTGACAATGCGCGTTGCTTTGATACTGTTACTTGGTTCTAAAAAAAATCAAGCGAAGGTTTCAGCACCAAAAAGAAGAAAAAAAACTCTCTTTGTTGTAGGATGTCTATTTGAAAGTGGGCGTTTGGTTTGATGCTGTTTCCTCTGTATATAGAATCAAGCGAGATTGGGCATGGGTAGTCATCGGATGAGTGAAAATAGTCGCAAAAACTTAAAGCCAGAGGACTGGGGTTCGAATACGTAGATGACAAATAAAATCGACGAATGTGTTTGTTTTGTTTTTGTTTTTTAATTTTTATTATAAGACGTATAAAAAAGCAACATATTATTGTATGAAATAAAAATTCTGGTGATTTGTTTGGAATCAGTATGATATATATATGATATAGGCTGAACAATTGGATTCAATAGTCAGATGTCACGTCGCCCAGCAACGGCGTCCATGGTTGTTCTAAACAAAGAAAATCGGTACTTTTCATTCTTCATGCTGGCTAGAACTTTTCATAAAAGTCAAAACATGATCAGATGTTTTTTTTTTCTTCTGGATACGCTTTTATGCTCGTCGGAGAAATATTTCATAAGGGCTTCAGACATTGTTCCGATAGTTTAGAGCCAGTTACTAAGTTACCATGCGTCATTACGAGGGAAGTGACGTCATGATTGTTGAAGCGTATTTGGGATCCAAACCCTTGAAGACAATCATTCAAGTTCCATCTGTACGTGTATCGCCCTTATAAACTGAAAACGTGGATTTATGCTAAAAGATGCAACACAAAACGTACATTACGTATGCACCGTCAATCAGTTTAAGTGGGTGACCTACTGACGTTAAATCAATTGATTTCTTTGAAGTCGCCGCAGCTTGTTCTCTTTAGACAGGTCCTTGCGATGGAAAATCAATTAAAATCAGAGATCAAGTTGAATAAAATGTCTTTGATGTTTTTCTCTTGTATCGTAACTATATATAGATAAACGAATGGCTCTATGAGATCCGCCCGTGACTCGATTAGGAATTCGTTTTAGTGACGTGAGAATTTCAGCACTATAGAATCTTATCTTGGAATAAAGGTTAAGCGATGTTGAGCGTGATTGGTGATCGGATGGGTGGCAATAATTGCGAAAAGAAATTTATTAGCTAATTTGCCCCATGGTTTTGTCTTTGGGTAAAGCAATTTCATAAAATCGTCCCATTTGACTCAGGTGTGAATAAGCACCACCTGGCTGAAGATTGTAACGATGAGAGTTCTATTACAAAACGTACGCCTGACAGGCGATGCACTGGATGAAATGGAATTTATGGTTTGATAAGAGAATAAATGAAGTATGTATTGTAAAGCGCATTGAGCATGGCGAATCGGTGTATAAATTAATCAATCAATTATTTTGTAAATAAAGGATTGTTTCTTTTATTAGATAAGAATAAGGGGGTGGGGACAAAGCGAAAAATGCACATGTTAAATATTGCTTGATTTTGTCATTAGATGACCTACATATTGAAGTGGTGCAATACTGAAGTGACAAGTCAAAGAGTTTCCATTCTAAGACGAAATGATAAAACTTAGAAGTTTGTGCACGTTAACGAAATGTAATAATTTTAGGAATTCTTATCTAATTTTGTTTTGTTGGTTTTCAATTTTTTGTGGGTTTTTAGCCTCTGAAAATTTAATGATGTTCTGTCTGCTTATTTGATAAATGAATGGAATTGTCCTCCCCTTGAAGTCTCCCTTGGGATAAAAAGATAATTTAATAAATGTCGCTCTTCTCCTTTTCTCATTCTCAGATACACACACACCCACACACCCACATAATACACAGACACACTCACACACACATATACATACCAACACACACACATACACACACACACACACTTATATATAGATAGTTCGAAGTTGACGTCACTCAGGTCTTTGTTATTGTTTTTTGCCATCCGCGTTTATGATTAGTTCTCACTAAACTGTATTAACCTGACTATAAACGTTCATGGTTACACACAGTTTGTGTGTTGGTCCGTTTTACTTCCGGATGGCAATGTTATGAGCTTCTTGGCCATGCACATACTATCTATAGATAGTATGCAGATGACGTCACTCAGGCCTTTGTTATTGTTTTTGCCATCCGCGTTTGTGAGTTGTTCTCACTAAACTGTATTAACCAGACTATAAAAGTTCATGGTGACACAGAGTTTGTGTGTTGGTCCGTTATACTTCCGGATGGCAATGTTGTGAACTCCTCGGCCAAGCGCATTCTATCTATACAAACATACCTACATCGCTCTTACATAACATGTTACACATTTTAAAATATCAAAGTGACAAATTAGGGGGAGCAGGCACTGGTTTAGATAAAGCTTCAAACACGAGTTTACAAAACAGTGCTAGACAAAGAAAAATTACCATCCCAAAAACATCGACCTGTTTAGACTGGGGATTGAACATCAGACGTCCTGGTCACCGTTCTTCGCACAGTTCCATACACACTTGTTTAGATCAAATATTATTTGCAACAGCGTACGGAGTTGAGCATGGCACTCACCTCAAAAGCAAAGAGACAGGTCGTTTCATGCGTGGCCATCGTTATGTTATAGATAGTATGCAGATGACGTCATCAGGCCTTTGTTATTGTTTTTGCCATCCGCGTTTGTGAGTTGTTCTCACTAAACTGTATTGACAAGACTATAAAAGTTCATGGTTACACAGAGTTTGTGTGTTGGTCCGTTATACTTCCGGATGGCAATGTTGTGAACTCCTTGGCCAAGCGCATTCTATCTATAGCCTGACACTGAAATCCAAAAGGACTGGCAGTTTGACGTCATTATTTGGTTTTTGCACCGTCTAGTGAGTTGTCGTGAGTAGAGCTCATGGAAACAAGTTATTTCATTGGTTGACCTATTGAATACAACTCACGATTTGTTTTCTTTTGTGGCAAAAGACGGGCATTTTGATGTCATTTTTTGGCCTGTATCAGGCCATAACTTTACGTGGCCACGTTTCATGTCAGTCATTTTAAAGCCGACTTCTCTGTCCAGCAAAAGCGATTGGATAGCTGGTTTAATTAAGCTGACTAAACATTCTTTGGGACAAATTACGGTCATTTTTAAGGGTAACAAGCAAACGTTTAGCTTTTTGGGGGAAGGTGGGGGTGGGGGGATGGGGGGGGGGGGTCCTTTTAAGTGTTATAGTGTCGTCTTTTCCATTTATGTGCTTTCGTTTCTTTCTTTTTTTTTTCGTTTTATGAGGAAGTCAATCAAATTCAAAAATTTCGTTGCAGTCATGTTTTTTTGATAAAAGTCTATAAAACTCATTCATTCACTGCTGGATTTGGGGCTTTTACCTTCTTTTTTTTCTTTTGTTGTTGTTGTTGTTGTTGTTGTTGTTGTTGTTTGATGACGGGTTTTTTTTCTAATTTAATTTGGTTTCGGGTGGGGAGGGGGTAGGCTCGAATCCCGGGCGGGAAAGACATTACAAAAATGTTTTTGTAATTATCTTTATTCATACCAAGGAAAACTTTGCCTTTCGTGTTCGTTTGGAAAAAATAATCAAGATAACATCAGCCGCATTGCAGTGGCATAAAGTAAACAATAGCGCCAAAGTGATGTAACAGTGGAGTTCAAACTTGACTCTCCAAGGGGTAAGTGAAATGAAGGTCAGTCCTTTACAGTCTTACAAGAAAAGGACTTTTATAAGAGTTTAATTGAAATGCTGTTCGAGTGTTGAAATAAAAGCACATAATTAATGAACAATTATGTGGTGCGATCACACGGCTTCTCCGTGCACAATGCGTTTAATAAGCTTCATATATTCCGTAGAAGACCATATTATGGAACCCCCCAAAAAAACCCAAAAAGATTTCATACAGAAACTAAACCCTGGTCCTGACTTACGCCTAACTTGAGCGGAATTAGTGTGAACTGTGCTTTGCACAAGGGCACAACGCCAGAGCGAGAGTTTTGTCATTCACTATAATTCTGATTACGAGACACCTTACCGATGAGCCGCCAACTCGGCTTCGAGGCAACTTTTGTTCTTGTAAGTGTGAGTGTGAGTACCAAAAAACACTCAGTGCGTGAGCGAATTAATCAACAGCATTGTGTGGTTTAAAGAGTTCAAGGTTGATCTTATCAATGAAGAACAGATGTGATTGCCCTTGGGCAGTCGTGCCTTACTCTAATAAAACGCCTTTTTGATATTATGGCTGGAAAACATTTATCTCAAGTATCAAATATCAAGAATGAATTTCGATCAACTTGGCAAAAAAACTCCATAGTCTGACACTTCTTTGAAGTCTCCGGTTTGAAATTGTTAAGAGTCATGATAATATATCGTTATTTGAAGTGAAATTGCCATGGCCATAATACATGAAAAGTGTTTTGTCCGACTACAGATGTGATTGCCTCGGGCAGTTGTAGGTGTCACGTATCTGTGACATTTGACAGTAGTGGTCGACTTACCAACGGTCACGCATACATTGACTTCATTGCCTATTTGGGCCAGTGCTGGCTAAAAAAAAAAAAAAAAACTTTACTAAAAAAAAAAATCTCATTAAAAAATTTTGGCAAGGATTTATTTAACATCAAATATCGATTAAATAAAGTGATCCTCAACTGCCAAAATCTCCTAAACCTGAGGTTTCAAAGAGAGATGGATTTACTCCAAAGACGGTCTCGGTTTTGAAAGCTTTTTGATGAGTTGAAAGTTATCTAAATTCATGGATGTTTGAAGTAAAATTTTTGGCTAAATTGAAAAAAAATGTGTTTTGTCGTATCTATATTTCTTTTTTTTTTTTTTTAATTCCCAATGTTGTTCGTGTGCATGATATCCTGGGCTCTCGTATAATGCCATACATCGATGCTAATTAATCACAAGATTACACCGATCAGTCAAGAAGACGCGGGGTTCATTTGCGGTCACAACCAAATAAATGGTTCGTGTTCACAAGAAGATGCCAATATAATTTTGCGCCAGGTATATTTGATTGATTCTTTCTTATTTAACGCAGTGGGGTTTTTTTCAGTTTTTTTTTTAACTTTTAGAAATGTCAAACTGTAAGTAGCGACACCCTTTATGAAATCCATGACATTAGGATTGAAAATCATGACATTAGGATTGAAAATCATGATATCAACATGTCGTCTACATTCAGGCATGGAATTCAATCATCACCACTGTAGGGTTTTAATCGTCAGAAATATAATAGTATGAATAGAACTTATTTGGTAAATCTACTTGGCTAAAATCAACATGCAAGCGCTTTCTTCAATTGAATGCTCTTTTTGTAGTGTAGTGGTGACTTGTTCGGCTCGTTTTTCCCTTAAGGCCATGGGTCCTAGTTCGAACTTTTGTATAGACATCTTTTGTAGGAGGTAAGGCCTTGGAAAATGCTAGTATCACATTTCGTTTTATGTTTCAGTCCGGATTTTTGTTTTCTATTGTTTACAAGTAACTGGTAGTGTCTGAAACAAGATATTGAATGAATGCCGATTTGCTACCTAATTCAGCCCCTTTATTTGTGATGTGGGTGTATAGAAGAATGTTGAGCGTATCATGGACAGACAGGTGTACGAACGAGGAAGTGTTGGAGAAGGGGAGAAAGGGAAGAATACTGATCGATAACATCAGAAAGAGGCAGTTACGCTTTCTGGGACATGTGTGGAGAAGAGACGGAATAGAAAAGTTGGTAACATCTGGGATGATCGAAGGAAAGAGAGCTAGAGGAAGACAAAGAATGACTTATCTAAATAACCTAAGAATGGCCAAATGTGACCAGCCGTCTCAAAACGGTATTATGTCGGGATGCTTTGGATCACAAAAAGTGATTTTAACAGTAATATGGTAAGAAATACGAACTTTGGGTCTTTTGTAATGAAAGAACTTGTATATATTCTCCGTCATTTAGGAGATATATTAACCATAAATTTCATATTTATGGCTAAAAATAAATTTTCCACCACCTAGTTCATCCCGACATAATACCGTTTTGAGACGGTGGGTCACAAATGTGACTTAACAAGCAACACAGATTTCATGCGCACCGCAGAGGATCGTGATTCGTGGAGACAGCTGACCGGCAACGTGCTCAAGAGTACAAGCCACGATGGATGATGGTTTGTGACCATGTTGAAAAAAAAATTACACGGGCCCACTCATCTACTGGTCTTTCAGCATTGTGGTTTATAGATATCTAGTATAAGTTGAGATAATGAGCTCATCGATGTTCTGCATGTACACAAATGTAACCTTAGTTGCTTATTGTCGGTCAGAGAGAATAATATGGTAAGAATTGTCAAACTGTTTGGCTGCCTATGACTATGAATGACGGCAAATAGGCAGAGTGACACCAACGGCATATAGGAGGAACGAAGATGACGTCACACAGCCGTTTGTTATTTTTAGACAGTCTGTGAATAATATGTTCTCACTAAATTATATCAATCAAACTATAAACGTTTAAGGTTACATATTTCTATGTGTTGGTTTGTTTAATTTGGCTGACGGATGTTGTGAACGAGAAAGACTCAAATAATAACAATTTTAATACTAACAGTTCCCTTTATTCATCCCTAAGGGAATTTTTTCTTTGGGGTCTATTCCAAGGGAAGATTTGAATTACCCAGGCGTTAGCCGCAGTTCAGTGCCGCAAAATGAGCTACGGCTAGGTGACTAGGCTTAAGGCCACACTGCGCGGCGATAGTCGAACTCGGTACCTTTCGGGTACGAAGCAAAGACCACGCCGAGAGCCACGCAGTCCCAAAATTCGCATCAAACGCATTCCCCTAATGCATCTCCCCTGTAGTTCCCCTCTCGACTTCATCGTAATAACAAAATCGGTCAAATTGTCAGTTAGTTGCACTGTGACATAGCATCGAGATGACAAGTGAGATGACCCTGCTAGGAACGTGGCACGACAGCCGGTGTCCTGTGGTGATTACCATGTCAGTCAGAGTAATTGGTCATTCATTAGACAGCGGCCACAGGCCTATATCTCTTGCTAATTCTGGAAGAGTTGCCAATACTTGGACTGGGGCTTGGCTGGTTCTATCTCTAGATTTCTTCAAATTGAGAAAATCTATTTAAAGTATATTGTTTTTAAAATTAACTGTATGTAAACTTCAGCCACTCTTTTGTACATCAATAAATTTTGAGCTTATGCCATGATTTGAACAAAATTGTGTTTAGATGAAGCCATTTAATCCGATTGTATTGAAAGTGATATCTCAAAATCTTCCCAAAATGGGAGATAGGCCCAGTGAATTCTCAGCTCACAAATGGCTGGTGAGGGCAAAGGGATATAGAACTAGGTTGTTTGATTTATTCCTAGATAGAGACCAAGGCATAAAAAGAGAACGTTTTTGCAACCCTTCGTAAGCAAAACAGAGGATCATTTACGTATAGGGAATGAGATTAGCGGAAGAGTAGCGTCCCTTGATTGGACGTCACCCATAGTCTGTGACGTCACCGGCGGAATAGTTATTAGAGAGAGAACGTCATGTTGGTTGTGCGCATGCGTCTCTCGTCCTCGCGGCTCATATATATATGAGGCTATAATGCTATATATAAGACCATATAACCCAGTGTCGTCAATCCGATTTTATTGTGCGGCTATGTGGCCTTTGGATCGAAGTTCCTGGTTGTGAGTCCCGCTCTGATCGGCGAATCGTTGAGTTCTCTATAATAACTCTTTTCTCACGATGCTAAAGTGTAATAATAATAATAATAATATGAGTACCTGGTCTGTAACAGCGTTGTCTCTATCGGGAACAACAGAATTATGGGATAACAGGTGCCACGTATCTTTCTGCACGTTAAGTGTTGCTGTTGGTTAGGGATCCCCTGTAAAGCGCTTTGAGTACGTTTGTTGGATAGTGCGCTATATAAATGCTCAAGTTTGTTTTGCTTGTGTGTATTGGGTTGTTGTTTTTGTTGTTGTTGATTTTGTTTTTTGTTTGACTGGTTTTTTGTTGTTGTTTTGTTTGGGGTTTTTTTTGGAGGGGGGGGGAGATTTTAAAATTTTTTGTTTGTTGTGGGTTTTTTGTTTTTTTTTTTGGGAGGGGGGGGGGGGGATTTTAAAAAAAGTTTTTTGTTTGTTTGTTGGGGTTTTTTTGTTGTTTTTTTTTTTTTTTGGGAGGGGGGGGGGCAGGGGTTCGTTTTGTTTTGTTTCTATTTTTTTTTGTTTATATTTGTTAGTTTTGTTTTGTTTTGTTTTGTTTTGTTTTATAATTATTTTGTGAAGACGAATAGGGTGCAAAAAAATATTTGACAAGGTCGAAATGATGATCATTACGGCACTTGAATATTTCAAATTTAAAAAGGCCGCATTGATTTTCCTTTTTAAAAAGCATTACAATTTTACTTATATATAGATCGTCAAATATTATTCTATTCCAATAACATTCTATTTTAATCCCTAGCGTTTCCAAGTACAGAAGAGTTCACAGTGGGTGTCACGTGGTTAAGTACATGTCAGTCAAGATAATTGGTCAATTCATTAGTCAATGGCCATGGCCGTCTATCTGTCTTGCTACTACTGTCAAAGCAGGCAGTTGACCAGCGTAGACAAAGTATTTAATAAGACTTGGAATAGGCTGTATTCCGTGCGTCTATGTGGTCTAGTGGTATGACACCCGCTTTCGGATCGGAAGGTCCTGGGTTCGAGCCTCGTTCGGCGCATAGTTGAGTCCTTGGAGAAGGCTCTTTACTCAAATTCTCTCACCGTACTCAGATGTAAAATGAGTACCTGGCCGTTAACAGCGTTGTCTTTGTCCGAAAAATTGTAATATCGCTTAACAGGCGTCATGTCCCCGTCCTACATGTTAAATGTTGCGGTTGACCAGGGACCCCTTGTAAAGCGCTTTGAGTACATTTAGTGGATATTGCGCTAAATAAAGCTCATTTTAAAAAAAAATTACTACCATCACACGCAAAAGGAATCGAGATCGATCCGAGATGCAGTCGAGACTTTTTTTTTGATCCCTGACCTGTAAATCTACCAGTGACTGGGTATCTGGGTCTATTTGACCTGGCGGAAAGTACTTTGCGATAGACTAGCTTCCTATCCAAAGGGTAGCAAGAAATTACTATCGTCTATTTCGCGCTATAGAAACCGGGATAAACTCCAACTCCATGGGCTTGTTGGCTCTGAAGGATCACTTTTTTTTACAACCATCTAGATAATATGGTAAAGAGTAAAATGTGTTTTCAATGATGCTATAATAAAATTTTAAAATAATATGACCGTTTTGGCATGCAACTTTAGTAAGCAATTGAAACATAGTTGTCTTTCATAATGTATCTATGCCTGTAACGTCTTTAAGAAAAAACTAAAAACAGTTTCTTCCCAAGTTCCATCAACGAATGGAACACTCTCCCACCAGAAATACTAGAGATTACCAACAACAACAAGCAATAGAAACATAGTTGTCTTTCATAATGTATCTATGCCTGTAACGTCTTTAACAAGTGCTCATAGTGGCAATTTGCCGAACTCCTCTCTTCGGTTCAGTGTAAATGTTGCTGCTCGAAGCTCGAAGAAATAAATAACAACGTGAAGTTGAATGTAAGCTTCAATTTAATTACAAAAACAGATCAAATGAACGTTTCGGGTTTCGCCTTTATCAACAAAACAGGATGATTGAAACACCACAGATGAATGAGATGAGTCGTAGTGGCGTAGTTAAGATGAATAAACCTAATGAATAATCTTAACTACGCCACTACCACACCATCTCATTCATCTGTGGTGTTTCAATCATCCTGTTTTGTTGATAGAGGGGAAACCAGAAACGTTCATTTGATCTGTTTTTGTAATTAAATTGAATCTTACATTCAGCTCCACGTTATTATTTATCTGTTAGGTTCAAACAGTTAATTGATTTTTTTTTTTAATCTAAGCAGTGTGATTGATAATAAACACCAACATATATAGATATCTGAGAAGAAAAGAGATTAAAATAATTTTTCAAAAAAGCACCTGCCAACCCCGCTGAGCAAAGTTATGTTGGTTATCAAAAAATAATGATAATATATAATTTGAAAAGCAGCAGAGCGACAAGAAGAAGAAGAAGAAAGAGGAGAAGAAGAAGAAGAAGAAGAAGAAGAAGAAGAAGAAAAAGAAGAAGAAAGATGAGATGATGATGATGCTGATAATGAGGAGAGGAGAGAAGATGGAAAGCGGAGGAGAAGGAGAAGATGAAGAACAATCGAAGACGAAGAATGAGGAGGAAGAGGAGGAGGAGGAAGAGGGGAAAGAGGAGGAGAAGGAGAAGATGAAGAACAATCAGAAGACGAAGAATGAGAAGGAAGAGGAGGAAGAGGAAGAGGGGAAGAGGAGGAGAAGGAGAAGATGAAGAACAATCAGAAGACGAAGAATGAGAAGGAAGAGGGGAAGAGGAGGAAGAGGAGGAGAAGGAGAAGATGAAGAACAATCAGAAGACGAAGAATGAGAAGGAAGGGGGAAGAGGGGAGGAGAGGAGGAAGAGGAGGAGAAGGAGAAGATGAAGAACAATCAGAAGACGAAGAATGAGAAGGAAGAGGGGAAGAGGAGGAGGAGGAAGAGGAGGAAGAGGAGGAGAAGGAGAAGATGAAGAACAATCAGAAGACGAAGAATGAGGAGGAGATGGAGAAATAGGAGGAGGAGGAAGGAGAGGAGGAGGAGGAGGAGGAGAGACAATCAGAAGACGAAGAATGAGGAGGATGTGGAGAAATAGGAGGAGGAGGAGGAAGAGCAGGAGGAGGGGAGACGATGAAGAACCCTGAATCAACGGGACCCATCACTCAACGTCACTATCGTATTCATTCCACGACCCGTTATCTTTTGTACCAAACGTCCATGGCTGCTATAACTCTGTCCAAACCCTCTAAGGTAAGTCGTGTCTTCATCGCTATCCCATCCAGCCACAGAACAACGGGCTAATCTCATAATCTGGCTTGAGGCATTTCGGCGGTAGGCCCTGAGAATGGACCTTTCTTGATATAATATACCATAAAGTAGTAAAACCTCTATGGCCGCCAGTAATATTGTACTACACAGTATTAATGGATACAAAGACAGGGTAGATAGGGAATGAGATTAACGGAAGAGTAGCGTCCCTTGATTGGACGTCACCTTACAGAGAGAATGTCAATTTGGTTTTGAAGTGTCTCAAGCCGCTTTCACCGGAAGCGAGGACGAGAGACGCATGCGCACAACCAACATGACGTTCTCTCTCTAATAACTTTTCTGCCGGTGATGTCACAGACTAAGGGTGACGTCCAATCAAGGGACGCTACTCTTCCGCTAATCTCATTCCCTATAAAGCATTCATACGGAGATACGTTCAACATAATAATTCTTTATCATCGTAAAAATCAAGTGATGTTTTTGTCTTCACGGAATGTTTGGGGGTCAGCGTGTCTCAGCGGTACGGTCTTTGCTTCGTACCCGAAAGGTACCGAGTTCGATCACCCACAGCTGCGCTATGCGGCCTTGAGCAAGCCATCTCGCCCTAGCTCAATTTGCGGCGCTGCACTGCGGCTAACGCCTGGGTTATTCCAGTCTCCCCTTGGAATAGACCCTAGAGAATAATTTCCCCTTGGGGATGAATACAGGGAATTTTTATTATTATTTATTAATGTTTTTATGTGTAACCATTAACATTAATAGTCTGTTAGAGAGACTTAAGTAAGAACTAATAACCCAACTAGCCCAGAAATATAACAAAGACCTGAGTGATGCCAGCTCCATTCGTTCTATTTGACATTCTTCATGAGCAACCCCAACCCCCACAAGCTGGAAAGCTAATCTGGAAATTGGTTTTGTCTGGTAAATAAGCTTTATCCCTATATAAAAATCTTATAACAAAATTGCCTCTAGGCTACTAGTATCACTTGACCACATGATCGTAGAACCACTACAATGTCTTAAAATATGACACATCGATTGGAACCCATACACACACGCTTACACACACACACACACACACACATATATATATATATATATATATATATATATTGTGTGTGTGCGTGTGTGTGTGTAAGCGTGTGTGTGTGTGTGTGTGTGTAGAAACCCATATTTATTCATTAACTACAGGTCTTTACCCCCATCCCCCTCCCCCCCAGTCTTCCACTTTTAAAATTTAATGTCCTGCCTTGTTTTGCTTTCACCAAATATTGAAACCTGGAACGGAGTAAGAAGATGTATTTCCGGTATTTTTATGTTTGCTTGTTTGTTTTGTTTGTTGTTTTTTTTGTTGTTGTTTTTTTTTTTTTTTGTTTTTTTTTAATGGGTCTTTTTGTTTTTTTTTTTTTTTTTTTTTTTTTTGGGGGAGGGTGGGGGTTGTAGTTGTTTTTGTTTTTTGGTTGGTTTTTTGGGTGTTTTGTTGTTTTTCATTTGCGAGGTTATTTATTTTACTTCAAAACCACTGATTCCTAGAAAGATTTGCGGGGTTTTTGTTTTTTTGTCCAGTTTGCTTTTGTTCCTTTTGTTTGCTTAATTTGTCTTTCTATGTTGGTTTTCGGGTTTCAAAGAATAAATTAATTTTCTCTTCCCCCCACCTCTACCCCCACTCCATCCCCGATTTTTATTTCTGCTTTGTTTTTTAACAGCACTCACAATCATCGATCTCTCTCTCTCCCTCTCTCTCTCTCTCTCTCTCTCTCTCTCTCTCTCCTCTCTCTCTCTCTGTCTCTCTCTGTCTCTCTCTGTCTCTCTCTTCTCTCTCTCTCTTCTCTCTCCCTCTCCCTCTCCTCTCTCTCTCCTCTCTCTCTCTCTCTCTCTCTCTCTCCTCTCTTTTATCTCTCACTATATGTATATATATATATATATATCACTCTCGCTCTCTCTATCTCTCTCTTAATATTTCTTCCTTTCTCTCTCTCAAACACATTCACACACACACACACACACACACACACACATCCACACATACACACATACGAGTCCTTCTGAAAATGACTATAGGCTACAGAGATACCAACGATAGTATTACAGCAAGGAATTCCGGACACAGAATCTGTGAATGACAGAGACCCTCACATAAATTATCGATCCTAAAATTATCATTTTAGGTAGACTACACAATGTATGATTGTCTAAACGACACTAAAGGTAGATTAAAGATAAACATGAATTCAAATCGCCTTATTTTGTAAATTTATCTCAAAGAAATCACACACCCTGTAACGATTTATTTCGGATCTTTGGAAAAAGTGTCGGAGAAGTATTTCATAAGGGCAATCTCCATTGCTCCGATTGTTTAGAACCAGTTACTAAGTTACTAAGCGTCAATACGAAGGAAGTGACGTCACAACTGATGAATCCTATTGTAAAAGCTTTAATTATCGAATTATTGAATTAACTGTATATAAGTTGTCTTTTAAAGACATGAGACTAATGGAGCCGGATTTCATCCCCGGTTCTATGGCATTAAATTACGATTAGCAATTGTTTGTTATTCTTAGGACAGGTTGCTAGTTAATTGCAAAGTACTTTTGGCCAGGTCTAAGAGACCCAGTTATCAAATCACTGCTGTGTG
Organism: Berghia stephanieae; assembly: GCF_034508935.2. Classification (NCBI taxonomy): domain Eukaryota; kingdom Metazoa; phylum Mollusca; class Gastropoda; order Nudibranchia; family Aeolidiidae; genus Berghia; species Berghia stephanieae. Next base: position 97,021,033 of record NC_088362.1, on the reverse strand, counting down.
GACAGAGGGGTGAGAAAATAATCTTGACTGCACCAGGATCGATACCTGATTCCTTTGTGGAGCGAGTGCTCTATCAACTGAGCTATCGAGACCGTCAATGAGTGTGTGTTGTGTGTGTGTGTGTGTGTGTGTGTGCATTTGTGTGCCTGTTTACATAGGTGGAATGGTTGGTGGCTCTGTGGGGTGTTAAAAAGAGCTTATCTATTACTTTTTTTAAAAACGTGACAATTTTAAAGACAAAAAATGGAAACGTTATAAATCGATAAATTGGTGCATTCTCGATGGACACAGGTCTTAAAAGAAAAAGAAAAAACAAAACAAAAGAAAAGAGAGAGAGAGAGAGAGAGAGAGAGAGAGAGAGAGAGAGAGAGAGAGAAATACACCAGAGACAGAGAGAGATAGATAGATAGATAGAGTGAGAGAGAGAGAGAGAAAGAAAGAGAGAGAGAGAGAGAGAGAGAGAGAGAGAGAGAGAGAGAGAGAGAGAAATACATAATGACAAAAGACCAAAACCGTTATAATCTCTGCGTCTTGAGACTTTAAAATAGATGTTAAAAGCTTTTTTTCTAAATAAATATCTTGATTTCCATTTTCCTTTCTTTTTTTTTTTTTTTTTTGTATATTTGTATTATGATAAAATAATGACTACAGAAATGGTCATGATGAATGAAAAGATGGCATCTAGAAAGAGGTAGTTAACTCACTCAGTCCGAGAGATGTATGTTTCTTTTCAAAATTTGGAAAAAAAAATGTATTAAAAATGAGCATGTGCATAGATATTTTTATCCATCTACCATCAACATGTGAAAATTAAACACATTAGCTTTGATAGTACCCCTATAATTTTTCTCAGAAAAATGTAATAAATAGGCATGGAGTAAAAGCAACCTCTGTAAACAACGGATAGAGTCGTTGTTAGGGTTGAGTGAGTTAAAAGGTGGAGGGATGTGGGGTAGGAAAAGATTAGAGTGTGGACGGTGAAAGGGATGGGGGCGGGGAAAGATGAGGGGTTGTAAACAGAGTTTAGAGTGTGGGGGTAGGGGTAGATTTGAGTGTAGTAAAATGAAAAAAAAAAAAGGGGGGGGGGAGGGTAGATGGGTTTTTTTAGACAGACTATAGCATATCTCTTCCGACATTTTCCTAATAGACCACTGTCTGAGAGTACAGCGATGCCTATAACAATAGAGACTATTATGAATTTGTCACCATTGTCTATTGACCAAGGGAAACTGATGGCGCTGATTTCTATGAGAAAGATGAAGTTTGATATATTATTATCTATTTTTGGGGTATCGATCGTATTTTGGTATCGTATATAGGTATTTTGGTATCGAAGTTGCCGTGTGGTTGAGTGTATTAAGCTGCCACGTTCGAGAGTTGAGATTGATTCTCACTTAACACATTTTATATAATTTATTTTTTCTGAGAAAGAATTCTAAAACTCCAATTGACAACAAGTTTGATTCTATTGGTATTAATTAACCAGTTAAATTGATCGATATTTGAAGGACGAGCTTTCTGGTCAAATTTTTTTAATACGAGTACGGAAGTGTTAACTGGTTCGTATGAACTCATGAACTGTTAAGAAATCTGAAACTTCCTTGACATCTCTTAAAATAAAATTGAGCTTTATATAGCGCGATATCCATTAAATGTGCTCAAAGCGCTTTACAAGGGGTCCCTGGTCAACAGCAACATTTAACATGTAGGACCGGACATTACGCCTGTTAGGCGATATTATAATTTTTCGGACAAAGACAACGCTGTTAACGGCCAGGTACTCATTTTATACCCTAGTTCACGTAAAGAGGATTTTCCAAGGACTCAACTATGCGCCGAGCGCGAGGCTCGAACCCAGGACCTTCCGATCCGAAAGCGAGTGTCATACCACTAGACCACATAGCCGCAGGTCTCAGGTTTAATAACTATTGAAAGTTATCTTAATTCAATGTTAATTGAAGTAAAGTTGATTTAGCCAAAATAAAAAATAAAGTAAAGTATTTGTCAGTTTATGGGAGATTTATTTTATGTCGTATACTGGGGATTCAGCCTGGTTATCCAAACTTGATCGTTCTTCTGTTACAATACAGATATATCTCTAGAACATGTCAGTGACTTACAGTATACTTCATTATCTCACACAAATATCATTTACTTATTCATTGCCTCGCATGATCTCATTGTATTGATCTCGTCAATAATAGATAATGGAATCTCTCTCTCTCTCTCTCTCTCTCTCTCTCTCTCTCTCTCTCTCTCTCTCTCTCTCTCTCATTCTTACAAGTTGAAGTTCAAAGGTTTATTTAGGCAATTTGCTAAGAGCAGCCAGAAATCAACTGAGATTTTCTAATTAACAAATGTAAACAAAGTGAAATCAATAACATTGTAGATTCGTATTTTAGATATCTATACAAACCATCCTCCTCCTCCTCCTCCTCTCTCTCTCTCACACACACACACACACACACACAAACACACACACATACACACACATTCTCTCTCTCACACATCACACACACAAACACACACACACATACACACACATTCTCTCACACACACACAAACATACACACATACACACACATTCTCTCTCTCTCACACACACACATATACACATTCTCTCTCTCTCTCTCTCTCTCTCTCTCTCTCTCTCTCTCTCTCTCTCCCTCTCTCGCCTCCTCTTAACGTTTCTATAAATAAAAAATGTAGTTTTAAAAAGCCATTAGGCCCATGGAGCCGGAGTTTATCCCAGTTTTATGGCGTGACACGGACAATAGCAATTGTTTGCTACGCTAGTCTATCGCAAAGTACTTTCCACCAGATCTAACAGATCCAGCTACCCATTCACTGCTGGGTAGACAAGGGGATCAGAAAATAATCTCGACTGCACCCGGGATCGATCTCGGTCCCTTTGCGTTGGAAGCGAGTGCTCTACCTACTGAACTGGACCCCCCCCCCCCCCCCCCCCAACGCCAAACGTGTCTATACATGTCTTGTTTATGCCAAGATGAGATGCAGGGGAGAGAACTTGTACTCATCAAGTACCTCGATTATTCCCCCATTGCCAGCGTTATGTCATAAAGCCCACCAATACCTCTTGAGGTCCAAATCTGGTATTAGATCGTTGGTGTGACGGGAGTGAGATAGAAATAGAATAGAGAGAGAGAGAGAGAGAGAGAGAGAGAGAGAGAGAGAGAGAGAGGGGGGGGGTGAAGGGAGAGGAGGTGAAGTAGGAAGAAAAATAAATAATAGATAGATAGATAGATAGATAGATAGATAGATAGATAGATAGATAGATAGATAGATAGATAGATAGATAGATAGATAGATAGATAGATAGATAGATAGATAAATAGATAGATAGATAAATAAATAGATAAATAGATAGATAGATGGATAAATAAATAAATAGATAGATATATAGATAAATAAATAGATAAATAGATAGATAAATAAATAGATAAATAGATAGATAGATAGATAAATAAATAGATAAATAGATAGATAGATGGATAAATAAATAAATAGATAGATAGATAGATAGATAGATAGATAAATAAATAGATAAATAGATAGATAGATAGATAAATAAATAGATGAATAAATAAATAGATAGATCCACGAATGAAGATCTCCCAATTTCCTGTTTTAAATAGAGTGTTTAGAAAGCACAATACGTATCCACTTAATGTGCCCAAAACGCTTTATAAAGCCTCCCAAGCCAACAAACATTACCTAACATGTTATACGAGACAAGACGTCTGTAGGTCACCATTATTCATAATTTGTTTTCAACAGAGACAAAACTGTTACCGGCCAGGTTCTCATTTATTTACATCTGATGACGATGAGAAAATGGGAGTAAAAATCCTTTTATTTTTTCAATTACTCAACTTTGCGCTACCTACATCCGGAATCGAACCAGGGCTTCAGAAGCCAAGTGTCACCATACCATAAGCCCGCAAATATAGATCAAAATTAGAAACATTAAAGCGATCTATAATAACACTGAGGTGTAGGGTTTGATATTGCTTGGCATGGTAAATATCATCTTAATTCATGTGCAGTTGAAGTAAAGTATTATAGATAGTATGCGCTTGGCTAAGAAGCACACAGCATTGTCATCCGGGAGTATAACGGACCGACACACAAAACTATGTGTAACCTTAAACGTTTATAGTCTGGTTAATACAGTATAATGAGAATTACTCACAAACATGGATGGCAAAAAGCAATAACAAAGACCTCAGTGACGTCAACTTCGTTCTATCTAAAACGTTCATGGTTACACATAGTTTTGTGTGTTGGTCCGTTATACTTCCGATGGCAATGTTGTGAGCTTCTTAGCCAAGCGCATGCTATCTATATATAATCCAAAACTAAATAAGGTCGGAGTGTTGGGTGTGGTAATCACAATGCATTAGCAGATGTCGAAAAACTTGAGATTAAACGTGGTGAATAAAACAGTGGATGGTGGCCATAGCTACCTTACAGACATGCCAAGCAACCGAATCGATGAGCTCAACAGTTTGTGAGTAGTTATCATATTATTTTAACAGATTGATGAGGGAATTGAGTCAAGACACCCGAGGACACTATGATATTTTTTCAATCACTTGTGTTAAAATGATGAGTGACACTTAAGATCTGGAGGCATGATAATTGCTTCCGGTGACGGGCAAGTACTCAAGAGAGGGAAGGCGATGACAACAGTCAAACAATTAATTAGTAGATTTTTGACCCATCAAAACATGGAATTTCTGACATACCTTCACACGTGCTAGGACAAACATAGTCGGTTGTTTTAAACAATAAAGTGAATGAATTCGACCTTTCTCTGATCATTGTTATTGTTTTCATGCCTCCAAATGGGTGACTTGAGTCTAGTTACCACACGATTTTCTCGATCATAGTATAAACGTTTAAGTTTACACATAGATGTCTGTGTTGGTTTTACTCATCAAGTGGTAGAACAGTGGGTATTTTACTTAGGCACATACCATCGATAGTAAAACCTGTGTAGTTTGCTATGTTTACCTATCAGTGTCATTGTTTACATTATGACGACTGTCCGAGAGGCGTGGTTATCTAAGTGTCTATAATCTTACTCCTGTGTGAACCACAGCCATTTGTGTTATGACAGGTTGCATTTTTTTTAAAAAGTTATTCGGAGCGATGAGGTTCATGGAGTGGAAGTGGAACTTCGGTTTCAGTTAAAAAGAGAAGATATTGATTGATACAATATGGATTTGACGCGAGTTTATTTTACACTGTATTCCAGTAGATCTACCAGACATGGAAATCGAATTCGGTAAATACTGGGTTAAAAATAAAGACATAATATCCTCAGAAATCACTGTTGTTGTCCAAAGAATTTATGTCCACATGAGAAATTATATCGGATTTCTGAGTTAGGTGTAACCCTAGACTGGAGACTGACTCCAACGTCCTCTGCCGTCTTCCGGATAATATTCACTCTCTGCCATTGTAAACAGATGAAGTCAATTAAAGCAAAACTCATTTAACATCCGACCACCCGGCTCCTTTTTATGTGCAAAATATAATTTCGTATAGTTACCTACACATCTGAATGTTCTTTTTAATTTTGCGATAAGTGTGTTATTTCAGACAAATTATGATCATAAAATAGTCATTCAATATAATAATACACCAACACTAAGGGCTAACCCACACCGGAGACTGACTCGGACGATCCGGCACTGCCGTTCTCTGCCGTCTTCCGGATAAAGACGTCGAGCACGGACAAAATACTAAGAATAAAGAGAAGAGCCGCTAGACCT
>NC_088362.1:97000232-97010232 GCF_034508935.2 Berghia stephanieae | reverse complement strand
CATATATTTATCAATGTTGCGGGTAAGGCTTTTCCAATATATTTATCAATATTGCGGGTAGGGCCTTTTCCAAGATATTAATGTTGCGGGTAAGGCCTTTTCCAAGATATTAATGTTGCGGGTAAGGCCTTTTCCAAGCTATCAATGCTGCACCCGCAACGAGATACGAATCAGAGACCTACAGGCTCGATGGCGAATGCCAATTTAAATTATAAAAAATCTCCACGAACGATCAATAATAAGGAATATCTTATTTCATCTTTTTTCCACTAGAAGTCACACAAACGAATCGAATGCATCACCAATGTAGCGACGGAACTTCAATTTCTGATCGTGACTCTAAATCCTATTTTGATTTTAACGTCAAAAAAAAAAAAAAAAAAAAAAAAAAACAAAGAAAAAAAAACCCGAAAATTCGATCAACAGTATTGACTTAGCCCCTGTTCGATCTTCACGGTACCAAATATGATTTAGATCTTTTTAAAAATAAAGATGTTGGGATGAACCAAAGGCGAATATCTAAAAATTAAAAGAAAAACTGATAAAAAATGAATTCTTGATTTTTAGAGCATTATAGAAAATACTGCAATCATTTTCTTCAATAAAAAGAACAAGAACAAACTTGAGCTTTTATATAACGCAATATTCACTAAACGTGCTCAGAGCGCTAATAACGGGTCCCGGAGAACACGTACAGATGTAGAAAGAAACATGACGCTTGTGTGATGAAACAATTTCTTTTCGACCGAGACAACGCTGTTAACGGCCAGGTACTCATTTTACACCTGAGTACGGTGAGAGAATGTCTGTAAAGAGCATTTTTCCAAGGACTCAACTATGCGCCGAGCTAGGCTCGAACCCATGACCTTGTTTAATTTTTTGGGTTATAATCCAATTTTCCGGACCTTAATCGTCACGACATAATACCGTTTTCATACGCTTGGCCACATATACGGATTCATCGTCTTTATGTATTTTATTTATGTAAGCTGTTTAAAACGTTTCATTTCATTCAAGGCTGGTTATATAAAATTTGATATATTATAATATAATTGAAAACTTTTATCCTCATTTGGGGTTTGTTTGTTTTTTTGTTGGTTTTTTTTTTTTGTTATTGTTGTTTTTTGTTTTTGTTTTTGTTTTTTTGTTGTTTTTTTTTTGGGGGGGGGTGGTTTTGTTTGTATTTTTTTTTTGTGTCATTTTACTTTTGTGTTTTGTTTGGTGTTGTTGTTTTTTTTTTGGTTTTTTTTTTAGGGGGGGGGGTGTCTAATCCAATGGAAGACTGGAATAACTGAGGTGTCAGCCGCAGTGCAGAGTCGTAAAGTGAGCGAGCTATGGTCAGTTGACTTGCTCAAGGGGATTCGAACTTGGTACCTTCGGGTAAGTAATAAAGACCATACCGCATGCCACGCTGCAGCCATGGTTGTGATTTATGCGCCCTTTTTGTACCAGCACTTTTACAATACCTCCCTACCACTGCCTATAGATTGGTGCTCATTTACATTTGAATAGAGTGAGCGATATGTGTTAAATTACTTACCCTGGCAACTTCGAAGCCAAAAAAATCGATAATTGTCACTCATACGTTCCATAATAATGCTTAAAATTGCTTGATTCTTGTATCAAGGCGACATACCGTGCCTCCTAGCCACAACGCCACATGTTGACTAAAAATTGTTCATTTAACAAGATCCGTTTTCTACAGAGCCTTGAGTTTGGCACAAAAGGTATGCCATGTGTTTATGTAAAATACTCACAATATCCGCTAGACGGATATTACGTACCAACACACAAAACTATAATATGTAACCTTGAACTTTTATAATCGGAATGATAGAATATAGTGAGAACTTATCATAAAAATAGGTGGCTAAAAACAATAAAAAAATATATGTGTGACGTCAATTCGTTCCTTCTATAGATAGATCGAAGTTGACGTCACTAAGGTCTTTGTTTTTGTTTTATTTTTTTTTTTATTTTTTGCCTTCCACGTTTATGAGTAATTCTCACTGAACTGTTTTATCCAGGCTATATAAGTTCATGGTTACACAGAGTTTTGTGTGTTGGTCAGTTACACTTCCGAATGGCAATGTTGTGAGCTTCTTAGCCAAACGCATACTATCTATATAATGCAATAAAGTGAGCCATTTGGTTATAGCTGATGTACGCCGCCGGCAACGGCGGCATCTAGGTTCTAAACAAAGAAAATCATTACTTATATTATTCCTCAAGCTGGTAGAACTTTTCATATGTCTTGTGATCAGAATGTGCAAAAGTCAAAGGTTGATCAAATTTATGTTTTTTTTTTCCTCTGGATACGCTTTAATGCTTCGCCGGAAAATATTTCATACAGGCTACCCATTAGTTCGATAGTTTAGAGCCAGTGTTGCTAAGTTACCATGCGTCATTAGGAAGGAAGTGACGTTACGACTATTGAATCCTATTGTCAGTGATTCAGAGGCTCTTCTTATTACAAAAGTCCAGCGATGTTAAGCGTGGTCACTTGTCCGATGGGACAATTATTTTTAAAAGTTCACTTCCAGTCTTCGAGATAAGACACAATACAAACAATAAAAGCCCACTGAACTCAAGTGTGAATGAATACCTGACTATAGGCAGTGACTGATATTGTAAGAATGATAGAACACAAAAAATGAGTCCATCAGGCGACCTGTACTTTATGAAAATGAAATACGATTTCATATGGCCTGCCGGGTGAATAAATAAAACATTATGTAGCGCGTTGAGCATTTTATAAGATCGCTGTCTTAATTTAAAAATTTTAAAAGAAAAAAATATCAATTTATTGCATTGTCACATCGCGTTTACAGTCGGAGGATTCCTTTTACCATATCTCATATCATTTTCCTCCAGCAAGAAACCTAACTCCTTTTGCTCGCTTGACCGCGCTGCTCTGCGACAAACGCATAAGTCTTTTCTCGAGTGTTAGCCCTTATTTTTTTTCTCTGTGAGGATGGGTATTCGGAAATTTGTCAATTTATTTGTTTATTCAATATTCCTAATGTCAGCACCAAAATCACTTGAAGTAAAGCGTGATTCGTTAATTAATGGTTATTAATTTTGATTTAAAACATCGTCGGTTCACCTTCTAATTGCAATATGAATATATGAATGAATAGAGAATACATTTGAGTTAGAATTTTGATGATCAATTCTTGTCAAATTTGAAAGAAAATAGATGGATTCATACAATTTGAAAAAAAAAAAGAATAAAATAAATCATAAACTCCCTTTATTCATCCCTAAGGGGATTTTTTTCTTTAGGGTCTATTCCAAGGGAAGACTGGAATAACCCAGGCGTCACCCGCAGTGCAGCGCCGCAAAGTGAACTAAGGCGAGGTGACTAGGCTCAAGGCCACACAACGCGGCGGGTAGTCGAACTCGGTACCTTTCATGTACGAAGCAAAGACCATACCGCTAAGCCACTCTATCCATAACAGTCGGTATTTCTGTCAAGCTACTGATTATATTATATGTTGTTGTTTTTGTTTTTTTAATTACCGTGTGCAATCTACTAATGGATTGGGGAATATATATATATATATATATATATATATATATATATATATATATATATATATATATATGAAAATGAAACACAAGACACAACAACATTCCTTCCAGACAACTCTATTCGACCTCCCTGATGACTCCAGTAATTCTGGACGAAACAACGTTGTTGGAGAATGAGTAAAAAGAACGAAGTGAGAATAAATAAATTTATATAAATATTAAATATATATAATAATATATATATATATATGTATATATATATATATGTGTGTGTATATATATATATATATATATATATATATATATATATATATATATATATATATATATATATTTCCCATTAATATAGCCGATTTTCTTCTAAATAACAAAACAGGTTACAGGGACCGTTTCGGAATCTAACTCTTTTTTCGGGGCAAAGTCGACGGGCATCACGGAGTCTGGACCCGGGCTTAAACACGAGGACACCCCATAGTCGACAAGAACTATAAGCTTTAATCACTACACCACAGACAACAGGGTTATAATTTAAAGTGGATTAAAACAGTTTTTGTCAAATCTTTGATCACACCTACCTTGTTTGTAATCCAGTTAATTTCCAAATAAGGGTTAGTCACAGAACAATGGTACAACCACAACTATTTACGTCCTAGTCCTTGAGAATCGTTAAGATGAATTTTCTACTATCTGTTCACAAATATATAATCGTTGAAAGAAGCGTATAATATGGCATAGAATTTAGTGAAAATGTCTTCAACATAATGTAATGAGATGACAACAATTATTACTTGGAACCATGAAGAACTTTAATAATATCAGCAGTTTAATCTTTTAAAACGAAATCTTCTAAAGTTATCTTCTTAAATTCAATCTTGTGCTCAAATTCACAAGAAATTCTGAATTTTGCATTAATTATTTATATATAAGATCCTTGAAAACGGGTTTTTAATGTTGTTATCTGCATAAAATTAGAATAAACTACATAAACTTGCAGACTCTCACACCTGACAGCATGACATTTTTATAACAATAAAACATCCGAAAAAAACAGGGCTATAAATTCAACTTTTGCAGTAATGATTAGATTCAAACTAGGAACAGTTTCTTTTCACCTTCATAAGTTGCCAAATTCATAATCAAAACTAATTAGAAGCACTTGATTCTGCTCTTGTAAAATTCCACACTCTACTATTTTATCAGTCCAAGGAGATTATCTTCGCTCCTCTTTTTGAAAACGTTCTGAAAGTGTTCGATGTATTATAAAGACGAAAGTAATGTGTTTATTGAATGCTTTTATAATCCTTGAGTTTGTTCTGTTTATCTTCATCCATACAACAAATTCATTTCATTCATTCATCCTTCGAAATAAGACGCGAAAACAAGAATGTGTGAATGAGAGAAAAGTGGAGAAAACACGGACCTATCTCCCAATGGCTCAAATATCAGAAAACAGACACGAGGAGAGAGAGGGGGGGGGGAGTGAAAGAGAAAGAGAAAGAGAGAGGGCGGACGGGCGGGCGGACCCGCGGGAGAGGTAGAATTCTCACTCCGCTATCGAACTACGGCGGGCGGTGATCGCCTGTAATATCATCTATCGGCCAATTCCTGCACACGCCAATTCCATCTCATATCTCGGTCGTACCGAGCGAGTCATTTCCATTGATGCGTTTGTCCATATCCTTTTTGAGTACATTACCTATTCTTGGCCGCCAGTATCTATTTATATATCTATTTATAATCTATCTATCTGTCTGTCTATCTATCTATCTATCTATCTATCTATCTATCTATCTGTCTGTCCGTCTATCTATCTATCTATCTGTCTGTCTATCCATCTATCTATCTATCTACCTATATGTCTGTCTATCTATCTATCTATCTATATATCTATCTATCTATCTATCTATCTATCTATCTATCTATCTATCTGTCTATCTATCTGTCTATCTATCTATCTATCTATCTATCTATCTATCTGTCTATCTATCTATCTATCTGTCTATCTACCTATCTATCTATCTATCTATCTATCTGTCTATCTATCTATCTGTCTATCTATCTATCTATCTATCTATCTGTCTGTCTATCTATCTATCTGTCTCTCTATCTATCAATCTATCTATCTATCTATCTATCTATCTATCTACCTATCTATCTATCTATCTTTCTGTCTGTCAATCAAACCATCTATTTATAGATCTGTCAGATATCTCTCTCTCTCTCTCTCTCTCCCTCTCTCTCTCTCTCTCTCTCTCTCTCTCTCTCTCTCTCTCTCTCTCTTTCTTTCTTCCTTTACCTTTAGCTTGTGTGTGTGTAATCGTTGCCTATCAGATCCGTGGTTTGCCCTGCCTTACGCGTTCCATCTCTCTCGTAAAATGATTTATATATAAAAAAATTAAAAGAAAAAAAAATATATATATATATAATAATAATATATATATATATATATATATTCACAAAAGTCCTGATCGATCCTTGAAGACGACTTTTCAGTATATTATGGTATAATAGTGAGTGTAATTTTTAGAACAGCACAAATCTAATTTTTTGTAATTCTGATCATTTTAGTTGCAAACAATCTATCTGTTGCTTTTTTCCATGTATAGAATATAAATGTATGCACATGCTTAGTTTCAATGACCTTTGAAATGATTTCGCCAAACAAGAAATAACTAAACAGAAACTTTACAAGAATTAACACAATACACACTGGTCTGGATTTTAAACCCGATAACACAGTGAGTGCGGCTATGTGGACTTGTGGGATGACACTCGCTTTCGGATCTGAAGGTCCAGGGTTCGAGCCTCGCGAAGTTTTTGTAGAAGTAGGTAGGTCTGTTTAGGTGGCTCTAAATTAATTTGATACCAAAAAACTCGTAGTTATACGAAATGGTCATAGAAGTTGGCAGGCCTATTATAGAACTAACGAACATCATTTCTTATAAACTAGAAATGATTAAATATTCGTGCGGCTATGTGGTCTTGTGGTATGACAATCGCTTTCGGATCAGAAGGTCCAGGGTTCGAGCCAGCCTCGCTCGGCGTATAGTTGAGTCCTTGGAGAAGGTTTTTTACTCATATTCTCTCATCGTACTCAGGTGTAAAATGAGTGCCTGGCCGTTAACAGCGTTGTCTGTGTCCGAAAAATTGTATTATCGCCTAACAGGCGTCATGTCCCGTCCTACATGTTAAATGTTGCTGTTGACCAGGGACCCCTTGTAAAGCGCTTTGAGCACATTTAGTAGATATTGCACTATATAAAGCTCAATTATTTTTTTTATGTGTGTGATAGATCAGTTGATGACTACAGTTTGTGAAAAATACAAGTTATGAATTTCATTGGCATTTTTTTTTAACCCTTAATTTAATTAATGTATCTACTCCTAGGAAGGAAACGTCGATATTATCAAAGCACTAAGACTAAAATAGACGTGATTGAAATTGATTGGGTATATTATTATTATTATTATATATTATTATTATTATTATTATTATTATTATTATTATTATTATTATTATTATTATTATTATTATTATTATTATTATTATTATTATTATTCATTATTATTATTATTATTATTATTATTATTATTATTATTATTATTATTATTATTATTATTATTATTATCATTATTATTATTGTTGTTGTTGTTGTTGTTATTATTCTTATTATTATTATTATTATTAATATATTATTATTATTATTATTATTATTATTATTATTATTATTATTATTATTATTATGATTATGGTCATCTAGACGTATGTAATAATAATAATAAGAAGAAGAAGAAGAAGAATATTATATTAATAATAATAATAATAATAATAATATAATGATAATAATAATAATATAATAATAATAATATAATAATAATAATATAATAATACACATTTATATAGCGCTCATTCTCGTGTAAAACACAAGCTCTGGGCACTTTACAATATAAATATCAATTTTAAGTGAAAAAAAAAAAAATAATAATAATAATGATAATTCATAGCCAAATCAAGGATTCACAGAGTCAATAAAAACAAATACAGTAAAAATGTGTCGAGATAGGTAGGTAAAGACTTGCACTCCCTCAGACCACGTGGTAGTTCATTCCAAATCTTGGGGCCGAAACAAGCAAACGATCTGTCACCAAATTTTGTTCTTGATATTTTTTCCAAAATTTTCGTTTGGTCATTAGATGATCTTAAAGTGTAATTTTCAAATTTACACATGACCACGTGATCTGTGAGATATGCCGGTGCTATACCAGTCAAACACTTATAAACAAGACACGCTGCTTTGTAATATGTGCGTTTTTCAATGGGCAACCAGTGGAGAGAGGCCAACAAAGGGGTTGCATGATCAAATTTTTTTTTTGCCAAAAACTAATCTTGCTGCACTGTTTTGCAGTAGTTGTAATTGTTTAATAGAAGCCTGAGGCAAGTTGACAAGCAGGGAGTTACAATAATCTCGTTTTTTTTAAAAATGAGGGAAACAACCAATGTTTTACATGTTCCAATTGCAATATACTGACGGATCGAACTGATTTTCTTCAATTAAAAAAATAAAGATTTACAGAGAGCAGAAATGTGAGCTGACATTCTCATTTCTGAATCAAAATAGACACCCAAATTTTTCACAGTCTTTGAAACTTTGATCTTTTCACCCCCAATCAACACCTCAAGACCATCATTCACCTTCAACTGCCCTCTATTTCCCACAATCATCTCTTCTGTTTTTGATGTATCTCCAAATTTTACAAGTCTGTTTTATTCTCTTCTTGTTTATCGGCCAACTCAATGTAATTTGAGGCACAGCGTGTTAGAAACAAATGACGATTTATCTGTCAAAGTTTATTTAACAGAACACTGAATGTTGCTTTTATTTGGGGGGGGGGTTGTTGAAATGTCATCTTATCCGTGCTAATTTTGTAATCTTCCTCTCCTCTCTCTTATCGTCTATTTCATAATGGATGTAGAGGCACGCCGTGTTAAAGACAAATGTAAATATTCCTCTTGTCAAAGTTTGATGATCAGAAAAGTATGTGTTGCCTTGTTCTTCTCAGACGTTGAAAAGTCATCCTATTATACTATTCATATGAATCATGCAGTTTCATTTTCCTCCAGCTGATTGTCTTTTTGTTAATGGAAATAGAAGTGGAGAGTGTTTAAGACATATATAAATATTCATCTGTTCAAAGATTGATGAATAGAAAGTGTTTATTTGTTCTTTTTGTGGGATTGAAATGACCTCTGTCTCTAAGTTTCATATGCAATTTCACTCTCTTCCTTCCTATAACCCATTTCCTAATGGAAACAGAGGCGACGAGTATTTCAGACATATATAGATTCATCTGGTCACAGTTTGTCCAACAGAATAGTATGTGCTGCTTTGTTCTTCTTGAGAGATTGAAGGTACTTCGCATCTATGGATTAGTGGTGTCCTTGCCAAGGTCAACAGATAGTATGCGCTTGGCTAAGAAGCTCATAACATTGCCATCCGGAAGTATAAGGGACCAACACACAAAACTCTGTGTAACCATGATCGTTATAGTCTGGTTTATTCAGTTTAGTGAGAATTACTCATAAACGCGGGTGGCAAAAACAAAAACAATAACAAAGACCTGAATGACGTCAACTTCGAACTATCTATAGGCAAAGAAAATTGATCACGTGACGTGCGTTATGACAAGAATTCAACAGTTTGAAGCATGAAAAGATATATCCAGCCATTAATCGTTTGTTCGGAGAGAAGGATCAACGAAGCAGTATGAGAAAGATAGCATTGATTTGTGATAAACACTCATTTCTGTCACATATCGGTGGGATGGCATTCGAGTGGAGAACGAAAACATGGAAAGTAGATAAATGTAAAAAAGAAATAATCATAGCAAAGAATTTGGGATTGCTTTCTATATATTCTGTACAACGTTTTATCACTTTTTACTAGTTTTTCTGTCTTTATATTTCAGCAGTTCTTCTCCCCTAAAAAGAGAGTCCTGGTTACAAGTATTGGTAAAATTAACCAAACTTCATTTTGGATGAAAAGCGGTATTCGTCTTGATTAATTATTTTGGCTTACTTAAAGAAAACAATTTTATCCTCTATTATTTAGTATACGCTTAAATTTTCTGGTTAAACACAATAATTCTTTGATTTAAAAATAATCAAACACGGAGTGGTCTGCCGAAATGGGTTTAGACTCAATGATAACTTGACAGCACCGATATGAAAACTTTTCAGTAATACTTTTTTAATCAGATATAATAGAAGTGAAATTATTGGAAGGGATTTGGAACTTCGAACATATTCCTATTGAAGTTTTGGTCGCGGTTGGGAGCTTGGTCTGAAATCCAAATTTAAGAGTGCAAGAAATCTACATTGTCATCCAACCTTGTTCTCTAAATACAACAAGAGGAGATAAAAAATTAGGAGCTACATATTAACCATTTAACTGCCATACTATGGAAAG
>NC_088362.1:96982732-96995232 GCF_034508935.2 Berghia stephanieae | reverse complement strand
ATAACTATTAAAAATATAAATAAATAAACGTCTCAGCCCGCTACATCATGACAAAGATTCTCACAAGAACATAATAAATACGATTTATGATCAGAAACATTTTCTACTGAAGGAACCTTTCCCGTTACTATGGGTATTCGTGTGCATCTGACGGTATTTGTCATAAAACAAGGGGACCAACCAGACGAAATAAGAAGCTTAACATCAAAGAGTTCATAAATAATTACATCTCTAAATGTCATTGTATTTGCCGCCGTACTCTGGAAAAATTCCATATTTAAAAATTTGGCCAGAAAATTCGTCCTTCAAATATCGATCGATTTAAATGACCCTCATCTTGGCAAAAACTCTCAAACCTGGGACTTCGCGAAGTCCCAGATTTGAGAGTCTTTGCCAAGATGAGGGTCATTTAAATCGATCGAAATAGGAAGGACGAGTTTTCTGGCCAAATTTTTAAATACGAGTTTTTCCTGAGAACGTCAGTATGATTGTGGAATGGAATCTCTGGTCAAATTCCAGCAAAATGGAAATCATCTACATTTTTATTGTGGTCATTTTCTTACTTTTTCTTTTCCGATGTTTGCTCTTCCTCTTTTTTTCTTCTTCTCCTCCTCCTTTTCATCACTCTCCTCTTCATCTTCTCCTCCTGCTCTTCTCTATCCTCATTCTTCTTCATCTTCTCCTCAATTTCTCAACAGCATTTTTAACAACTTTGTACGTTGTAGTAGTAGTTATTGTAGTTGTAGTTATAGTAGTAGTAGTAGTAGTAGTAGTAGTAGTAGTAGTAGTAGTAGTAGTAGTAGTAGTAGTAGTAGTAGTAGTAGTAGTAGTAGTAGTAGTAGCAGTAGTAGTAGTAGTAATAGTAGTAATAGCAGTAGTAGTAGTTGTTGTTTTTATTGTTGTTGTTGTTGTAGAAGTAGTAGTAGTAGTAGTAGTAGTAGTAGTAGTAGTAGTAGTAGTAGTAGTAGTAGTAGTAGTAGTAGAAGAAGTAGTAGTAGTAGTAGTAGTAGTAGTAGTAGTAGTTGTAGTAGTAGTAGTAGTAGCAGCAGCAGCAGCAGTAGTAGTAGTAGTAAAAGTAGTTTCAATACTACAACACCTAGTCATGCTGTTGTTGCTGTTTCTACCCTTGTTGTTCTCGTTATATTTTCTGATAATCCTATGAAATTCCCGAAACAAAAGGGATAAATCAATCATCATAAATATCAACCAACTCTTTCTCCGGTGAAAGCATCAACAATATCTGCTTAGACGTAGAATAATCTTCTTATTGATTTTAGGGCCATAATTAGAGATATTGAATCAAATCATATCATTTCATTGAAATGTCATCGGATAGAGAAATGCTAACGGCCTGAGCTGAATTGAGTTATCTTTCCATTTGTTCTTTCATCGGAATTTAATTTCGCTGGTCAAGATGACCACAAGCTTGTTGGATAAATTACATTTAGATATTGTCTGCAGGGCTTGAAATTGTCAAACTGGATCAAAATCGAGCAACTCTGGACAAGGTGTCTATAATTATGTTTTGGGAATCAAAGCTTGTTACCAGTGTTTCCAGAAACGTTTTTTTTTCTCTAAAAATGCCAAATTAGTCTCTGAATAAATGTCCAACTGAAGTAGACTGCCAAATTTTTATGAAAATAATGTTTGATTGATTTTAACATCTATATAATTATTTATATGCATTTTGCATAAATTATTAGAAATAAAAACAAAATAAAATATTCCCAGTAAGTCGGTGTTTTTCAAATTAATATTCAAAGAGTGTCCAAAATTACCAAACTGAATGTTCAAATCCTGACTTTTCTGCATTATTTGCTTGGAAAACGCCAAGCTGGCAAACCGGATCATTGCGTTGTTATGATGGCGTCACGAAGCAATAACATTATTATCCAATCGTTGCACAGCAATAGGGACAGGACAAGTAGCTCATCAGGGGCTGTAACTCCTAATGCAATAGTCTAATAATGGAACCAATCACTGTGGTCAACGGATGGCGGATCTGCGACAGATGGTTTTGACTTTCGATGGTGCAATATCTGCTCATAACCATAACTAAGTTATGAGAGAGGGTTATGAATATGTCTTTGTGCCTGTGGTTTGGTGAAGACATACTGGTCATGATCATAGCTAATTTATAAGGAAAGACCATGAACGAATTACTGCGCGAGCTCCAATGAAACAATATTGATCATGCTCACATAAAACTCAAAATTGAGAAAATCGTTGTTTGACTCTCTCTTTACCGGCCATTTTCCGGATTTTCCCCAAAACTTCACATCCAACCTATACAAAAATAGATTTATTTTACTCTTACACAAAGTCTGTTAGTTCTCGCTATAGATACATATTTTTTAAAACATTTTTTTTTTTGCTAAACGAGCTCTTCAACTGTGTTAATATACTTGAATCATAGTAAACATTTTTGTTCAAATATTATGATGTACAAAAGAAATTTGAATGACAAAAATGTTGGCCTCATCGTAACGATTTTCCTATGGGTGGTAAAACCGGGGTTAAGGGCAGCAATTATGACAAATATCAAAACGAATTCATACCATAAACATCAGGCCTTGACTCCTTTGACTCAGGTCTGAATTGGGTTGCCGGAGCAAACTGCTTGAAATGTAAAAACTATTATTTGATTTGATTTTACCCACTAGAACGAAACAAAGTGTTATAACAGGGGCGGGAAAATGTATATTGAATGTCGTTTTGGGGGGATTTGGAAATGGAATTAAAATTGAAATTGGGATTCTATGATTTCCGACTTACCGGCATAAATCACGAAAACATTAACGGCCAAACTAAAACAGACATAGCATGGAGTCATGCATCGCTTGAAGTACAGTGACCAGTAAATCGCGCTTGAAAGGAAGCTATATAAAAAAAAGAGAGAAAGACACCAAGGTATTTATCAATAACGCGGACAACTGTAATGAGCTTAAAGTACTCAAAGAACAAATAAATGACAAGTTCACCGAAGATGGGCAATAAATCTTTCATCGAATATTTTTTTATCGTAGAACAGAATTTTGATGCAAATTCAAAAATATCAAATCTGAAAAGTTGCATACGGACAGATACAGTTTTGAATGACAGTGTACATGAACCCAGTTTTAGACCAAATCCAATTCTTTTAAGATGTAAGATTTCGTAATTCATAATAATGATGCCTATTAATTTCAAACGCCATTGCTGTTTTAATACTTGATGTCTAAATTCTAAAAACGTAACAAGTATACCTGAGCCCATCACGAGACAAAAACAGCAATGTTCAATGATTAATGTTTATGATTCAATGAATATGACAGCTTCAAGAAAGAACTAAATACCAAAAATAGGTACGTTCTGGGCTCAAACCCTTCAGCCAATAACAGAATCTGCCTGTGGTCTTGTGGTATGACACTCGCTTTCGGATCAGAAGGTCCTGGGTACGAGCCTCGCGCTCGGCGCATAGTTGAGCCCTTGGAAAAGGCTCTTTCTCTTTACCCACATTCTCTCACCGTACTCAGGTGTAAAATGAGTATCTGGTCGTTAACAGCGTTGTCTCTGTCCGAAAAAAATGTAATATTGCCTAACAGGCGTCATGTCCCGCCCTACATGTTAAATGTTGCTGTAGACCAGGGACCCCTTGTAAAGCGCTTTGAGCACGCTTAGTGGATGTTGCCCTATATAAAATCTCATTTTTTTTACAACAACAGTAATAACGTTAATAAAACTATATTCAGACAGATGGCAGAAAAGGTTTTGAGACGTGTGGTCGGCAAATACGAAGTCGAAATGTTCACTAAACAAGGACGTCACAATACAAGTAAATTATTTTTGAAATAAAAAAATATATCTATACCGTATTGCTTTATCACTCTCGTGTGAGCAATGAAAAAAAAAAAATAAAGAAGAAATTTCCGTTTAAATTGTTTTATAAAAATGAATGATGAAGAATATTTAAACAATAAAAGTATTTAAGCAGCAAAATAATTACTTTCATTGAATGAACGATGGTACTTTCTGTAACTTTAGCTAAAATGTGTTTGTTTGTTTTTTAAGTCTTTGTTTAAAGTTATAAAATAAGAGTTGCAAAAATATAACGACTTTCATTCCTAGAATTCTTTTACTAGTAAGAACAAAGAAACGTGAATGCTGAGACCAGTCTAGAAATTTCAATCAATAAGTAATTAAAGTTGCCGATACAGCAAAGACAAGTAAGCAAGGTATTAATCACGCTCACTTAAATAAAGAGAGAAAAAACCTAGAACGTTCCAAACACCATAAGTCTTCATCAATAACGATGAAACGACGATATAAAAAAAGGAAGTAAATTAATAAATTGGACGTGGGGCGGAAATGATCCCAGAAACCATCGGTGCGTGGCCAATGGGTGTCTTAGCCTGGAACCGGAAGGCGGTGTCTGTGTCCTTGAGGTTTATTAAGTGGAAAAGTATTTGCCACTTTAAGTAAGCGTATGGGTCATAGCAATCTAGAGACGTGCAGTTCGAGCGACCGTGGCCAAAAAAATCTGGAAGGCCCATGGGTTTTTTTAGCTGAGGGAGGGGGTGAAGTGTATAGATAGCATTGGTATGGATGCATAGGGAATACAACGGCAGGATGTGCGATGGATGCATAGGGAATACAACGGCATGATGTGCGATGTGATTTGGATGGCAAAAAATCGGATCTCTTGGTAAAATATAAAATATGGATTATAAATTCCCTTTATTCATCCCCAAGGGGAAATTTGTCTTTAGGGTCTATTCCAAGGGAAGACTGGAATAACCCAGGCGTCAGCCGCAGAGCAGCGCCGCAAAGTGAGCTAGGGCGAGGTGACTTGCTCAAGGCCACACAACGCAGCGGCGGGTGATTGAACTCGGTACCTTTCGGGTAGGAAGCAAAGACCGTACCACTGAGCCACGCTGTCCCTATTTAGTGTGTCTATTTCTTGTTTTCTTGAAGTTTCTTAAAGTGACTTTAAAAAGTGCGGCTATGTTGTCTGTGCGGCTGTGTAATCTTGTGGTATGACATACGCCATCGGTCCTGAAGGTCCTGGGTTCGAGTTCCGCTCTGAGCGGCGCTTAGTTGAGATCTTGGAAAAGGCTCTTTACTCACATTCTCTCACCAAACGCAGGTGTATAATGACAACGGTGCGTGGCCAATGGGTGTCTTAGGCTGGAATCAGAAGGCGGTGTCTGTGTCCTTGAGGTTTAGTAAGTGGAAAAGTATTTGCCACTTGAAGTATCTAAGCGTATGGGTGCATAGGGAATACGACGGCATGATGTCCGATGGGTGCATAGGGAATACAACGCCATGATGTCCGATGTGATTTGGATGGCGAAAAATCGGATCTCTTGATAAAATATAAAATATGGATTATAGGTCTGTCTATTTGTGTTCTTGAAGTTTCTTAAAGTGACTTTAAAAAGTGCGGCTATGTTGTCTGTGCGGCTGTGTAATCTTGTGGTATGACATACGCCATCGGTCCTGAAGGTCCTGGGTTCGAGTTCCGCTCTAACCGGCGCATAGTTGAGATCTTGGAAAAGGCTCTTTACTCACATTCTCCCACCGAACGCAGGTGTAAAATGAGTACCTAACCGTAAACAGTGGTATCTCTGTTGGGGGGAAATGTAATATCGCCTTACATGCGTCAGGTCTTGTCTTGCAAGTTAAGTGTTACTGTTAGCTAAGGCCCCTTTGTAAAGCGCTTCGAGCACATTTAGTGGATGTGGCGCTACACCTAAGTTTAAATGCTCAAACGTGACAATATCTAATCTCACATGTCTGGTAATTTTGACTATAAAATTCGTTTTTGGCATAAGACTCATCCCCACATACAACCATTTGGAGACGATAGGTCACATATGGCCGTGTGACTCGGTGGCTCAGCGGTATGGTGTCTTGACCTCTCAGAAAAGTCAAGCATTATTTATTGTGACCAGTGATCGAATAGGTGACATTGATCATGAAAAATTCCAATCCAGATGTCGTGTCATTGGGCAAGGCACTTTACACATACTATCTCACTCGACTCAGGTGTGAATAATTACCTGGCTATAGGCAGGAGGTTAAAAGAGTGTTATTACAAAAAAATGACACCTAACAGGTGACTGGTACTGTATGAAATGAAAATATGGTTCCCTTTGATCTGCTGAGGGAATAAATGAAACATTGGGAAGCTCATCGAGTATGAATATTTCGTGAAAACGCTATACAAATGTTGTTGTTTATTTAAACTAACAAGATATTTTTGTTTACTTTGACAAAAAAAGAAACAGTTATTTTATATAAAGATAGAATTTCCGACCCAAATAGACAAAACGATTCTACCATAACTCTGAAAAAAATTGGAATTTAAATTTTGGCCAGAAAACTCATACTTCAAATATCGATCGATTAAAATTACCCTCATCGTGTCAACAACCAAAAAAAAAGAAACTGTCAAACCTGGGATCGGCAAATATTACAGTAATACACAAAATTTTACAAAATTTTAAGATCTGGGGTTTTTTAATGTAATTATCGATTCATCAAGAGATCTTAATTTTTCAGGAATTCTTCAACTGGAAACTGTTTTGAAGACTCGAGATTATATTTTTTTTAAAATGTTGATGGCCATCTTAATTCATCGAAATTTGAAGTAAAAAGACTCGGGTTAAAATGAAAAAAAGCGTTTTGTCATTGCACTGCGGCACGAACCTCAAGCTCATTTGGGCCACCCGCAGAGTTCCTTTGGCTTTGTTGGTCTCGTGATCAAGCTGTCTGAGAGAAATTGAACTGAAACGTCTATAGACGTATGTGAAATTCTTTGGGTGTCCACTTTAGTTATGATAATAGGAGGTGGTGTGGAAATCGTAAATCAGAATCGGAGAGTGATCTGATGAAGCTGGATGTCTTTTTAATGACTGTAAAATGAGTTATGGTTGTTGAATAGAAGCTTGATAGCCTGTTGTTATGATGATGGAAAGCACAGTAGTGGTTTTACTGGATGAAAGTCGGAGTCATAGGTGCGGCTATGTGGTCTAGTGGTATGACACTCGCTTTCGGATCGGAAGGTCCTGGGTTCGAGCCTCGCGCGCGGCGCATAGTTGAGTCCGTTGAAAAGGCTCTTTACTCACATTCTCTCACCGTACTCAGGTGTAAAATGAGTACCTGGCCGTTAACAGCGTTGTCTTTGTCCGAAAAATTGTAATATCGCCTAACAAGCGTCATGTCCCGTCCTACATGTTAAATGTTGCTGTTGACCAGGGACCCCTTGTAAAGCGCTTTGAGCACATTTAGTGGATATTGCGCTATATGAAGCTCAACTTTTTAATCAAAAAAAAGACACTGAGTTCTCTATTCAGCAATATCCCAACATCCCCCCCCCCCCCTTTTTACCCTGTCGCTCACCCATTCTAACCTTAGCATTGAATAAACAATAGGAATGAGATTAGCGGAAGAGTAGCGTCCCTTGATTGGACGTCACCCATAGTCTGTGACGTCACCGGCGGAAAGTTATTAGAGAGAGAACGTCATGTTGGTTGTACGCATGCGTCTCTTGTCCTCGCGGATCAAGGGACGCTACTCTTCCGCTAATCTCATTCCCTGTAGGAGAGTACTTTAAGATAAATCAACACAGTGTTCAGGGGGTAGCAAAAATATATATGAAGTCCGTTTCGCAAATATTAATTGAGATAAACGCTACCCCCATAAATTGTCAGAATCTAAAATATTTTTTAATTTCCCCTTATTCATCCCATAGGGGAAATTTGTCTCTATGGTCTATTCCAAGAGAAGACTGGAATAACCCAGGCGTCAGCCGCAGTGCAGCGCCGCAAATTGAGCTAGGGCGAGGTGACTTGCTCGAAGCCACACAAAACAGCGTGGGTGATCGAACTCGTTACCTTTCGGGTACGAAGCAAAGACGGTACCGCTGAGCCACGCTGCTGCCAACAAACTACCAGTTTATGATATGTGCCATCTACGGTCTTGGTGGCTCAGCAGTACGGTGTTTAGTCTTCTTCAAAAGCAAGCGATGCTAGGAGTTGTTAATGATCAGCAGATTGGCAACAAAAATCTGGCCTCGGCGTTGTATCCTTGAGTTAGTCACTTTACACGCATTACACCACTCACCCCAGGTGTGAATGAGTACCGGATATGGCAATGAAAGATATTTTTAAGAGTGCTGGTACAATAAGGACGCATAACATGCTTGTACTGTATGACCTTTACATTTGGCTCAATATGGCCTGCTGGAGTAACAAATGAATTAGTTGAAACGCGTTTATTATCCGTGAAAACGTGCTATAAATCATGTTCGTTATCTATATATGTTAAATTTCTCAATCAAGCAATTTTTGAATCCATCCCTTTCAAAATGTGCGGTGCGGTGTAGTCTAGGGTGTTACACTCGGCTTATGACCAGTAGTTCTTGGACTAGAGAAACCGCTGTTGGCGGCGCAAAGTTGAGTTCTCGGAAAAGACTCTTTACACACAATTTGTCATCACACTCATTGGTTAAATCTCTGGCGGTTGTCAGTGTCAAATAGATAACCCGGTGTTTTAGAAATATTTTACTATCATTTTTAGTCTATTCTTGGCTATGAATTTCAAACCAAGGTATCACCCTACCCCCCCCCCCCCCCCACACTTTTTTTTTCCACAACGTAGACTTTTATTAAAAGTTAGTCACAGAGGAGGCAAATATTGTATGAGATTGAAATATGGCAACGTCGAGGGTCCGAATAGTTTGTAAACAACTCGTCTCACTATGAAATGGCCAGTATTGATCTCCCATGTGCAGTTAACATATTTTCTGACAATCTATCTTGCCAGTAGTGATTAGATGTCTGGCTCTGTTGGGTCTGGAATAAAGTGTGCGGCTATGTGGTCTTGTGGTATGACACTCGCTTTCGGATCGGAAGGTCCTGGGTTCGAGCCTCGCTCGGCGCATAGTTGAGTCCTTGGAGAAGGGGCTTCACTCACATTCTCTCACCGTACTCAGGTGTAAAATGAGTACCTGACCATTAACAACATTGTCTCTGCCCGAAAAAAAAATTGTAATATCGCCTAACAGGCGTCATGCCCCGTCCTTCATGTTAAATGTTGCTGTTGACCAGAGACCCTTTGTAAAGCGCTTTGAGCACGTTTAGTGGATATTGCGCTATATAAAAGCTCAAATTATTTTTTAATGAAATAATTTGGACTAACGGCTTATTCAAAGGGTAGAAGGTGTTACTTCTATCCCTTTAGCGCTGGGAAACGGTAATTCCCTGTTGTTTCTCTGAATGACTTCTCATTTTAACAGGCCAATCGGGAAATAGGAGGTTTAGAGATCCTTGCAATCAGCGAGTCAATTGGAAACAGGCAAAGAGAAGACAGAGAATGGCAATGAGGACACAGAATAATTTACAGACGTGCAACATTGATATAGAAAAGATCAACTTGAGTGTTCAAAGAATGTGTTTTGTGGTGCACAACAGATAAATGACATTAAAATTCTTCTTAAAGTCTAGCAAGTTGTGGTACCTTTGAAACCTTTTCAACTCGAGAGCTCTCTCTAAGTCTTGGAAATGTGAACAGGCCACTTAACCCACTCAACCCTAACACCGACTATATCCGTAGTTTACCCGGGTTACTTTTTCCCCGTGTCTATTTATTACCTTTTTCTGAGACAAATTATAGACGTAGTATCAAAGTTAATGTTTTTAGTCTTTACATGTTTATGATAGTTGAATAAAACTTTTTATGTACATGCTCATTATAATACTTTTTTTTTCTTATTTTGAAAAGTAGCAAAAATCTCTAGGATTGAATGAGTTAATAATGTTTTTTGGAAGGGGAAGAAAAAATGCAGTAACTTTAAAGAAAATTATTAATAATTTTGACAATCAGAGAACAAATTAAAATTATTTGACACGACAAAACTGACTACATAAAAATGACTTAGATTTTATTGTTAAAAATATTTATAAAGAAAATTTTTTAATCAGTCATGCACAACAACTGACCGACACAGTAAGAGACAGAAAAAAACACGAAGCAACAAATTTCATGACGGCACCAAAGTCTGAGAGCGAGAGAGAGAGAGAGAGAGAGAGAGAGAGAGAGAGAGAGAGAGGGAGAGAGAGAGAGAAAGAGAGAGAGAGAAAGAGAGAGAGAAAGAAAAAGAGAGAGAGAAAGAGAAAGAGAGAGAGAGAGACAGAGAGAGAGAGAGAGAGTCAGTGAGACAGAGAGAAAGAGAGAGAGAGACAGAGAGAGAGAGAGAGAGTCGAGGAGAGAAAGAAAGGAGGAGAATGAATGTAACTTTGTGAAAGGCATCATGCATGGTGCAAAAAAAAAAAAATCAGTGCACAGACTCATAATTTTTTAAATTATTCAAATTCACTTTGAAATTCCAAGTCGCGACACCCGGCACACAGCAATGTCACGTGGTCGTGGTGTAATCAAAAGAAAAAAAGACAAAGTGGCAACAACGTTTGACATGACGGGTGTGAAAAATCATTAGACGACCACTTGCAATTATCGATATCTAATTAACTAGATCGATTCTTGTGCTGGTGGGCGTGAGAGGAACGGAGGATTCAAAGGGGGGGTGGGGGGGGAGGGAGGAATTGGATATAATCAGGCATATAATATGGACTGTTGTCTGATAGCGTTTAAAATGACTGTGATTGCTTGGGAAATGAATTAGATGATAATTGGGATTAGTCACTAGATCTCTTGTACAGTTCAATGACAGAACATTTATTTTTCATCTTGGCCCAAAAACGTTGACTGCATTTATTTTTTTTTGCAGATGGATAAAATTTACCCCAAATGTTTCAAAAGTCCTAAACTTGAGACTTCCCTCAAGCTCTAAAATAATATCACGTTTTAAAAATAAAATAAATAAATAAATAAAATTCCCTTCATTCATCCCCAAGGGGAAATTTGTCTTTAGGGTCTATTCCAAGGGAAGACTGGAATAACCCGGGCGTCAGCTGCAGAGCAGCGCCGCAAAGTGAGCTAGGGCGAGGTGACTTGCTCAAGGCCACACAACGCAGCGGCAGGTGATTGAACTCGGTTCCTTTCGGGTAGGAAGCAAAGACCGTACCACTGAGCCACGCTGCCCCGATGATGTTTTAACAATTTTGGGTTATCTCAATGATCAATACACGTAAGATATGAAGTCGAGCTTTTCTGGCTAATTTTTTTAAAAATGTATTTGGTCAATTTATGACCAAAGTAGTACTTTCAAAGAATATCAGTACACACTATAAAAAATATTGGCGGCTGACAAAGCATTAAAAATGAAGAGACAAATAAATAAATAGATTTATAATTAAAATAAAACAGAATTAAGACATAACGAATATGACGACAACAACAACAACAACATCAAATAAAACCATTGAAACTTCCCTGACGTCTATTGTGTAAAATTGTAAAACATCCAGATTAGTTGGACCGCAAAATGAGGTCCCCTGATTCCAACCACAGTCTCGGCAACTTGGCTTTTTCCCTTGGGGAAAACAGGACTCACGGCTTACGGAATTCCTGTCCCACGAGTTCAAAAATCCTTATATTATACTAGATATCTGACTTTGTTTTCCTCGAATGAAAGAATTTTCTTTTAAATCTATAGATAGCCTATGCCTCTGAAGTCTTTTTTTTTCAACTGAAAAAGAATTTAATGTTTTAATTTACTTATTTATCCTCTTTGTGTTTCAGTTGCAATAAGGCCGACGGATTTTATCCTGGCCTCTATAACGTGAAACGAACAGTACCAATTGATTGCTACCATTTGGATAGGACGCTAATCTATCGCATAGTACTTTCCGCCAGATCAAACAAACCGAGCTACCCAATCACTGCTGTGTGGCCAGGGGAGGGGGTCAGAAAAAAGCCTCGACTGCAAACGGGATCGGGTGAAGCGAGTGCTCTACCAATTGAGTTATCGTGACCCCTATTAATTGTTTTGCTCGTGTCAAAAATTTGTTTTTGCAGATCAATAGGCTTGCTTTGTTCAGTGCTTTTTTGAACAATCGACATGAACCAAATATAAGACAAAATCATAAATAGTATGTGACTCGCCACTTCAATCTGGTGATATGCCTCACTGAGCCAGTTGTCGAAAAAAAATGTAAGTTTAAAAGATCCGAAACATGCAATTTTATAATTTTATATGTTTGCTTCTAGCAAATTGTATTGTTTTGTTATTTTGGATTTGTTTGTTTTTTGTTGGGTTTTTTTTTTTTTTTGGGGGGGGGGGGATGTTGTTTTTGTTTTTGTTTTTGTTTTGTTTTGTTTTGTTTTTGTCTCCAAAATAAACAAATTGAATAAAGTCATAATGTGTCATATTATTAGTTACAGATTCGATTTTCAGCATCTAATTCACGCTAACATAACACCCACTTTGAGGCAATGGCTTACATAAATGAGTATTCATCTCATGCCTATACATAAAGTGTATTATCCAAAACTGTTTTTAAAAGTCAATCTGGATTGGACTCTTTTATCTACTAGAGGATAGATAACCCGCCATA
>NC_088362.1:96930232-96965232 GCF_034508935.2 Berghia stephanieae | reverse complement strand
AAAGTTCATGGTTACACATTGTGTTGTGTGGTGGTCCGTTATACTTCCGGATGGCAATGTTGTGAGCTTCTTAGTGAAGCGCATACTATCTATAATCCGTTTTCACATTTATTTTTTGTTTGTCTTAAAACGGTGTTAACGGTCAGGTACTCATTTTACACCTGAGTACTGTGAGAAAATGTGAGTAAAAGAGCCTTTTCCAAAACCTCAACTATGCAACGCTTATTATCGTTATTATTATATTATTATCATCATCATCATCATCATCATCATCATCATCATCATTTTCATTATTATTATTATTATTATTATTATTATTATTATTATTATTATTATTATTATTATATTATTATTATTATTATTATTATTATTATTATTATTATTATTATTATTATTATTATTATTATTATTATTATTATTATTATTATTATTATTATTATTATTATATTATTATTATTATTATTATTATCATTATTATCATTATTATTATTATCATTATTATTATTATTATTATTATTATTATTATTATTATTATACCATCATCATCACCACCATCATCATCATCATCGGTGGTTGTAGTATCAATAGTATTATAGAACCGCTGACGTTACGTATTCAGTTGGTACTCGTACATTTGTGATTCCTAATATTATCACAAGTAGCATAGACCACATCGTATCTAACCACCACACCACATCATTATTCTCGACCACCATATCATTCCATTTTTCATTGCCTCATTACAGATTGATTGAGAACCTGTCTTTAAACAAATATTATTGAACAGATGAATGGATGCCCGTGAACAATATAAATGTAAACAGTATTCTCTCCCTTTTCTTTCCCATTCTAAACTCACCAATTATCCGAGATTTAGAATCAAATTGGTGTATCACGCATCTGAAATGCCATTATTGTCATACAAAAGCGAAATAATTTTTTGAGAATTTGGCCAGAAAATAATTACTTCGTACAACTTGGACAGTTTATCAATGTATTAAGAATACCCCCACCCCACCCCTTCAAAAAAGAAACGATAACCAGGATGCTTTATTGAAGTCTCGGGTTTAAGATTTGTTGACGTTTGGTGTCATTTTAATTCGTCAGGAAATTTAATTTAATTTCTCGGTCCAACAATTTTTTAAGCTGTTTTGGAATCTTATTTTAGAATAATGATTTAGGATTATAGAATCCCACTGTTGTCTCATTAGCAGGGAGTTATTTTTTTGAAGATGAAATAATATGAAATAATTGGAAATAATAGCGAGTGTATTTATTGGGCTATCTTGTTTCAATCTGGTTAATTCCCTAGACGGGATCCCATACAAATTGATTATTTACTTTAATACTTTCTTGCTTATAATACATTGCTATTTCTGTATGGATATTCCTTCTTCTTCTTCTTCTTCTTCTTCTTCTTCTTCTTCTTCTTCTTCTTCTTCTTCTTCTTCTTCTTCTCTCTCTCTCTCTCTCTCTCTATCCATCTATCTATCTATCTATCCATCTATCTATCTATCTATCTTTCTCTATTCTCTCTTCCTCTCTCTCTCTCTCTCTCTCTCTCTCTCTCTCTCACTCTCTAGATCTCTCTCTCTCTCGCTCTCTCTCTCACCCTCCTATCTCTCTCTCTCCCTCTCTCTCTCTCTCTGCCCTCTCTCTGCCCTCTCTGCCTATCTCTCTAGATCTCTCTCTCTCTTGCTCTCTCACACCCCCCCCCCCCTCTCTCTCTCTCTGCCCTTACTCTTTCTCTCTGCCCCCCTCTCTCTCTCTCTCTCTTTCTCTCTCTCTCTCTCTCTCTCTCTCTCTCTCTCTCTCTCTCTCTCTGCCCTCTCTCTTTCTCTCTTTCTTTTTTTCTTTCTTTAATCTCTTTCAAGCCCTCTCGCTTTCCTTCTTATTATTGTTTTTAGAACGTCAATTGCTTTGTTTTAAGGTTACACACAATTTTGTGTGTTGGTATGATTTGACACGCACGACTGGTGAGTATTTTTCTTAAACGCATACCACTAATAGATAAAATACACTGTAATATTGTGTTTTCATCCAAACATTGATTGATAGCTCTCACAATCGATTGTATTTCAACGACACCGTCTCCTTCTGGCAATTTGTTTATCATTTTGGCCCTAAAAATAATATTTCAAATACCGATTAAAATAAACTTGAGCTTTTATATAGCGCAATATTAACTAAACGTGCTCAAAGCGCTTTAAAAAGGGTTCCTGACCAGCAGCAATACGTACACTGTAGAATGAGACATGACGCCTGTTTGGCAATAGTACCATTTTTTTCAGACAGAGACAACGCTGTTATCGGCCAGGTACTCATTTTACATCTGAGTACGGTGAGAGAATGTGAGTAAATAGCTTTCCCAAGAACTCAACTATGCGCCGAGCGGGACTCGAACCCAGGACCTTTCGACCCGAAAGCGGGCGTCATACTAGAAGACCACATAAATAGATAGATAGATAGATAGATAGATAGATGGATAGATAGATAGATAGATAGATAGATAGATAGATAGATAGATAGATAGATAGATAGATAGATAGATAGATTGATTGACAGATAGATAGGTAGGTAGGTTGGTAGATAAATAGATATATAAATGAGTAAATAAATAGATTTATTTATAGCTAGATAGATAAATAGATAGATAGGTAGATGGATAGGTAGATGGATAGATAGATAGATAGATAGATAGATAGATAGATAGATAGATAGATAGATAGATAGATAGATAGATAGATAGATAGATAGATAGATAGATAGATAGATAGAAAGGCAGATGAAAAGATAGATAGATGGATGGACGGATGGATAGATAGATAGATAAATAGATAGATAGATGGATGGGTAGATAGATAGATAGATAGATAGATAGATAGATAGATAGATAGATAGATAGATAGATAGATAGATAGATAGATAGATAGATAGAAAGAAAGATAGATAGATAGATAGATAGATAGATAGATAGATAGATAGATAGATAGATATATATAGATAGATAGATGGATATATAAATCATGTCTTTGCTCGTATCAATACATACAAATAAGAAAATTAGATGAGTAGTAATGAAGAAATTGTGAATAAATGAAAACAAAATGATGATGACAGAGAAGATGAGATAATGGCAAGAGAAATAGGCATAGCAAAAATAGAAATGGAGAGTAAGAAGGGGGGGGGGAGAGACGAGAAGGTGAAAGAATGAGAGGGAGAGAAATATAGATATAGTGAGAGAGAGAGAGAGAGAGAGAGAGAGAGAGAAAGAAAGAATGAGATGGAGAGAGATAGAGAAAAAGTGAGTGTGTGTGTATGTGTGTGTGTGCGAGAGAGAGAGAGAGGGAGAGAGAGAGGGGGGAGGGAGAGAAAGAAAGAACGAATGAGAGGGAGAGAGATGTAGATAAAGTGAGAGAGAGAGAGAGAGCGAGAGAGAGAGAGAGAAAGAAAGAAAGAATGAGAGGGAGAGAGATAGAGAAAATGTGTGAGAGAGAGAGAGAGAGAGAGAGAGAGAGCGAGAGAGAGAGAGAAAGAAAGTAAGAAAGAATGAGATGGAGAGAGATAGAGAAAATGTGTGTGTGTGAGAGAGAGAGAGAGAGAGAGAGAGAGAGAGAGAGAGAGAGAGAGAGAGTCATCAAAAACGCACAACCGTGTATTTGCTTTCATACAATAGTTGTAACATCGGCTTGTTATATAATAGGACAGAGCACACATCACAATAGATGACTGGTATGATTGTGTCACGATTCTATGTTTAAAGGTAATCATCCCTAAAACATCATTATTAATCGTTCGATAAAGGTGATGGAAATAGGATGTTATCACTGTGGCTCATGATGATAGTTTTTGACTTTTGATCGTGTGTGTGTGTGTGTGCGCGCGCGTGTGTGTGTGTGTGTGTTTGTGTTATGTGTGTGTTATGTGTGTGTGTGTTATGTGTGTGTGTGTGAATATCTGTGTTTGTTTGATTTTGAGCCCCATTGTCGTAACTCTTCTCAGGCGTCGAGTAGTATAGCATTTGGTTTAGGACCGAACCTGTAGTTCCGGGTTCGAGTCCCGCTTGTGGTAGTACAAAATTGAGGCGTTATGAAAAGTTATTTTCCCACATTTTCTCACTAAACTCAGGTGGAAATGAGTACCTGACCAGTAATGACATTCTATCTGTGGGAGGAAAAAAGTAATAACGCCTTATTACAAGTGTCATGTTGACTACTACAGATTTGGTGTTGCTGTTGGCTTGGAACCTCTTGTAAAACCACTTTGAACCCATTTACCCAATACTGCCCATCATCATTAATATTAAGCTCACTGGTGTTTTTTTTTTTTTTTTCATTAAGCGAAATGATTAAGTCTGTGATTATAGCCAAATAAATGGTAGAAGAAATTATTCTTTGAAAGTTTCGTTATGAAAGAGTTAACTTCTATTATTACCCTGAAAGAGTTAACTTCTATTATTACCCTATCTCCATATTTTATTAAAGAGAAGGTTTAACCGTTTTCCGGACCACCCCGAGTGATTTTGTGATGGGCTTTTCAGAGTAGCAGCCTTTATGAAAACACCAGTCCCTTGATTTAACGATTTATTACTGCCGTGATTTTTTTTTTAATCAACAACAACGCGTATTTAAAATTTGGGTCAGGAAACTCTTCCTCCGTATCATTATATTATCAATCGATTAAAATGAACATCATCTTGGCAAAAATTCTCTAACCTGGGACTTCGTATATTTGAAGGACGAGTTTTCTGGTCAAAATTGTAAATACGCGTTTTTTAAAAGTACGATTTATTAGTTATTAGATTTGGGCGGCTTTGTTGTTTTATAGATAGTTCGAAGATGACGTCACTCAGGTCTTTGTTATTGTTTTTTGCCATCCGCGTTCATGAGTAATGCTCACTGAACTGTTTTAACCCGACTATAAACGGTCATGGATACACACAGTTTTGTGTGTCGGTCCGTTATACTTCCGGGTGGCAATGTTATGAGCTTCTTGGCCAAGCGCATACTATCTGTAGTATGAGGTTAGGCTTTCTACCTGTAGGTAACAGATTCGAGTCTAGCTTTGGCGGTGCGAGTTTGAGTCCTTTTAAAGCGCTTTGAGCACATTGAGAGGATATTTCGCGATATACTTAAAGCTCGTGATTTTTATTTTTGTTGTTCAACTGATGCTTGTGTATTTGTACTTACGGGAATTGGATTCAATAGTCTAATGTCACATCGCCCAGTCACGGCGGCCATCATGGTTTCTAAACAAAGAAAATCGGTCCTTTTAATTCTTCATGCTGGCTAGAACTTTCATATGTCTTGTGATCAGAATGTGTAAAAGTCAAAACACGATCAGAAATATAATGGTTTTTTCCCTCTGGATACACTTTTATGCTCGTCGGAGAAAGCTTTCATAAGGGCGTCCGCCATTGTTCCGATAGTTTAGAGCCAGTTACTAAGTTACTATGTGTCATAACGAGGGAAGTGACATTACGACTGTTGAAGCCTAGTGTTGTACCCTGGTAACCAGTGATATTAATATCAGAATGTAAAGGTGGGCATTGAAATAATGCCGTGATCTATCAAGATTCAGTCCTAAAAACCTGTCATATCAAACTAAATTTGTGATTCCCGTGCGGCTATCTGGTCTTGTGGTATGACCTCGCTTTCGGATCGGAAGGTCCTTGGTTCGAGCCTCGCTCGGCGCATAATTAAGTCCTTGGAAAAGGCTCTTTACTCACATTCTCTCACCGTACTCAGGTGGAGAATGAGTATTTGGCTGTGAGTAACGTTGTCTTTGTTCGAAAAAATTATAACATTTCAAGTTTGAAAAATCTCAATTGCATCCGTGATAGATACCTATCCTTTTCTTGTGAGATGAATGCCGTACTCCTGAGCCATCGAGAGCTCCAAAATGTAAAAAGTATGAAGCTAAAACTCGTAAAACTCGCTTTTCTTGAAGACGGTCGCAAGATGTGAAAGAGCCTTTATGATAACTGGCAGCGGTGAATGAATTCCTAATATGTCAGCCATCCATCCTTGCATGAGATTCCATTTGGCAAATAGTCATTAACTTTCGGATACAATGACTGGCCATATTGAATACCTGTCTACAACAGCTATTGACGTCATTAGTGACCCTTCGCCTCAAAACGGTATTAAGTCGAGATGGCTAAGATATTGAAAATTGAATTTATAGAAATATCAGACTTGTGTTGAGTTTGTATGTTTTACACCATGTTTTAGAGTTCTAATGCCAACAATTTATATTTTTGACCAGTTTAACATCTAATTCGGCTTTTAAGCATATGGTTCGTTCCGACATAATACCGTTTTGAGACGATGGGTCACATTACTGTAATGGTTAACCATCAGCCTGATAGGAATACCTCGGAAACAATAGTTAAGGCATATCGAGGATGTATCTATATTTAGATATTTCCTTATGTTTGAATTAAGGAGACCCAATAGCTTCAGTGTAGAGCATTCGCTCTATAAGAGAAATATTTGTCCCAAGTGCAATCGACTATTGTTTTTTGTTGGTTTTATTGTTGTTGTTGTTGTTGTTGTTGTTGTTGATGATGATGTTTTTTGTTTTTGGGGGGCTTGCTTTTGTTTAGGTTGTTATATTGTCGTTTTTTGTTTGTTTTTTGTTTTTTTGTTTTTGTTTTTTTTTTGTGTGTGTTTTATTTATTTATTTTTTTTTTTGTTTTTTTTGGGGGGGTTTTTTGGTCCAAATGTATAAATAGAACTTAGACGTTGGGCGTATTTTTTGGGAAAGACAGTTAAGTCAAATAATGTTGCTCCAATCGGGTTTGAGTGTACTACTGTATAGTGTCTTTTGACGTAAATTTTAGGTAAGTGCACCCCCCTTTGAGTTGTTGCGTGGCCATCGTTAACATAACACGAGAGCCCTCTAGGACTTATAGTTTGACGTCATTTTTTAGGTTTGTGCAACGTCTAGTGAGTTGTTATTAGTAGTGCTCAAGGAGACAAGTGCTCCCATTGGTTGAACTATTGAACACAACTCACGAATTTGTTTTCTTTTGCGGACAAAGACGTGTCATTTGACGTCATCTTTTTGTCAGTGTCAGCGTAGCCATCGTTAAGTTATAGCCCGACACTGAAACCCAAAAAGACTGGCATTTTGACGTCATTATTTGGTTTCTTCACCGCCTAGTGAGTTGTCGTTAGTAGTGCTCATGGAAACAAGTGGTCCCATTGGTTGAACTATTGAATACAACTCACGATTTGTTTTCTTTTGTGGCCAAAGACTGGCATTTTGACGTCATTTTTTGGTCAATGTCAGGCTATAAGTTAACGATGGCTTCGGTGTCAGCGTAAAAATTAATTATTTTTTACTGTCTACAAGTCAATAGCTGGGTGCCATATCACTTGACCACATAGTTACAGTACAAAAAAAGATGTCCAAAAAGATCCTTGAATAAAACTGGATAGATATTTGATTTCGTAAAATATGTCAGGGAAGCATATACAGCATCCTAAAGCGTGTATAAATGTACAATTGCTATATATAACTGCTCATATCTTTTTTTTCTTCAAATCTTATAATTAGAGCTTTTATATAGCGCAATATCCACTAAATGTGCTCAAAGCGCTTTACAAGGGGTCCCTGGTCAACAGCAACATTTAACATGTAGGAAGGAGTCTTTTCCAAGGGACATCATTACTGAGTGCTTTTCAAGGACTCATATGCGAGCGAGGCTCGAACCCAGGACCTTCCGATCCGAAAGGAAGTGTCATACCACTAGACCACATAGCCGCTAGTCACACGCCTTTCTGTATTTCATTATAAAGAGGCTAATTTTCCGTAGTTTCATTTGTTGCATTTTTAAAAATTAAAGATGTCAAACCAAACAGCTAGAAAACGTCAAAAGAAATCAATTTCATATTTCCTGAAGCCTTCGGGAAGGATCTACTTTCACAAGTATTCGTCCTAATGAATCCCATGGCTATATAGAAAAACCCACAGCTCCTACACTCATAAAAGTGAGTGGAGCAGGCACTTATGTTGATAACAACAAGAGATGAATTGAGTAGGAAGGTGCCAGAAGACAATAGAGAATAAAAAATTTTCACGGCGGTGATGGGGGTTTGAACCCGCAACCTTACTGGTACGACAACTCCGCCTGGCCGGGGGGAGCGTGACTCCTTAGGGATCGTGGATAGCTCATACGGTAGAGTCACGCTCTCCCCGGCCAGGCGGAGTTGTTGTACCAGTAAGGTCGCGGGTTCAAACCCCCATCACCGCCGTGAAAAATAATTGTTATTCTCTATTGTCTTCTGGCACTTTCCTACTCACTCCATCTCTTGTTGTTATCCTACACTCATATTTAGGTAGAAGTGATGAATAAATGTTATCAAGTGTAAAAGAAAAATGAATACAAGTAAACAATCGACACGACAAATATCTACGTATTCTGGTCAAAGACTTTATTAAATTATAGCCAGTAATCTTTTACGTAACAATATATACCTATATATATATATATATATATATATATATATATATATATATATAGTGTGTGTGTGTGTGTGTGTGTGTGTGTGTGTGTGTGCGTGCGTAGATAATATACAGATGGACCACAGCGAGTTTAAAAGTCTCAACTTTTACACCTCTAAGAATTATACGGTTTCAAGTCTTTATGACAACTGTAAACTCAACAACAAACTATTGATATAAAATGTAATAGATTGTTTTACCATGCCCGGGAAAGATGGGTTGTTTTCAAAATCCAATGGAATAATGACAGCCCATCAGCTATGAAATCATCTTTGATTGATATGGATTGTCAAACCAGATCCCACGCTGTACAATCTGCAATGACAAAACTTTATCTCATTTTGGCCAAATTGTCCTTCTTCAAATACATATCAATATTTTTAGATGACCTTCAACCAATGCTATCTCTAGAGTGCTATGCCTTCAACCTATCCAAATCCATCTACTTAAAAAGAATTCTAAAGTTCAACATTTTTGACTTGTTGAGGGGTTTTCTATTTAATTAATCGATTTTTGAATTATTATTTTTATTTAATCTGCTAAATTAGTGTCGATAATTTACGAATAGTCTCACGCTTCAAAAAAGAACTCAAATTAAAGGTGACTTTTGTCTAACAATCTACGCCGTGCCGTGCCGTGTCATAGGGTGTGTTTTGTTGTCATTTATAGTTGGTGTTACACAACAAAATTGATAATTCCTTCGTCGATTTTATAGGAAATCCATTTACGGTAGATTCTCATTATTGT
The DNA here is from genome assembly GCF_034508935.2 of Berghia stephanieae. Lineage (NCBI taxonomy): Eukaryota > Metazoa > Mollusca > Gastropoda > Nudibranchia > Aeolidiidae > Berghia > Berghia stephanieae. The sequence continues at coordinate 96,955,974 of NC_088362.1, read as the reverse complement.
TTAGTGGATTGAAATCAGAGAAAAAGATAACAGTCCTTAGAAACCCGAGTTGAGCCCGGGTTTTTTACGGCATCAAAAGGACATCAACAGTTGATGTATACCCTTTACATAGGACCTTTGCCAGTATTTTATACAATATCTACTGGAACGAGCAACCTACTAATTAAATTGTACACAGGGGGGGGGGGGGGGGGGGGGGGGGAAGGGTCAGAACAGATGATGACCGCACCCGTTACCGATCCAGTCCCTTTGCCTGTACGGCAAGTGCGCCACCGACTAAGCTGTCGCTACTCTCATGATATACGATAAACAGATTCTATTTTTTTTTTTTAACTAGAAGATACCTGAAACTGTGAACTGTGACAGTATCAAAGAAACAAAAGAGGTAATAGCTTGGAAAAATAGCAAAATACAAACCCATAATATCGGAAGCTTGAATTGTAGTGTAGATCGAAAATTGATCGATACGGGAAGACTATGTTTAACAGTGTAATATCGCTCATTGATCATTTCTATTATCCTATTATACCGAATCAAAAGATAATTTCTATTATCCTGTAATATCGAATCAATAACAAACACGGCAGCCTGCGGTAATGACATGTGGTTAAGTGGGAGTTCTGTGTATTTTTACCTTTGTCTAGATAACAATTAGAAGTAAAAATAAAATTTTAAAAACAAGAATGATAATATTATAAAAGAACGTATCGATTTAAAGACATTATATCGATTATCAAATTTGCTACATCGGTAGTTGAATCGTCATGATAATAATATTATCGGAATGTAGAGGAAAGATGCAAGCTGATTATGTGAGGAAGGGGGGGGGGGGGGGGGAGAGCGAGAGAGAGAGAGAGAGAGAGAGAGAGAGAGAGAGAGATAGCCGGATGGGTTTAGCATTACGCCGACACCCAGGGGAGCGCCACTAGCTTTCCGAATAGCGTTTTTAATTAAGTGAGAAAGTATACAGCCATTGCTCACTTTGGGGTGCCGCACTGTGGCTGGCGGCTGGCGGCTGGAACTCGGGATGTCTTTCTTCTTAACGGACAAACCCTAATGGCAAATTTCCCAAAATGAATTTAATCTCTCTTGCAATATTTTAAATCTATAATTGTTTTCGACAACGATTAATAGCAAGGCGTTTGGAGTATTTGACTCTTTTCAGGTATTTCACGGCGCTTGCGATATTTTAAGGTCATATAAAGATATATTTGTTTATGTTAAAGACATTCAAAATACCATGTTATTTGATTTTATCGACGATTAAATGCCGATTAAACAGGGAGGTAAGTTGAAATAGTTTTTTTAAAAAGGAACAAAAACAATGTAACCCAGTGTTTAGTCTCTGAGACTAAAGTTCCAGCATAATTCTTAAACGTATCAAACCTAAGAGGTCGAAAAAGTGTCAGGTTTGAGAAAGTTTTAAAAATAAAATTCTCTTTATTCATTCCCAAAGGAAAATTTGTCTTTATGGTTTATGCCAAAGGAGGACTGGAATAACCCAGGCGTCAGCCGCAGTACAGCGCCGCAAATTAGATTGGTCCTGGTAACTTGCCCAAGGCCACAAAACTCGGCAGGTAGTCGAACTCGGTACCTTTCGGGTGCGAAGCAAAGACCCATATCGCTGAACCACACTTCCCCACAATGGGGATCGCTGTAATCGATAAGGTTTTGAAATAAAACATTTCTGACCAAAAGGAAAAACAAGTGTTTTGTAATTGTATGGCTGTATCAGCTGTCAATAAATGCAGTGTTGTTGTGATGATGATGATGATGATGATGATGATGATGATGATGATGATGAAGATGTTGATGATGAAGATGGTGATGATGATGATGATGATGATGATGATGATGATGATGATGATGATGATGATGATGAAGATGTTGATGATGAAGATGGTGATGATGATGATGATGATGATGATGATGATGATGATGATGATGATGATGATGATGATGAAGATGGTGATGATGATGATGATGATGATGAAGATGGTGATGATGATGATGATGATGATGATGATGATGATGATGATGATGATGATGATGGTGATGATGATGATGATGATGTTGTTGTTGTTGATGCCGGGTTGTTTTTTTTTGGGTTTTTTTTGTTTGTTTTTTTTTTTGATGACTTCTATGTTACTAGTGTGCATCTGTGTGAGTGTGTCTATGTCAATATTGTATTGTTATAAATGTGTAACCAAATGACAAATTGCCACTTTTTTGAGGACAATAAAGATATATTATTATTATTATTATTATTATTATTATTATTATTATTATTATTATTATTATTATTATTATTATTATTATTATTATTATTATTATTATTATTATATTATATTTCAGGCCTGATGAAAAAGAACAAGCGGTATGTGGACAATGGTCTAATGTCTCAAGGCTTCCAAACCAGTCCTTGTGGTTGTTTGGGTTGTTGTTATTGTTATCCTATCTGTACGTGTGGATGTGGTGTGATTTTTGTGGTGCTTGTGATATTAAGAACGGTTAAATCTTTATTATAAGGGAACATAAAAACACATGTGTCGAACTAGGGTTATCGATATTGTCAAGCACAATAGACCATTCAAGTCGCTTGAATTTTGCTGAAATAAGTGTTGTCAGATTGTTTTATTAATGACTTAATATATTTGGTTACTAAAACCCTACGATAGTGGTTGGTGAATGCCATATCAGGATGTAGGCATGATGTTATATTGATTACCAATGCTAATTTCAATGTTTTCATAAAGCATACTGCTTTAAAAAATTCACAACACTGTTTTGTGGTTTTACTAGACGGAATCAAACAAAAACATCTGGCACAATTTTTTTATGGCAATCTTGACTTACAGCTTCTATGAAATAGGACATCTGAGTCTGATATCGATATGGTGTTTAACAACCTTGTTAGAATCGATTTAAAAACTCCCTATATCTCGATTAATTAAAGTGCAAGAAAAAGGAAAGAAAAACGCTTTGTATAGATTGCCTAAACATTTTGTAAAAGTGTAGATGCTTTGTTGGATTTTTTAAAATATATATAACTCTAGAGTGGTATAGCACTACTCGTTTTGGTGGTTGTGGTATTGGGAATGAGATTAGCGGAAGAGTAGCGTCCCTTGATTGGACGTCACCCATAGTCTGTGACGTCACCGGCGGAAAAGTTATTAGAGAGAGAACGTCATGTTGGTTGTGCGCATGCGTCTCCCGTCCTCGAGATGCGCATGCGCACAACCAACATGTCGTTCTCTCTCTAATAACATTTCCGCCGGTGACGTCACAGACTATGGGTGACGTCCAATCAAGGGACGCTACTCTTCCGCTAATCTCATTCCCTATTGGAAATACAGTCAGTATGCATCACCAGTTTCTGTGATAATTAATAAACTCTTGAAAACCGGCCACCATTTTAAGCCAAATCTAATAACAAAGACCAAGCGACATGTAGAACAATGGCAATGTATTGGCCATTCCCTCAATTCAATTCTTATCAATCGAAACTCTAAAAGAGGAGAGTTCCTCTGGGATTATTATGGCAACGTAAAGCTCTTTTCCATTTAAAAAAAAAAAACTCCTTTCGGTCGGAAGCGGTTCCCAGTTTTGTGTCTCGAGGGGATTTTGATATGCGAGTTCTTCTTTGCCTCATTGAAAAAAAAAAGACAATGTATTGAATTTTTTAAAGTTATGCGCTGACGAGTTGAAGAGATTAGCTGGTAGAGAGGAATGACTGAGCGGTTTTTTATTTTCAACAATGCTCATAGCTTTACTTGGGATAATGGCTGAGAGGTTTGGTGTCTCGCCTTTTAACAAAGATAAGAGATGTTGGGCGTGATCAGTGAATAGAGTGGTGACAATTACTCTGGCCACAACGTTATAATTTTGGTAATGTATCTAACACACGTACATATTACCTTACTCGACCTGACTATACACAATGCCGGATATTGTAAGAAATATTAATTAAAAAGGAGCTCTTGACAATGTGACTTGCGTTGTATAAACTGAAAATTTGGTTCAATTTGGCTTTCAGAGATAAATATTGGGTTATGTAGAGCAAGTCTTCAGGTCATCAGGTCATATTTTTTGCAAGAAGCCTTATGAGTCCATCACTGAAAAAAATCACAAAGCCGTCATGAAATAACTAACATTAAATAAATGTGTCAGCTATCCGAATCGTGCTTAGTGCTCTGTTGAACGTTTCTGTATCTTCTACGTCGATAATTTATTTTTGAGGAAATATGAATTACAGTAACAGGAAGAGAAGGTTATCTTTGTGTTCTTATGCACGTATCATTCAGAATGAGGAGAGAGAGAGAGAGAGAGAGAGAGAGAGAGAGATAGAGAGAGAGAGAGTGAGAAAGAGAGAGAGAGAGAGAGAGAGAGATTCTGTATGTGTATGTGTGTTTGTGTTTAATAGATTGTGTATGATAAAAGAGTGAGTTCGTGTATGTGTATGTGTATGTGTGTGTGTGTGTGTGTGTGTGTGTGTGTGTGTGTGTGTGTGTGGGCATGTGTTTGAATGTGTGACATCAACAGAGAGGAAATAATTATAACGAGAAATCGGGAGCTGACAAGTCCTTGAGTATGACATGACGATATATGATTGGTATCGATTACCAGTGACAACATATCGATATAAGCGGTTCAAATCATTTTGCAATTCAGACATCGATCCCACACAAGGACAAAAAGCCTGTATTTCATTTAGACCAAAAAAATATTTACTTCAAATATCGATATCACAAGATGACACACAACTTGTCAGGAAATTTTTAATTTGATCCTGTTGAAATTAAGATTTTTAAGAAGTTTGAAATGTGTGGGTCTTCCCTTTGAAACCTATCAAAATATAAAGTATAAGTTTTCTGGCTAAAATATAAACGTGTTTTGTCATTGGACAGAACGAATAATCATAATACAAAGAATAAAAAAAGATTAACAATAGAGAGAGAAGGGGGTGGGGGCGGGGGGGGGGGGGGATAGCCATGCTAGTATGGAAGACAACAGACAATAAATTGCAAAATAATTTGACCTTACATGATATTTTTGAACTCATGATATGGGACAGACTGAGAGTTATGTCCTATGTCTCTGCGAAATTGGGTGGAGAGTAGGTCCAAAACCTGTCGACAGTTTCCAGTAGATGCTTGTGAGATGCACACATAATTGTCGTAAACTTAATATGTCCTCCTGAAAAGTTTTATTTTTAGAACAGGCTAGAAGGTCTCAGAATTGTTATTTTTGTTTCTTTGTTTTGTTTGTTTTTGTTTTTGTTTTTTGGGGTTTTTTTTTTTTTGGGGGGGGGGGTTTGTTTGTTTCTTTATGTTTGTTTATTTGTTTGTTTCGTTTTGCTTTTACTTTTTGTTTCTTTTTTGTTGTTGTTGTTTTGTTTTTGTTTTGTTTTTTTTTTTTGTTTTTGGTCTTTTTTTTTTTGTTTGTTTTTTGTTTTTTTGTTTTTTGTTTTTTTTTTTAAGAAAGTGGTGTTTACACTCGAGTTTAAAATTATTTGATCTTAAAGATGTTAAAGGTCTATTCAAATCACCATTGCCATAATAGTAGTAAGAAAAAGATGAAGATTGATAATAATAACGATGATATAATAATAATAATAATAATAATAATAATAATAATAATAATAATAATAATAATAATAATAATAATAATAACAATAATAATATAATAATAATAAAGATGATGATGATGATGATGATGATGATGATGATGATGATGATGCTGATGATGATGATGATGATGATAATGATGATGATGATGATCATGATGATGATCATGGTGATGATGGTGATAATAACAATAATATTAATAATGATAATATTAATGATAATGATAATAATAATAATAATATAATGATAATAATAATAATAATCAAATAATAATAATGATAACAAATGATCATTTTTAGTAGTAGTAGTAGTAGTAGTAGTAGTAGTAGTAGTAGTAGTAGTAGTAGTAGTAGTAGTAGTAGTAGTAGTAGTAGTAGTAGTAGTAGTAGTAGTATTTTTATTATTATTATTTTTGTGTAGCTGGGAAATATCTATACAAATTTGCCCAGGTCCAAAAATACTGGATATGCTCCTGTAGTGAGATTTCCATTACTTTAAAATAGTCCCAGTGTTATTGAATGAAGAGATCTGTTTACCTTCTTGAGAATTATTCATTTCGTGGACATGCTCCATAGAACATTCAAGATCTAACCGTATGGCACAAGAGAACGAGACAAAACATTGAACGATTTGCCTGGGGGTCTTGGCCAAGGAAATAAAGTGATATTGACACCCAGTGAAAGCTGACCACGGCACGTGAGGTCAAAGGTTACACTGTCCTCACGGTGTGGCATCACGAAAATCAAACAAAGCCAAGAACTCCTGACATCCCTCACCCCTTCTCAATACACGTGCAGATACACCCAAACAAAGAAACACACAATATACACACAGATACAGACACACGAGCGTGCGCACACGACGCACACACATTTCGGTATTCATACAAACACTCATACAAAACTGTATTCGTTTTTAATACGATTCAATAGTCTGATGTCACGCCGCCCGGCAACGGCGGTCATCTTGGTTCTAAACAAAGAAAATCATTACTTTTTATTTTTCATGCTGGCTAGAACTTTTCATATGCTTTGTGATCAGAATGTGTAAAAGTCAAAACATGATCAAATTTATGTGTTTTTTTCCCTCTGGATACGATTTTATGCTCGCCGGAGAAAAATTTCATGGCGTCCGCCATTGTTCCGATAGTTTAGAGCCAGTGTTACTAAGTTACCATGCGTCATTAGGAAGGAAGTGACGTTACGACTGTTGAAGAGTATTCCTATAGCCAATGATTAGAGTCCTCTTCCAATATAGAAATCGTATCTCTGTCCAAACTAAGCACCCGTTCTTGGTGATCTTATCTTTTTCCATCATGTTCAATAGGGCTCAACAGTCGTGACGTCACTTCCCTCGTAATGACGGATAGTAACTTAGTAACTGGGACTAAACTATCGGAACAATGGCGGACGCCCTTATGAAATACTTCTCCGACGAGCATAAAAGTGTATCCAGAAGAGAAAAAGATTATAAATCTGATCATGTTTTGACTTTTTTACATTCTGATCACATGACATGTGAAAAATTTCTAGCCAGCATGAAGAATAAAAAGTACCGGTTTTCTTTGGTTAGAACCAAACTGCTCGTTGCTGGGCGAACGTGATATCAGACTATTGAATCCTATTAGAAACGCAAAATATTCTTCTAAAAGTTCCTTTTATCCATTCCCAAAGTTGCAATATCACTCACGATTCATTACAAGACCGGGATCACCCAGGCGCCAGCCGCAGATCAGCGTCACGAATTGAGAAAGAGATTATTGATGACTTGATCAAGACACGTTGACTCCCAGTGCTGATAAAAATAAATAACATGCAAACATATTTCCTATTATTCCTTAGAATCCAGCGAAATACCAGATAAGAAATACCAGAAATACAAGCTGCAGAGAAAAAGAGGTCAATCTGCTCAGGAGAGAACTCGGAACAGCATTCTCTTGGAGTAGCTAAATCTGGATTAGATCGTAGCCATCGTTAACATATAGATAGTATGCGCTTGGCTAAGAAGCTCATAACATTGCCATCCGGAAGTATGACGGACCAACACACAAAACTATGTGTAATCATGAACTTTTATAGTCGGGTTAATACAGTTTAGTGAGAATCACTCACAAACGCGGATGGCAAAATACAATAACAAAGGCTTGAGTGACGTCATCTTCGTTCTATCTATAGCCTGACACTAGAACCCTTTAGGACTGGCAGTATGACGTCTTTTTTTTACCTTTGTGTAGCGTCAAGTGAGTTGTCGTTAGTAGAGCTCATGGAAACAAATCATTTCATTGGTTGAACTATTGAATACAACTCACGATTTGTTTTGTTTTGTGGCAAAAGACTGGCATTTTGACGTCATTTTTTTGGTCCGTGTCAGGCTATAACCATACGATGGCTACGATTCGATTCGATCAGATGCATGTAGTATTCTAAGTCCTAAGTCCTAAGTATAAGTATGTATAGATAGTATGCGCTTGGCTAAGAAGCTCATAACATTGCCATCCGGAAGTATAACGGACCAACACACAAAACTGTGTGTATCCATGAACGTTTATAGTCGGGTTAATACAGTTCAGTGAGAATTACTCATAAATGCGGATGGCAAAAAACAATAACAAAGACCTAAGTGACGTCAACTGCATACTATCTATACGCATCAGATGTCAAGGCATTCCATTAAGGAATGTAAACGTCTGAGGCCAGCAGGAATCACCCATGTTGTCAAAGGGTACCGGTGGCCTGATAACAATCTTGCTAGGGGGGGGGGGGGGGGGGGGGGGAGACTAAACCAAAGAGCTCGTACATATATATTATGTCAAACCACTTGGAGAGGGAGAGAGAGAGAGAGAGAGAGAGAGAGAGAGAGAGAGAGAGAAAGAGAGAGAGAGAGAGACAGACAGAGAGAGAAAGAGAGAGAGAGAGAAACTCCGAATGGGATTTAAAGTTTGTAATAATAAAAAGCATAACACTTTTTAAGTTGTTAACTAATCGTTCTTTTTTTTTTTTTAATAGATGCTATATGATTATGAACAACACAGAAACGTCAAAATCGATCATTATATATGTGCGGCTATGTGGTCTAGTGGTATGACACTCGCTTTCGGATCGGAAGGTCCTGGGTTCGAGCCTCGCGCTCGGCGCATAGTTGAGTCCTTGGAAAAGGTTCTTTACTCACATTCTCTCACCGTACTCAGGTGTAAAATGAGTACCTGGTCGTTAACAGCGTTGTCTTTGTCCGAAAAATTGTAATATCGCCTAACAGGCGTCATGTCCCGTCCTTCATGTTAAATGTTGCTGTTGACCAGGGACCCTTGTAAAGCGCTTTGAGCACATTTAGTGGATATTGCGCTATATAAAGCTCAATTTTAAAAAAATATATAACCATTCTACTTTCACATCCACTTGAATTCAAAGATCATTTCCGGCTGTATGTATTCATATGTATCATAAGTAAACCTGAGATTCCAAATCCATCCTTATTATTTTTAATCCGCTATTTCTCGGTGAACGAATGACGCCGAGTATTAGATATTTTCCCCATTATTGAAAATATCTGAAAGAACTCGCTAATGATACCGTTATTCTTCTTTGGTGATTCATTATTCTGTATGTAATCCATCGCGAGGACATTTTAAAAAATATACAGCAAATTCTCATTATACCGACCTCTCCCATCAGCTAAATAGTCGCACCACACACGCTTATCGTCACTTTTATGGCGGAGAGAAAAATAAAGTGAGTGAACATGACTCATAATACTATAGATAGTATGCAGATGACGTCACTCAGGCCTTTGTTATTGTTTTTGATTTTTGATTTCCCTATACAACGCAGGTTGTGGTGGGTCGTATATGATTAACGACTAAAGTTGCAGGCAATGATCGAGTCGAACAACATTAACATGATTTATTGATACAGTTATGGAACATCAAACCGATGCAAACATAACAAGGATGTTGCCCGCATTGTTCTATCGTATATGAGTGAAGTGAACTCTAGCAACAACGATTCTTTGGCCTTGAATGCAGGTTATCTAACAAAACATTTCATATGGTAGGATATATATAAAATAAATGTTTATATGCATATATGATCTTTTAAATATTTAATATATCAATATTGATAATAACCGGCCGTTTATTGTGTATATAAGTGGATGAATTGGTTATATATGTAATTCTACATCTAACGGCGACTTGTAGAATAAGTAAATTGTTGTTCTGTGTGGCCTTTAGGGGAATAAATGAAACATTGTGAGGTGCATTTGGAATAATGGTCTGTGTGAATGTCCCTATATAAATGTCCACATTTATTTTATATTTTATATAGTCGTTTACTTGGTGGGGGGAAGGGGGGGGGGGGGGGGGGTTGAGGAGGTGTTTGTATTCTTTTTTTTCTGTGTGTGTGTTTTGTTTTTGTTTTGTTTTTCAGGTTGGTTTTTTTTTGTGTAATATTTTGTGGGGGTTTGTTGGGGTTTTTTTTATTATTGTTGTTTGTTTGTTTGTGTTTTATTGGGGTTTTTTTTTTTATTGTTTTATTTTTTCATGGGGGGGGGGGGGTTGTTTTGTATGTGTATTTTTTTCTTTTTCGTTTGTTATCTTGTTTTGTTTGTTTGTTTGTGTGTGTGTGTGTGTGTGTGTATGTGTGTGTGTGTGTGTTTTGTTAGGTTCTATTTGCTTTTTTGGTTTATTTTTGCTTTTTGTTTGTTTTTAGATTTGCTATATATTTTTGATTTTATTTATTGTATTTTGGGGGGTTTTTTGGAGATGGGGGGGGGGGGGTTGTTGGTTTATTTTGTTTTGTTTTGTTTTTTGTCAAGGCCCCCAACGTGGCGGTATAATGAGCTTTTATTGTATTTGATGCTCTCTAGGATGATGATACGGATTTTTTTTTTTCGCTCATGTGTGTGTTTGTGTGTGTTTGTGTGTGTTTGTGTGTGTTTGTGTGTGTTTGTGTGTGTTTGTGTGTGTTAATGTATTTTGTTGGGATATTTTTTTTCTTTTTTTTTTTTTTTGGTTTATTTTTTGCTTTTTGTTTGTTTGTTTGTTTCTTTTGGGGGGTTGTGTTTGTTTGATTTTTGTCTATTTGTTTTGTTTTGTTTTTGTTTTTGTTTCTTTTTTTTCTTTAATTTTTGGTTTTTGTTGGTTTTTATTTTTTTTTTTTTTATTTTTTTTTTTTTAGTTTTTGTGGGTTTTTTTGTGTTTTTTTTTTTGTCAAGGCCCCCAATGTGGCGGTATAATGAGCTTTTATTGTATTTTATGCTCTATACTATGATGTTGATCCTGATTTTTTTCCGTTCATTGTAATGTGTAAACAGTCAATTTCTTTTCGATCTTTGTTGGGAAATGCAGATTATTTAGGATTATTGAAAACGAAAATGGTTACAGGAAGTACAAGATTGCTAAACATAACTAGAAATTTTTAGATTACATTACAAGATGAAGTGTTTATAGAGAGGTTGGCGAGAGACAAGAAGTAGAAGAGAAGAAGAAGAAGAAGAAGAAGAAGAAGAAGAAGAAGAAGAAGAAGAAGAAGAAGAAGAAGAAGAAGAAAAGAAGAAGAAGAAGAAAGAAGAAGAAGAAGAAGAAGAAGAAGAAGAAGAAGAAGAAGAAGAAGAAGAAGAAGAAGAAGATGAGAAGATGATGATGATGATGATGATGATGATGATGATGATGATGATGATGATGGTGATGAAAGGAGGGGAGGAGGAGAAGGAGGAGAGAAGAAGAGAGAGAGAAGAAGAAGAGAAGAAGAAGAAGAAGAAGAAGAAAAGAAGAAGAGAGAAGAAGAAGAAGAAGAAAGAAAGAAGAAAGAAGAAGAAGAAGAAGAAGAAGAAGAAGAAGAGAAGAAGAAGAAGAAGAAGAAGAAGAAGAAGAAGAAGAAGAAGAAGAAGAAGAAGAAGAAGAAGAAAGAAGAAGAAGAAGAAGAAAAAGGACCAAAATAATAAGAAGTAGAAAACGGAAAAACAAGAAGTAGTAGTATTGAGAGAGGAGAGAGGAGGATGGGAAGGAGTAGTATTAGAAGTGCAGACCAAAAGAAGGAGGAGGCTGCAGAAAGAAATAAGAGGAAAGCAGTGAAAAGAAATAGGGGCGTTAAATGACCTGAGAATATTTATGCTTTGGGCAAATATATGACCTATTTATTTTTTATATTCAATTTTCTAATTAATTTTCTTATTCATTAAAAGTGACTCATTCAATACTTAAGAAAGACATCATTAATTTATAACATTCATATGTCCGTAGGCCTACTAACGCGTGTTAACGCGCCATGTTCGTTTATTGGCTGGAGAACAGGTTTCATTTGAAAAGCACTGTGTAATTATTATTCGTTTTCATTTGAAAACTTTCAATTTCAACTTTTACAAGTTACCTTAAAAATTGCTACTTTGTTCAATTTCCTCTAACTTTCCTGAATAGGTTTATTAAGAACTAGATATGATTGATTAAAATTGTTCTAAGACGCCCTCTGGTGAACCTCCGAGCAAGTTTTGCGGTCTAATTATAGCGTGTGCTTAAAAAAGCCAAGTAACTATTCATTACGAATTTGTTAGTAAGAAAGGCGAAATTAAAGTTTGAATTATAAACGAAAGTGAGATTTTATATAGCACAACATTTATTAAATGTGCTCAAAGCACTTTGCAAGGGATCCCAAGTTTTCAGCAACGCTGAACGTGTATAACGAGGTAAATGCAATCCTCTATATTAATATTTTTTCAACAAGAATGACACTGTTACCGACCAGGTTCTCATTATACTCCTGAATATGGTGAGAAAATGAGAGTAAATAGCCTTTTCCTAGGACTCAATTTTTTTTTCCCGATACCGGGACGTGAACCCAGGACCCACATGCCACAAACCAAGTCTCATACTACTAGACTATATCGTTGCAAAGTAAAGATAGAGGCCCAAAGGTAAGTTGCCTACAGTGTGGATTTCAGACAACAGAAAAACAGACCTTTACGTATTGTTGATTTTTACATACATTTTTGTTGCCTGTTTTTCTAAACATTTTGTTTATATTGTCAGTAACAAGAAAATCAGTAAACATTGAGCTGAAGTACAAATTCTTCAGACCCCCTCCCCCCTTCCCCCCCCTCCCCCCCCCCCCCCCCCCCCCCCCCCCCCCCCCCCCCCCCCCCCCCCCCCCCCCCCCCCCCCCCCCCCCCCCCTTCCCTCGAACAAGTATTTCTGTCTGTCATTTTTGAAGGGGTTTGACTACACCTAAGTCATGCCCCCCTAAGGCTGGCGCGGGATCGTGGAATTTAATGTTTTTGGTGTGCAATGTTTTTGGAAGACCTAAGACGCCATCAAACTGTCAACAAGGACATTCTTGAGGGTAGAGTTGAGGGGAAAAGAGGAAGAGGCAGGCCAGCAAGAACTTGGATAGATGATGTGAGGACATGGACAGGATTGTCGGCAGCCGAATGCAGTCAGCAAGCCGTCAACAGGGAAGATTGGCGTGTCATTTCAAGTCGACCTCAACCCATGAGATGACACTGGAAGTAAGTAAGTAAGTAAGTTTTTGGAACGTGTATTTTACTTTGTGACATCATTATTCTGGAATTCTCTCTAGGTGTTTACCAGAAGTACTATCAAGTGCTCCAAGTCTCTAAATTGTAATATCACCTAACAGGCTGTTGGTCAGGGACCCCTTGTAAAGCGCTTTGAGCACGTTTAGTGGATATTGCGCTATATAAAAGCTCAATTGTTGAATTATTATTTTTTTAAGATTGAAGTTATATAATATTTCAAAATCACGTTCTTCATATTCCTTTGGTACCGGCATAAGTTAATAGATCAACAATTGTAACATTTAATTGTCTTAAAATTGTAATCTTAAATTTTTTTTTCAATGTTCCTGTCAAATAATAGGTAGGTGGTCTATGTCTTGTACAGCGTTACTGAAACAGGTTCGGGAAGGATTGGCCCGCTTTGCCATCAACGCAGATTGCTAAGAACTCTGATATCATGAATACTCACGTTTCTCTAAATTGCGATGTACAAAGAAATTAAATGAATATGAACTGTTCTCTGCTTGGATTTGACCAGTGTGCATATTATTACAAAGAGTTCGGGAAAATGGCGTCAATAGTTAAATGAAGAGCAATAAAAGTATTCCTATAATAGGGAATGAGATTAGCGGAAGAGTAGCGTCCCTTGATTGGACGTCACCCATAGTTTGTGACGTCACCGGCGGAAAAGTTATTAGAGAGAGAACGTCATGTTGGTTGTGCGCATGCGTCTCTTGTCCTCCGCCGGTGACGTCACAGACTATGGGTGACGTCCAATCAAGGGACGCTACTCCTCCGCTAATCTCATTCCCTATTATAGAGTAATGTTTGAACAACCAGCTTATTATATCACATAAGATTTAAATTCAGAAAAAGGGTTAGGAGAAAGTGGGATACAGAGAGGAAGAGAGTGGAGAAAGTGAGAGAGAGAGAGAGAGAGAGAGAGAGAGAGTAAGATAGATACTAAGAAAAGAGAGAGAAAAAGAGAGCCGGGGAGAAAAAATGATAAAAGATAATATAGTGAGGGGGGGAAGCGTCAGAATGAGGGAGAAGGAGAGAGAGAGAGAGAGAGAGAGAGAGAGAGAGAGAGAGGGAGAGAGAGAGAGAGAGAGAGAGACTAAGAAAAGAGAGAGAGAGAGAAAGAGAGCCGAAAAAATGATAAAAGAGATAATATAGTGAGGGGGAAGCGTCAGAAAGTGAGAGGGGGGGGGGGGGGGAGAAGGAGAGAGAGAGAGAGAGAGAGAGAGAGAGAGAGAGAGAGAGAGAGAGAGATGGAGAAAGATAGAAGAAAGATATAAAGAAAAATCCAGAGAGCGGGGATTTAAGAAGACAATAACTCACACTTTGACAGTTGAAATTGCTTCCTACCAACTTCATTTCAACGTTTTAAAGGGAAATGTTTCAATTCAAATTCTACTATAAATGTCTAATGAGGCCAAGGTAAGGCTCTGTTAGATTTTCTTTTCTTTTTCGAAAAACGTTGGGCTTTTTTTTTTTCTTTTTTCTTTGTGTTTTTTTTTTTTTTTTTCTTTTTGGTTTTGTTATTTTTTGTTTCTTTTTGTTTATTTGTTTTTGATTGTTTGTTTTTTGCTTTAGTTTGTTGGGGTTTTTTTTTTTTTTGTTTGTTTGGTTTTTTTTGGGGTTTTTTTTTTTTTTGTTTGTTTTGTTGTTTTTGTTGTTTTTCTTTTTTTTTTGGGGGGGGGGGGTTGTTTAGTTAGAAAGTGGTCCCCGCCATACGCCACAGACTATACCATTCGCCATTTTTTATCATATGTCCAACGACGTACGGAATATTATGACCAAGTTGCATGACGAACTTCTGCTATAGTTGTATGTTCATTCGCCACGAATGATGAGCGACACTTTACGTACTACGTGCATTGCTGTCCCAGTAGATGTCGCGTTGGTGTGGTGTCTTATAACAAAGTCAAGCGATATCATGCGTGTTCAATGACCGGATGGGTGACAAAGCAAAGGCACTTTACACACATTAACCCCCAATGGACTCAGATTTGAATGAGTATTTTCATATCGGCACTGAGACATAATTATAGTTTCATAAGATCACTAGTATATAAAGACCTAACGTACAAAATACATCTGCGATTTGTATACGGCTAAATCCTGGAAATACTCTAAAGATGAACATTTCGACATATCATCTTTTAAGATGAGTACGTTATACCGGGCAAATAGATAGAATTCTGTATTAGTACAAGTATAGGTAAGTGTATTTCATGATTAATGTTACGGATGGGCCACAGGTTAGGATTATGTGTGCCTTTCATACCAATATAATCCAGCCCTTCTTCTATACCGGCATATTCTGACAAAACAGTCTTTTTGTTGTTGTTTTTTTCCCTATAGAACTTTTTACTTCTATTCCTTAGCGATGACGATAACTAACTCCAAACTTGTCAAAAGTATCAAATCTAAGAATTCTTCGAAGTGTCAGGTTTGATCGGGGTTTTTTTTTTTTGACAAGTTTCGGATTACCTTGTTTTATCGATTTTTGAAGTATTGAAGGAACGAAATTGACGTCACTCAGCTCTTTGTTATTGGTTTTAGCCAACCATTTTTATGAGTAATTCTCACAAAATTCTATCTATCAGACTATAAACATTCAAGGTTACACATATTTAGTTCTGTGCGTTGGTACGTTATATCTGGCTGGCGATGATGAGCTTTGTTTGGTTAAATGTATATCATCAATAGATTATCTGGACTTCGTTTTTAAAAGCTGTGTTTTGTCAGTGTACAGCAGAAGTTTCGGACCAGTAAAATATCAACGTGTGCCTGTGGGTGATTATGAGGAGCAGACGTGACTATTTTGGGCTGGGGACATATCGATAATTGGTCATCCTTGTACTCCGCCTTGCCCGAAAACACACATCTCATTATTTTCTGTTTCCTTGTCCTTTATAAGTTATCAATAACTATCTTCTCTCTCTCTCTCTCTCTCTCTCTCTCTCTCTCTCTCTCTCTCTCTCTCTCTCTCTCTATCTATCTATCTATCTATCTATCTATCTATCTATCTATCTATCTATTTATCTGTCTATCTATCGTTCTATCTATCTATCTATCTATCTTTTTATTTATTTATCTATCTATCTATCGTTCTATATATCTATCTATCTATCTATCTACCGGTATCTATCTATAACTCTCTCTTTCTCTCTCTCTCTCTCTTTCTCTCTCTCTCTCTCTCTCTCTCTCTCTTATATATATATATATATATATATATATATATATATATATTCAATTTCTTTATATAGTGAGCAATTCCAAGAATGGGTAAGATCTGTGGTCATGTTGATTAGCTGTAAAAGCTATTTTTCACAACAACAAAAAACGAGTCCCAAATCTCTCCCATCTCGAACGGTAGCCACGCTTATAACGTACGTGCCTACTGTGAATAGGATCTCCACTTTCCTACATGCTATTCGATACGCATGCGTTGACTCTTGTATTTTACAACTACATCCGGTAATCCGCCATCTTGTCTAGCTAACATGGAGTACATGACATATTTGACATCCAGCCTAAGAGAAGCTTTACAAAAACCAAACATGGAAAATAGAGAAGAGGAGGAGGAGCACGTTAAGGTTTGTATGAAGGTGATGAGGGTTCTAATGTTTGTGGCTGGACGGCAGAGGCGCAGTTGGAGAAGTGGTTTGGTCAAGTAATTAGACGATTTGGTATTGATCCAGTGGTCTGTGGTCGGTTAGTATTCCGTCTTAACTCATTCGATACTAGAGATTTTTTCTACTTTTCAAAATTGGAAAAAATAGATTAAAAATGAGCATGTAAATAGATGCTTTATTCAACTACCATTAACATGTAAAAACATAAATCATTAGCTTTGATACTACGCCTATAATTTGTCTCATAAAAATGTAATAAATAGGCATGGGGTAAAAGTAACCCCGGGTATACTACTGATATACTCGGTGTTTGAGTTGAGTGAGTTAACATATATTCTTTTAGTAAGAAGTCTTAAGCGATTAAATGTGCTCAATGCGGTATACATTGCCGTTGCCAGCTACAACACTATACATGTACGTCAAAACATGACGCCTGTATGGCGCTCATATTTTTAGAGGATGTGGGCAGAGACGATGCTGTTACCAGACAGGTACTGTTTTAACACTGGATCCGTTGAAAGAGGGCGAGTAAAAAGCTTTCTTCAATAATTCAAATTCATGCCGCCCATAACTGGTTTCGAACCAGTTAGCTACAAGACAGAAGCCGAGTATCATACCACTGAACCACAAAACATTATACATGTGTATGTTTATGATATCTACACTAGCAAAACTAATTAAAAACTCATATAACTAATATTTCATTCAGGTGAGTAATGTGCATTTGCTTAATTCATTCAACTTGAATTCAGCGTTGTGAAGTTTTCGATCATTTATGTATTTAGATTATTTGTAACATGTAGCAAGGAACTCATTCACCTCAACAAAAGTATTTGATTCAGCGCAAGTTTTGTGATATAAGCATTAAATTCATATTTTCAATGTCAGATTTAGCCCGTAAAATGCATGAAAGGAACGGATGGTCCAACTTATTTTACTGTCTTGAGATATATTATATCTATGCTAGTGTTACACGTGCATATTAACTGGCGTTCAAATCCGATGACAATTGGATTCAATAGTCTGATGCCACGTCGCCCAGCAACGACGGTCATCGGCTCTAAACAAAGAAAATCGTTACTTTTTATTCTTCATGCTGGCGAGAACTTTTCATATGTCTTGTGATCAGAATGTGTAAAAGTCAAAACATGATCAGATTTATAATGGTTTTTTTTTTTTCCTCTGGATACGCTTTTATGCCCGCCGGAGAAATATTTCATACGGGCGTCCGCCATTGTTCCGATGGTTTAGAGCCAGTTTTACTAAGTTACCATGCGTCATAAGGAAGGAAGTGACGTTAGGATGTTGAAGAGTATTACTACATCAATATTCTATCATAACCTTACTTTACTTCTATACACGACTAGTGCTGCCGTTTTATTGAAGAACACAGTTTGTGCTATTTGGTTACCATAGCATATTCTGCGGGGTTTTTTTAAATAACGGCAGAGAAGGAGTGGACAACGGACAATACACTGTCGAGTAAATTAATTCAAAACAGCCGATAACAACCTGTGAGTGATATCACTTAAGAGCCGAACGTGCTTAATTTTATTCAAAGTTCTCCTTAGATGAAATACGATACCCATATGCTATTCCTCGCCATTCTCTCTCACTATCCGTTAGTCCCGAATTCCATTTCAGAGGCATGAGCTTCTTGACAGTAATTAATTAAAATTCCACTGGAGTCTCGATGGGGGTCACATGAATTAACCCTTTAACGGCCAAAGTTTATACTTCGTGGTCCATTTGGTATTGTGCCGGGCGGGTGGATCAATGGCATAAAGGGGAATTTTAGGTTAAAACAATCGAAAATATGGCATTTACGAGCTATTGATGCTTTGAGTTGAGGTAAAATATTCACAACATCTGTCAGACATATAAACGTACCAACACACAAAATTATTTAACGTTTATAGTTTGATTGATAGAATTCAATGAGAACAAATCAACCAACATGTTGTTTAAAAACAATAACAAAGAGCTGAGTGGATTCAACTTCGTCCCTTCTATACTGAGTCTCCTTAATTAAACATATACGTATACATATATATATATATAAATATATATATATATATACATATATATATATATATATATATATATATATATATATATATATATATATACTTAATTCATATCTTATACCCTAAAAGTTAATTTTTAGCATCTAAAAAAGCATGACATGACATCGTTTGAGGAATGAGTCCTTTATAATTCCTTCTAAATACCCTGTACACATAACTTTTTTTCTCCAAGAAAACAAGAACATTGATATGATGCTCCAATCGCAATAATGGAACTGCTCTCTTGATTAGAATTGGAAGACATGATAATCGATTAAAGTCAAGTTGAACTCCGACTGTAACGGATTAACTCACTCAATCCTAGAGATTTTTGCTACTTTTCAAAGTTGGAAGAAATGTGCATGTACATAAATAGTTTTATTCAACTATCATTACCATGTAAAAACTAAAAACATTAGCTTTATTACCACGCCTATAATTAGTCTCAGAAAAATGTAATAAATAGTCATGGGGTAAAAGTAACCCTGGTAAACAACGGATATAGTCGGTGTTAGGGTTGAGTGAGTTAAAGTAAAGTTGAACTCTGACTGTAACGGATTAACGGAATTTAAAATCGATGCAAAAGTGTCGTATTCATGAGACCTGCAAAATGGGACAATAGACAACATTGTTATAAACTTGTAAACATTGAAATAAACATGATTAGTCTAAAATTCAATAGATAACTTCTAACAATAAATGACATTCTTATCTGTGTATTCTCATGACAGTTCAAATGCACTCAACAAAATCGAAAGATATATATATATATATATATATATATATATATATATATATATATATATATATATATATATATATTATATTCTTATAATTTTCCCAGCATAACTCATCTATTCACCCACAATTTCTCACACACTCTCTTTTCAGTTCCTCAAACTTACTACTTATTTTTCTTCTATCTTTCGTCAACTTTTTTACCAACTCGAATATTGTAAGAAGTGGGACATTTCCAGCTGCGATGATTAGAGTGGTCGCTCCTGTGAACCGGAAGAACTCCCCCAACCTTTGTCCCTGGAGCCTTGACATTTATGACTTCCGCGGGTTTTACCGGAAGAAGAAAAACGAGAAAAAGATGGCGGGATATCGTGGGGAAGGAAATGAGAACATATCCAGGGAAGGAGCGAGGGGAGAAAAAAAAAAACGATTGGCTCGCGATCGTTTTGTTTTGTTTTGTTTTTTTGTTGTTGTTTTTTTTTTGTTTTTTTTTATTTTTTTTTTTTCTAGCAACTGGCTATATCAGGGACCGTGAATTTTATTTTAATGGTTTTTATATAGCGCAAAATCCACTAAATGTGCTCTAAAAGCTTTAAAGCCAAGAGCATAATATAAAGTGAGATATTTATTTTTTCGATGGAGACAACACCGGTCAGGTTTTGACTAGTGATTTCAAATTTATGTACTTGAGTACAGTGAAAAATATGTGAGTAAAGAGCTTTTTTTTATCAAGAGTTTCAAATTTATGAAACTCTTAGCGGGACTCGAGCCCGAGACCTACATATCACAAACCGGTCGTCGTATCACAAAAAAAAATGAGCTTTTACATAGCGCAATATCCACTAAATGTGCTCAAAGCGCTTTACAAGGGGTCCCTGGCCAACAGCAACAATTAACATTTAGGACGGGACATGACGCCAGTTAGGCGATGTTACAATTTTTTCGGATAGAGGCAACGCTGTTAACCAGTTACTCATTTTACACGTGAGTACGGTGAGAGAATGTGAGTTAAGAGCCTTCTCCAAGGACTCAACTATGCGCCGAGTGAGGCTCGAACCCAGGACCTTCCGATCCGAAAGCGAGTGTCTTACCACTAGCCGCACAAGACCACAAAGCCGTACAATAACTAAAAACGAAATAATTTATTTTGACCATCAACAGCTGGATTCGATTCCTTGCCAGTCTTCATTTCTCTCTTTATTTATCTGGTTATATCATTTTATGATTTAACCAACGTATACCTATTTGCAGGTTTGATAACCCAAATTGTTAAGAGCTCATTGTTGTTATAGAAATACTCTCAAACCAACTCAAAATATTGTCCATGTTAAATCGTGCCCATAATTAAGTTCTGTTATCAAAATTACTAATATGTTCGCGTCGGATTTACCGGCTTGCGCAGTGACTATGATGCTTAAGTGAAGCTCAGGTCGCATCGCCACTAGTATTATTCCATGGGCATCAGCTTCTACTGGTTTGAAAGCAAAATTATGAGAATCTGCTAAATATATAAAAACTTTCTTCACAGTTAGCGAACCGTCTTGAACCCGCCACCCAGCTACGTCAAGATGCAATGGCCAAACAGATGCATTGTGGTATCCGTAATGCTCCGAACATGGATGTAAATGTAAGTGACCTACGCCACTATGGTTCATCGATGCAGTGTGGCTTCCCTTATTCTTGATAGTGGTCTATGTGGCTGCCACCCAATGTCTACTCTAACTGTTAATGTATCCATGGCTGCCACCCAATGTCTGCTCTGTTAATGTATCCATGGCTGCCACCCAATGTCTGCTCTAACTGTTAATGTATCCATGGCTGCCACCCAATGTCTACTCTAACTGTTAATGTATCCATGGCTGCCACCCAATGTCTGCTCTAACTGTTAATGTATCCAGGAATTTCTATTGAGTTCAGAGGTGACTACTTCCTCAACCCAAGGAACCGTCTTTATGTTACTCGACATCCAACTTGTAATTGCGTTCCACTTCTAAAGTCAGAAGCGGTTAGGAAAGGTTCCCCGGGTTTTTACTCGGCTTGTACATACAAGGGATTGTCCTCAGTGCGTTTGGGATGGGTTACCCCACCTTTCCTTAGGTAATCGTCTCCCTCCGAGCATAGGTGGGGAGGGGAGGGGGGGGGGCTGGATTGATGCCTTAACCGGGCCAACTCTATGTCATTGATTTAATAATAATAATAATAATAATAGATCTTTATTGTCCATAAATATGGCAATTTGTCATTTAGTTACACTTGTCATAACGTTATATGATAACTATAACATTGAACAGACACCTCACTCCTACCCATTCTCTCTCTCTCTCTCTCTCTCTCTCTCTCTCTCTCTCTCTCTCTCTCTCTCTCTCTCTCTCTCTCTCTCTCCTCTCTCTCTTCCTCTCTTTCTTTCACGCATGCGACATACACAACATTAACATTTTCATTTCATTTTCAATTCGTTACATTCTTGGCAATTCAACACCAAATATTATCATCATTATCAATTGGTCACTTCATCTAGCCTAACATTAAACAAATTAATCAGTCAATCAGTCAACGCATCAATCCTTGGTTTTGCTGTACCATACGAAATATTCAACATTTTTATTGCTGATGGAACGAACGTTGATTTATACTTGTTAGTTCCACATTTAATCTGACAAAAACTTCTCCCAGATGGCAAAAGATCAAATTCATGGTATAAAATATGTTTTTTTTTATTGTTGGTAATTGAGAATGCTTTCCTTTCTATTGCTTTTCCATGAATTCTTTCTACTTCATCAACAGGATGATTTATTATTTTTGATGCCTCTTTGTAATTCTAAATCATCATACAACGCTTTATATAATATTAAGCGAAGGATAGGTCTTCAATCAACAAATCGCGAAATAAGATAAAATTAGTGGTGCACTTTTGTGTCGGAAGTAAACAAGGCCGCCGCCATTTCGATTTCCTTGAGACAAAAACATTGATACGAACGATTTTTCCGAGGATTTGAAGCAGAACTCTAAACGTTAAAGTTTGAAGTACATACCATTCATTAATACGAACAATCATACAACGTGTAATACGTAAATGAGTGAAATGTTGTCATGAAACAAATAAATATCAAAAGAATTCATCACATAGGTGTAACTGTGCGTCGCTATTCAGCGCCGCCATTTTGAAAAAAAAAAAAAAAAAAAAAAAAAAAAAAAAAAAACGGAGTTTGATTTCTGCCTTGTGGGTGGTAAAGAACCGCTTCGGTCGAGAACCTGACTAACGGCAAAATTGCTTCATCAGTGGGGACTTTCCACCTGTCCAACATGTACCCGATGTGGGAAAGAACCCGAAACCGCGGAGCATCTAGTTGAACGGTGTGTTGTGACGAAGCTTCCCGGCGGATTTGTGACGTTGCACGAGTGCGATAAGGAATTTGCTGATTGGGTCGATCGTCATAACATAGTGTGAGCACCATTAGAAGCTGCTGCCTTGTAGCGAGGAGAGGAGCTGGAGTGTATAATACAAGGGTGAAATAACTCGTCTGAAAGCCATAAGGTGGTCCGCATACTCCCGATCCAAGGAATTTCTGCATGGGGAATTTCGGGTATTCAAGACTTACTTATTTACTTATCCGAACCAGCGACCATCTGAGCTCTAACCCTTCGGTCTTGTGCCATGACGTAGAAGTTAGACGTCTTTTGTAGTTGTTCCAGGTGACTATAAAGTGTGTTACTGATGCTTGGATTTGGTGGGAGGAATGTGAATCTCAGGTCTTCAAGAGGTTGACATTCAAGGGTATTCAAGACTAAAGAGACAATCCCCGATCCACATTATAGCAGCATATTGGCAGCACCTCCCAATGGTTTAGGTTTACAATTTTATAGACAGTCTATCTATCTAGTCAGCGGAGTCCCATCCGCACTCGTTGCTGCCTGGTCGCGACAAGAGAGTCTAGGTGTGTAGCTAGAGCGATGTATTTCCTCGGGCTGCCACTAGGATATCCGGACGCTAACTTTACATTGCAGCCTGGAAACTAAGGCAACTCACATTGGAGTCTAATTGACCTAAGCCATCACGGACACACACTTTACTGATATGCTTTTTAATAGAAGGAACGTCAACAACAAAAATTACACCTTCTGCGCTGCATCGTGAGATGCCGTCGTCTCGGCATTCCATGCAATCCAGGACTATAGATAATTCTTTAAACAAACTTCTGATGTCATCGGGGGTCATCCATATTTTCCATTTTGAGCAAATTGAGGTTTAATAATCTTGCCCGAGGAAAAAAACGGAAGTGCCTAAAGCGGGACTCCAACCCGGTAACTTCCGGGTCACATATCAGGTTAGACTAAAAAGAAATATCGTCTCTAAATGAGCGTATGCTTATTTTCAAGTTAAATAACCAAAATAAATTATTTAGGTTTCATTATTGCATAAATTAATTATACTCTTTTTAAAAATACAACATATTATTTTCATTACAACGATGTTTGGTTCAAAATATCGCCAAATATGATTAATCCGAAAATGTTATTGCAATCTTAAGATTTTGTAATAGATTTAAGATGCTCGTAATAACAAGACCCGACTGTATCTCTATTTATTCTTAAAATAGATTCCATCTATTCCCCTGTTTATACCAGCAAGTCCGGTTGTTATTTTTGGAACACCCAGGAACAAGAAATGCTTTTTGACATTTGTTGGTTCAAGGTTTGTGCCAATGCCAGGTTTGTTTTCGTTTATTCTTCCCCTCTCTCCGTCATTATTATTGTACGTCTGTTTCCTCAAAGAAAGACATTTTCGTATGGTTCAGGTTATACGAGGACAAGCGAATCATTTATTTTGTGTGCCCTTTCTGTCGTATAATTACAAAATACGTGTTTTGTTTTGTTGGATTTTTTTTTTCATTTTGGTCAGAAAAAAATGGAGATTGAGTATCTATAAATGTAGATGACCCCCAACTCATCGAAAACTGTCAAAGATGAACTTCTCAACGAGTGCCAGATTGAAGAATATTTGACAAAATAGAAGTCCAAGCTATCTTAATAATTTGTCTGGCTAAAATTTAGAAAATGTTTTATCATTTGGCTTTAAGTTGGATTTAAGTGCCTTTTATTGACCTCTCTCTCTCTCTCTCTCTCTCTCTCTCTCTCTCTCTCTCTCTCTCTCTCTCTCTCTCTCTCTCTCTCTCTCTCTTTCTTACATATCTCACATACCCCCCCCCCTCTTTCAATATAACTATCTATCTGATCTTTTATCTATCTATCTATCTATCTATCTATCCATCTATCTATCTATCTATCTATCTATCTATCTATCCATCTATCTATCTATCTATCTATCTATCTATCTATCTATCTATCCATCTATCTATCTATCTATCTATCTATCTATCTATCTATCTATCTATCCATCTATCTATCTATCTATCTATCTAACTTCATCGTTTCATCTCATTTAAAAAGAAAAGAATTCGGCTCACCAAGGGAAATGTCAAAATCTTCCGAATTCAAACTCATTCATTAAAATGGGGGCCACCTAAAAGCTATGGGATCCGCTGAATTATTCCATCAGATGTGGAACCCCGGGTTAAGCTCTGATAATTTGGATAATGCCAAAGCTTTTTGCAGCACCTTGCCATCTATCAATATTCCCAAGCTGTCTTTGCTGATAAACCTCTAAACCTAACCCCCCCCCCCCACACCCCTCACCCCACCCCCTCCTCTTTGATTACCCGCCCACTATCCACACCCCTCTTTGATTACGCTCGAAAAAAATAATCTCCTTCCATTAATTATTGGGACAGAGGCATTGACGTTCAGTGACAAAATGCATTTTCTAATTTTGACAAATTTATTAAATTTCAAATATCGATTGATTAAGATAACTCGCCATATTTTAATTTTCAAACCTGAGATTTCAAAAATATAATTATAGAATAACTATAGCAATAACTATAGCTTTACTTCAAATAAGTCTATAGAGTTTAGGATTTTTTTACAGGTTGGAAGTCATCTTCATCGACCGATATATGAATTATAAGTTTCTCGTCCAAAATGAAAATATATGTTGTGTCCTTCAATAGCACATCCCCCCCCCCCCCCCCCCCCCCCCCCATCCCCTAATCTCTATCCTTTTCAACCCATTCCCAATCAATTCTTCCGGCAGACAAATGTAA
>NC_088362.1:96915232-96925232 GCF_034508935.2 Berghia stephanieae | reverse complement strand
TGTGAAAACGTCTCCAGCGCGTGTATCCACTATGTGCGGCTATGTGGTCTAGTGGTATGACACTCGCTTTCGGATCAGAATTTCATGGGTTCGAGCCTCGCTTGGAGCATAGTTGAGTCCTTGGAAAAGGCTCTTTATTCACATTCTCTCACCACGGTGGAAAATAAGTACCTGGCCGTTAACAGCGTTGTCTCTGTCCGAAAAAAAAATGGAATTTCGCCTAACAGGCGTCATATCTCGTTCTACATGTTACGTGTTGCAGTTGGTCAGGGAAGGGACCTTTTGTAAAGCGCTTTGAGCACGTTTAGTGGATATTGCTCTATATAAAAGCTCAAGTTTATGAAAATTCAAGCTCAAATTTATACTTATATAAAAATCTGACAACCCAAATGGCGATAGTTTCATTGTAATGGGAAGACTAGAAAACCAAAGCAAAATATTACAAGACAATGTTAAGACAGAGCCTCTTGTCTGTGGTCTGTTATGTAATGCAATGAATGTAATGAATGAATTTATATAGCGCCTAGATCATCAATGTGCTCAGAGGCGCTTTACAATGCAAATAAAACACAACAATAAATCGATAATTTAAGCATAAAATCTATCATATTGGAATAGCATTAATCAATTTGTAATTTAATTACCACGCACTGTGCTACAAGATGAAAATTTAGGATATCTATAACATGTAGGCCAAATAGAAATGTTAAACATCAAATGATTTCCTCAAGAGATGTGTTTTAAGTTTCTTTTTAAAGTTTTCAAAGTTTTTTTAGGGATGAAGGCAGTTGGTTCCATAAGACGGGTGCCGACTGTTATCAAATCTACAAATTACTTAATGGATGATAAACCTATAGATAGTTCGAAGATGACGTCACTGATGTCTTTGTTATTGTTTTTTGCCATCCGCGTTTATGAGTAATGCTCACTGAACAGTATTAACCTGACTATAAACGTTCATGGATACACACAGTTTTGTGTGTTGGTCCCTTATACTTCCGGATGGCAATGTTATGAGCTTCTTAGCCAAGCGCATACTATCTATCTAGCTCCCTTGCTATGTTATTCAGTATCTGATACTGAATAACCACTTCGGTTTATGAAATGTATGATGCATTACTATCGGAAAAGTTTCCGTCCTGTATGATGAGCCAACCGATCAATAAAACTCTATCTAGTGAGTGTTGACGAGTAGTGTTCATGACAGCTTGGCGAGTGGACAATTTGGACAAGGGTCAGCTCGGTCTTAGAGGAGCTGACTTTGATAATGGGAAATGATAGGATTCATAGGCACAGCTAGATACTGTTGTCTGTCTGTAGCCGTCCTCATCTTTATCGAAGTCGTCAATGTTGTCGTCATCGTCATAGTGTAAAATAAAAAGTTAGAGATTTAATAATATAGCGCAATATCTACTAAACTGAATGTGCTCAAGCTATCAGCAACACAAGACTTGCCATGTAAAACGAGACATGAAGCCTGTGAGGCGTTCTTACTTTTTTTACGACAGAGAAAACAGCTTTTGCTAGCCAGCCGCTCATTTTACACAAAATTACGATGTAAGAGTGTGCATAAAGAACGTTCTGCAAGAACTCATTTTTGTGCCGGCTATGGAGAGAGAAAAAAGGAGGGAGAGGAGGAGGAAGGGGAGAAGGATGAGAAGAGGGAAACTGAAGAAGAAGGAGAGGAGGATGAGAAGAAGGACGAGATGGTGGAGGAGTAAGAAGAAGAAGAAGAAGAAGAAGAAGAAGAAGAGGAGGAGGAGGAGGAGGAGGTGGGGGAGGGGGTGGGAGAGGAGGAGGAGGCGGCAAAGGAAAAGAAGGAGATGAAGGAGAAAGGGAAGAGGAAGAGGATGAGGGGGGGGGGGGGGGCAAGAAGAAGAGGGAGGACGAGGAGGAGGAGGAAGAGATGAGGAGAAAACAATATATAACAATAATAACAAAAACATCTACAGCTACATCAACAATGACAGCAAAATCAACAACTGCAGCAACGACGACACCAACAATTTTGGAATGGTGAGAGTGTGTTCAAGGGATTGGTCATCAGTCTGAAGTGCAGCACTCAATCTTCGGCCACAAAGTATAGCCCTCCCCGTCTTCAACAAGGGGACAAAGGGAGAGAGGGGTCGTGTGATAGTGGACCGACCTTCTTATCACTTTTCACTTCACCAAGATCTGAAATTGATCACAACAAAAGTGTTTGTTATTTCTCAGGAAGGGTGGATCTCTCTCTCTCTCTCTCTCTCTCTCTCTCTCTCTCTCTCTCTCTCTCTCTCTCTTTCTTTCTTTCTTTCTTTCTCTCTCTTTCTGTCTCTCTCTCTCTCTTTATCTATTAATCTCTCTCTCTTTATCTTCAGTGTGTAGTTGCCTAACAGGCAAGACGTGTTTTTGTTGTTGTGACATTTCTCTTCAATTTTTACCGATTTCAAGGATTTACACGTCTTATTTCAATTCAATTTTTATTCAAGGATTTTTGTACAACACGTAAGATACCATTGTGATATTGCTTTAATTATATTTTATACGGTTTTGACATCATTTTTATCGAAATTGTTTCGGACTATTTTACAATGTTTCACCAAGACCCCGCCATTTTTACTCGTTCTCACAACCAATTTTTACTGTCGGCTGTCGTTGGACTTTTATTCACCCTGCGCTTTTATTGTTTACAAATTGAAAACACACATTCCGACCTCAAACGTGAACACCATTACAATCAACAAAAGATTGTCTGTAAACGTGGTGGTCGACGTAAACAACATGTAATTGAAACAACAGTCCCGCGACGTCCAGTGAACTGTCATCGTTCAACTCGACCACCACAGACGTTAACAAAAATATTGACAAATGACACAAGACCAAGTCATGGAAATCATAAATTTGTATTGGCCATATTAACGCACAGTCATCGAGAAACAAGACATTCGATATAATCGATGTCATAGATCAACACGATATCGATATTCTATATATAACTGAATCATGGTTGCGTCAGTTCGGTGATGAACCTATAATGAAAGAAATGACACCTCCCGGCTACAAGATGGAATCGTTCCCAAGAAATGGACGATCAGGAGGGGGGATCGCCATCATATACAAACACGCTCTTTCGTCTAAAATACAAAACAGGCCAATTTCGTTCAAAAGTTTCGAGTGTGTCCAAACCACATTGACCTACCCTCAAATTTCATTTTTAATCACTTGTATCTACAGACCACCCCCAAGCAAAAAGAACAAACTGAGACAGAATGATTTTGCTGACGAATTTTTAGATTTTGTATCAAAAGACACATCAAATAAGCGAAAGATTTATATCGGCGATTTTAATATTCAGTTTGATGTTGATCAGAATAGTCTCGTTAAAATTATAAAAAATATGCTGAATGAACATGGCCTCACTCAGTTAGTGACCTCTCCAACTCAAAGATTGGGGCACATCTTGGACTGGTTCATCATTGACACACCCTCGCTTGTTGAATCAATTAAAAATATCAAAAAAGAAATTTCAGACCACAATCTGATTCTGGCAACTCTCAAATGCATCAAAGAGAAAGCAAAGAAAGTCAAGATAGTGTCTAGGGATACCAAAAAAATAGACATTAGTTCCTTCAAAAACAATCTGTCAGAGGAACTAGGAAGAATGGATATACCATCAGCACAGAAAACAGACGAGGTACTGCGCAACGTCATCGACAGGCATGCGCCAAACACAACTAGAATAATAAATTCCAGGAAACCGTCTCCGTGGTTTAACCAGAGTGAAAAAACTGCCAAAAGGGAAAAAAGGAATGCAGAGGCATCGTGGAGAAAATCGGGCCTTGAGATTGACCGGCTGATATATATAGCAAAAAAGCATAAGTATAAAACCACCTGCAAAAGAGCAAAAAGAAACTATTATAACACAAAACTGTCATCAGTGAGGGACACTAAGGAATTTTTCTCTGTTTCAAAGGAACTTTTAGGGGAAGAAAAGGGCATGTGTCTACCCACTAATATCCCGGTAGAAAAGCAGCCGGATGCATTTTCAGATTTCTTTTCGGGAAAAATATCGAAAATTCGGAACAATTTGGACCTCGTGCAAAATGAAGATATAAATTTCCACCCTTTTTCGGGTTCACAGGGATTCTCTTGTTTTAAAGAAACAACTGAAGAAGAAATTTCTAAAATAATTTTTTCATCTTCCTCGAAGTCATGTGATTTAGATCCTTTACCAACTAATATTTTGAAATTATGTCTTCCTGAATTGTTACCTTGCATAACTTATATTATAAATCAGTCACTTATCTCAGGACAAGTCCCAGATATCTATAAACATGCAATTGTAAAGCCTCTCATAAAAAAGCAAAATCTCAATGTAAATGACCTTAGTAACTACCGTCCCGTCTCAAATCTGCCATTTCTTTCTAAAATCCTTGAA
The DNA here is from genome assembly GCF_034508935.2 of Berghia stephanieae. NCBI lineage: Eukaryota > Metazoa > Mollusca > Gastropoda > Nudibranchia > Aeolidiidae > Berghia > Berghia stephanieae. The sequence goes on along the minus strand of NC_088362.1, from coordinate 96,920,815 downwards.
AAAGTTGTACTCAGACGTCTTTCACAACATCTCCATGAAAACAATCTATGGGAAAAATTTCAGTCAGCTTATCGTTCTTACCACAGCACAGAAACTGCTCTGTGCTGTGTTGCGAGTGATTTGCTTGATGTTTTAGATAAAGGTTCTGTTTCTCTTCTGACATTGTTAGACCTTTCGGCGGCGTTTGATACTATTGATCACGGTATTCTCATTAAACGACTTAATATAACCTTTGGCTTGTCTGGGACTGTCTTGCAGTGGTTTGAATCTTATTTAGATGGCAGAAAGCAACAGGTTATGATTTTAGATAAACTTTCTCGTCAACATACATTGTCTTTTGGTGTTCCTCAAGGCTCTGTTTTGGGTCCAATTCTTTTTGTTTTGTATACTTCTCCATTATCTAATGTCATCACTGGTCATGGGCTGCGCTATCATCTCTATGCAGATGATACGCAACTTTATGCTACTGATAAAACTAAAAATCTCGAAAATATTGTGAAACGTGTGGAAGAATGTGTGACGGATGTGAAAGAGTGGATGGATGCAAACAAGTTGAAAATGAATGAGTCAAAAACAGAAGTGATGATTGTGGGAAATAGAGGGCAGTTGAAGGTGAATGATGGTCTTGAGGTGTTGATTGGGGGTGAAAAGATCAAAGTTTCAAAGACTGTGAAAAATTTGGGTGTCTATTTTGATTCAGAAATGAAAATGTCAGCTCACATTTCTGCTCTCTGTAAATCTTTATACTTTCAATTGAAGAAAATCAGTTCGATCCGTCAGTATATTGCAATTGGAACATGTAAAACATTGGTTGTTTCCTCATTTTTTCGAAACTAGACTATTGTAACTCGCTGCTTGTCAACTTGCCTCAGGCTTCTATTAAACAATTGCAACTACTGCAAAACAGTGCAGCAAGATTAGTTTTTGGCAAAAAAAAATTTGATCATGCAACCCCTTTGTTGGCCTCTCTCCACTGGTTGCCCATTGAAAAGCGCACATATTACAAAGCAGCGTGTCTTGTTTATAAGTGTTTGGCTGGTATAGCACCGGCATATCTCACAGATCACGTGGTCATGTGTAAATTTGAAAATTACACTTTAAGATCATGTAATGACCAAACGAAAATTTCGGAAAAAAGATCAAGAACAAAATTTGGTGATAGATCGTTTGCTTGTTTCGGCCCCAAGATTTGGAATGAACTACCACGTGGTCTGAGGGAGTGCAAGTCTTTACCTACTTTTAAAAAGAATCTCAAGACACATTTTTACTGTATTTGTTTTTCTTGACTCTATATGAATCCTTGATTTGGCTATGAATTGTTATTGTTGTTATTATTTTATTTTTTTATTTTTTCACTTAAAATTGATATTTATATTGTAAAGTGCCCAGAGCTTGTGTTTTACACGAGAATGAGCGCTATATAAATGTGTATTATTATTATTATTATTATTAATATCTCTCTCTCTCTCTCTCTCTCTCTCTCTCTCTCTCTCTCTCTCTCTCTCTCTCTCTCTCTCTCTCTCTTTTCCCGAACCAAAAAAGAATGTCCCTCGTGTAAACATGATTTTATTATTTGAGAGAGTTTGTGCGTTTGTGTTTCTGTGTGTGTGTATGAAAGAGATAAAAAGACAAAGAGAAGCATATATATATATATATATATATATATATATATATATATATATATATATATATATATATATAGAGAGAGAGAGAGAGAGAGAGAGAGAGAGAGAGAGAGAGATTATTGAACTGCAAAGTACTCCTTGAATTAAAGCATTCTTTAATTAAAGGAGCACCTTGCAGTTCTATAATATATACTATAGATAGTATATAAATCCCAGGTCCGAGTCCTTGCGAAAGGAACTTTATTCACATTTTCTCACCGTACTCGGGGTGTAAAGTGAGTACGTGGCTAGAAAGAGTATGGTTTTGTCCCCCCAAAAAATAATACCAATAGTTTCATACAGTGTGCATGGCCCGTCCTACATGTTCACTGTTATCTTTAGCGTAGGGACCCCATTTCGCTTTGAGTATATTTTTTTAATGAGCTTTTATATAGCGCAATATCCACTAAACGTGCTCAGAGCGCTTTACAGGGGGTCCCTGGCCAACAGCAACAATTAACATGTTGAACGAGACATGACGCCTGTTAGGCGATATTACAATTTTTTCGGACAGAGACAACGCTGTTGACGGTCAGGTACTCATTTTACACCTGATTACGATGAGAGAATGTGAGTAAAGAGCCTTTTCCAAGGACTCAACTATGCGCCGAGCGAGGCTCGAACCCAGGATCTTCCGATCCGAAAGCGAGTGTCATACCACAAGACCACATAGCCGCACAAAATTTGATGGGTACTGCTCTGCATAAAAGCGAAGTTTGTTTGTTTTTACGAATAATCTAGAGGTACCATATTGAGTCAATAAAATATATTGTAAAATAAAGGGAGTATAATTGACTCAAAGATACAAAACGAATATCATGTCAAAAGATGAAGTAATCGATTCCCCTAACCCGTCACTCAATCACAGCCAGGTGGATATAGAAACAGTGCATTATTTCACCTTAATTATCGTCGAACCACGTTGATTTGCGTTAGAATGAAGACCATGATACCTAAATTCTATGAATTTTGTTTCCCTGCACTCCATAACCTGTATACATTTTATTCTCACTCTTCCGTGTCACACGGTTACATTGTAAGACCCGCGAAAACCAATCCATCAACTGATAGCAGATTTCTCAATCACCAGGTGAAGCTCATGAGAAAGGGAAAATAGAGAACGTTAGAACCATTCAAAAAGAAAATAATTTGGGGAGGGGGGGGGGATTGAATCTAATGGCATACATTGACAAAACGCTTTTTTATCATGTTGGCCAGAATACTTTTTCACATTTGATTTTTATTGATAGTTTAAGATGACCTCAAGCTTTTCCCAAAAAAATCATAAATCTGAATCTATATTGAAGATTCATATTTAATATTTTTGGACAAGTTCGCGGTCATGTTAACCCACCGATACCAACGTCGAGTTATTTTCAGGTCTGATAACCCAAATCATGGTTGTTATGGAAATACTCTCAAAGTAACGAAAAATATTCTCCCTTACAACAATGCTAAAGCAAACCCCATATGTGCGTTCGATTATCAGGCCTGCTAATATGCCTATCTAAATCTAAAGATAGTTCGAAGTTGACGTGTTTTTTTGTTTGTTTTTTTTTGTTTTTTTGTTGTTTTTTTGTTTGTTTTTTTGTTTTTTTTTTTTTTTTTTTTTTTTTTTTTTTTTTTTTTTTGTTTTTTTTTTTTTTTTTTTTTTTTTGCCATCCGCGTTTATGAGTAATTCCCACTAAACTGAATAAACCAGACTATACACGATCTATGTTGCACATAGTTTTGTGTGTTGGTCCGTTATACTTCCGGATGGCAATGTTATGAGCTTCTTGGCCAAACGCATACTATCTATACCGATCAATGAATAGAGTGAAAATTTTCTGGCCAAAATGAGAAGAATAAAGTCTTTGTTTTGTCCGAGACCGCTTATAGACCAACTGCATAAAGCGAATGGGTTTTACCGATAATGCAATTGGAGACAATCAAACGAGAGGAGATGTAGAAATGGAAAAGAATAGAGTGGACCGCAGACGGGGTCGTCTGGAGGTCAAGCCCTTCACAGGATATTTCATTGAATACAAGATCTCGGGTCTCCGGAAATCGTTTTGAAACGGGCATGATGGGTAATCCAATCAGGACGTTAACCAATACCTTTTTTTTCTTTTTTTTTTTAGTACCGATAATCTCTACCCTTGTATCTTCCTTCCAATCCTAGCCCCCCCTCTCTCTCTCTCTCTCTCTCTCTCTCTCTCTCTCTCTCTCTCTCTCTCTCTCTCTCTCTCTCTCTCTCTCTCGCTCTCGCTCTTTCTCTCTCTCATGCGCGCACACACACACACACTGTCTACCTGGCTCTCTCTAGCATACACAGAGAGAGAAACAGAGAGAGCCTCTCTTCATCCCTCTCTCTCTCTCTCCATCTCTATCTATCTATCTATCTCTCCTCTCTCTCTCTCTTCTCTCTTCTTCTTCTTCTCTCTCTCTCTCTCTCTTCTCTCTCTCTCTCTCTTTCTCTCTCTCTCTCTCTCTCTCTCTCTCTCTCTCTTCATTCCCTCCACTCCTCTCCCCTCCAAATGGTTCATTCAGCTTCTTCTTCTGCGGCTTTGTGGTCTTGTGGAATAACACTGGCTTTCTGATCAGAAGGTCCTGGGTTCGATCCTGGTGTAGTGAACTCATATGTAATGGCTTATGATTGTATAGTGGCTTTTTGATAGATGGTAATGATATTCCTTTGCATTGTGTTGTAGATGTTAATAATGACTAAATAGTTCAATGGCCAATGATGATAATTGAATGTACAACATCAAGGCATTCAAATAAAAGTCCAGATTCCAAGTTCCATCTCTTACTGCTTTATTTGTTGTGATAAATCCGAAATCCAAATCAAATAGCATGGTCATAGTTCAATCAGTTTCATAAATTCCAAATCCGTAAAATCAATCCAAATGTAAAGTCATTTGGCCTAAGTAACCATTTTCAATACACGTGGAATATTTCTAAGTCCGTAAAGTAAAGATTCTTAGTAGGATGTTAGCACTGGCAGAACACTAGGAAAGTGCAGCTCATAGTGAAGTAGAATGTAGAATAATCTAGAATAGAATCAAATGTAGAATAATCTAGAATCGAATGTCGAGTAGAATCAGAAACACTCTGTTTTATACCCTATTATTAATCGTTCCCACTATTCCTTTCCAAAGGTCAGTTTTTACGCCCAAATAATATCGTACGCCCAAATAATACTGTACGCCTTAATAATAAATACCAACCAGATATAATGCAATGCTTTTACCCCCAAATACCAAGTAACACCGATCAAAGAAAGTAATTTTCTAGTACTCAATATAATGACCAATCCTAAACTTGGGACGAAAAAACTGTCCTAAACCCATTAAATATTGACCAAGCTTCACCGAAACACCTACTTCTTAAATTCATTCAATTCATTTGCTGGAATAATTGATCATGTTTTTCACTAGAATTCTCGTGTTACCTTTTTGCATAAGCTTAGTCTCTTACCAAAAAAAATGTAATATCGCCTAACAGGTGTCATGTCTCGTTCTACATGTTACACGATGCTGTTGGTCAGGGACCCTTTGTAAAGCTTCTTGAGCACGTTTAGAGGATATTGCCCTATATAAAAGCTCATGTTTTTTTTCTTTCTCATAATAATAATGATAATAATAATAATGATTACTGATGATGATGAATATTATTATTATATCATCATCATCATCATCATCATCATCATCATCATCATCATCATCATCATCATCATCGTCATTATAATCATCATTACTATTCGTATTATTATTATTATTATTATCATCATCACCATCTTTATTATTATTATTATTTTATTATTATTATTATTATTATTATTATTATTATTATTATTATTATTATTATTATTGTTATTATTATTATTATTATTATTATTATTATTATTATTATTATTATTATATTATTATTATTA
>NC_088362.1:96810232-96910232 GCF_034508935.2 Berghia stephanieae | reverse complement strand
CATGACAAGTGAAAAAGTTCTAGCCAGCATGAAGAATAAAAAATACCGATATTCTTTGTTTAGAACCAAGATGGCCGCCGTTGCTGGGCGGACGTGACGTCACACTATTGAATCCTATTCTGCTCACCAGATAAATCGTACCAACATATGTGACCTTAAACACTTCTGATAGAGAGAATTTTTTGAGAACTTATCACCAAATTGGCGGTCTAAATTCATTCATAAAAATAGCAGAGCGACGTCGATTTCATTCATTCTGTTGATGCCATACGCTTAGGTAAAATCCCACCCGTTCTATCCGCCTTATGAATAATCTTATCGTTCGTTTCATAATATTCAAACTGAGAGGTCTTTTAGTCATCAAAACTGTTTGTTGTATTGCAGGACATTTTGCAGGGCTGGCACTTATGTCCACTACCAAAGAAAAACTATTTTCCCTGAATTTTATTGATGCTATGTGATTAGGTAAAATACTCACAGCATCCGCCAATTGCTATAGATAGAACGAAGATGACGTCACTCAAGACTTTGTTACTGTATTTTTCCATCCGCGTTTGTGAGTGATTCTCACTAAACGGTATTAACTAGGCTATAAAATTTCATGGTTACACATAGTTTTGTGTGTTGGTCCGTTATACTTCCGGATGGCAATGTTGTGAACGTCTTAGCCAAGCGCATTCTATCGATAGCGTACCAACACTCACACCTATGTATAACCTGAGTTGAGTGTTTATAGTATGATTGATTGTGAACTTAGTGGCAAAGACAAACCTGTAAGAAAAAAGGCTAAAATTGATAATTCCGACAAGGATGTTATCCAAAGAAAGGTCTTGAAATAATTTCATGATCAAGAATTCAAAGTGACAATTTAGAGAGCATGCACATGCGTAAGATAAATATCTTTAAAGTGTGTATGAAACAGTACTAGACAAAGCAGAGAGTAAAATACAACGAAAAAAAAAAATCCCAAAAAAATCTACATGCCTCGATCGAACCTCAGGCGTGCTACCACAGAGGTTACCCAACAGTTTGGACGATTTAATGACTATATGTGTCAGTGCATGGCATAATCAGTCGGAAGGTGAAAATTTTGGATTTGTATTGTTTTGCATTTTCTGAAAGAATATGCTCCCCAGAGCATTTTAATCTTTATTTGAAGGAAATCGGGTGATTTTGCATGAAGTTATGGTCAGATGTGTGGGGAAAGGTATCCAGCAACCTTTCTCAAATTTCATACTTTTTCAACTTGACTAGCTGTAAAAAAATATTTAGAAGAGAAATTAAGCTTTGATATTTCCAGAAAATGTACAAAGAGTGTTGATTTAATCATATATGACAAGAACTCATTTTGGATAAAAATTGACCTTCTAACTAAACTTGGCCATATCTCAGTTCAAACCTTGTCACCATCCGACTGATTATGTCATTCTCTGTAACATATTCTTCACAAGGGGAACGCGTTCCAATTTGTCAAATAAGAAGAACACTTTTGCCAACAGATATCACATGATTTTGGTTTTGATTGAGCTCATTTTATTTTATCTGTCCTATCAGAAGAATAAATTTGTCAACAGACTTTCGAATCTTCCAGTTTTGTAGATTTCCAATGGGAGCGATCTATATTCATGTTTCCGCCCAACCCAGTCATCAATCACATGATTTGTTGCTGTCAAACGATTGGATGCTTCTTAACAAATGTAAACACGCTGCTTTGTTTATGAAAAGTGTACACATGCTCATGTGTCAAGCTGAACAAAATGACCAATCGTGATTTTTTCTAGATATTTCAAAAGATGTGAACACGTTTCACTATTTAGGTCATTTTGAGCACACTTTGCAAGGTGACCAATGACCTCGAGCAAATGGAAAGGTAATATAGATCATGCCCATTTGTCGTCAGCCAGATTATGATTAGACATTGTATTCGATTCCACAATTTTATGGAAGCGTACAGCATCTAAATCAATACTTTTGCTTAACTCACTCAACCCTAGAGATTTTTGCTACTTTTCAAAATCAGAAAAAATGTATTTAAAATGAGCATGTGCATAGATAGTTTTATTCAACTATCATTATCATGTAAAAACTAATAACATTAGTTTTGATACTACGCCTCTAATTTGTCTCATAAAAATGTAATAAATAGGCATGGAGTAAAAGTAATCCGGGTAAACTACGGATATAGTCGGTGTCAGGGTTGAGTGAGTTAACATATTATCTTTCGGGGTCCTGATAGCTCAGTTGGTAGAGCACTCGCGTCGCACACAAAGGGACCGAAATCGATCTCGGGTGTAGTCGAGCTTTTTATTTCCCGACCCCCTGTCCACCCAGCAGTGATTGGGTGGCTGGATCTGCTAGATTTGGCGGAAAGTACTTTGCGATAGACTAGCGTCCTATCCAAAGGGTAGCAAGCAATTGATATTGTCCGTTTCGCGCTATAGAAACTGTGATAAACTCCGGATTCATAATGGCTCTGAAGGACTACTTTTTAACATATCTTAAAAACGAATTATAAAAGGAAAAAAACAATATCAGATATTTAGTACCCCTGTGAAAAAAAAAAAAAAAATAAACAGCCATAAAGGTTGAAAGATCACTTTCGCGTGGACGGGTTGATTTTCAGGGCGTAATGTAATATGTGATATATTAATTCTTAGGTTTGCATTCCGCTACCACAAAAGAACGCCCGTTTTTCTTCCTCAAGTCACCATAACAATAAACGCATCCGTTCCCCTGTATTTACAGGCTTTCAAGAACCAGCGGGGATCAATAACAGTCCCAATCATTTGCCACTGCATCACGGGTAACGGCGTTTGGTCGACACTTGAAAGGGTAGCGGTCAGTTCGTGCTTGTCTTAACTGGATATGATCTCCGAGTAATTTATGTGGATGCAATGCTTAATAGTAATAGGCTGAGTAGGCCTTCACGTCATAATCGCCATTGTTGTCGTTGCCGTCATCATCATCATCATCATCATCATCATCATCATCATCATCATCATCATCATCATCATCGTCGTCATCATCATCATCATCATCATTATTAATATTATGATTATTATTATTATCATCATCATCATCATCATCATCATCATCATCATCGTCGTCGTCGTCATCATCATCATCATCATTATTAATATTATTATTATTATTATCATCATCATCATCATCATCATCATCATCATCATCGTCGTCGTCGTCATCATCATCATCATATTATTATTATATTATTATTATTATTATTATTATTATTATTATTATTATTATTATTATTATTATTATTATCATCATCATCATCATCATTATTATTATTATCGTGTAAAATAAAAGTTGTGTCAGAACCTTCCGATCCGAAGACGAGTGTCACACCACAAGACCACATTATAGCCGCACAAGACCAAGAAACGCTTCGACGTGTGACCTTGATGAAGATACAAAGATGAAAGAATTGAAAAAGACTGCCCAGAATGGGAGACGACGGTGTGACATTGTCGTTGGCTAATGAATGTCCCATGAATGTCCCAAGAATGTCCCATGAATGTCCCAAGAATACCCGATGAATGTCCCATGAATGTCCCATGAATGCCCCAAGAATGTCCCATGAATGTCCCAAGAATGTCCCATGAACGTCCCAAGAATGTCCCATGAATGTCCCAAGAATGTCCCATGAATGTCCCAAGAATGCCCCAAGAATGTCCCATGAATGTCCCAAGAATGTCCCATGAATGTCCCAAGAATGTCCCATGAATGTCCCAAGAATGTCCCACGAATGTCCCAAGAATGCCCCAAGAATGTCCCATGAATGTCCCAAGAATGTCCCATGAATGTCCCATGAATGCCCCAAAAATGTCCCATGAAGAGCGATGGGATAAATCATAGACTTCTTTATATCAGTACGCGTTTAAAGAAACAAAAAAACAAAAAACAAAAATTTAAATTGAGTTCTTATATAGAGCAATAACCACTAAATGTGCTCAAAGCGCTTTACAAGGGGTCCCTGGTCAACAGCAACATTTAACATGTGGGACGAGACATGACGCCTGTTAGGCGATATAACAATTTTTCGGATAAAGACAACGCTGTTAACGGCCAGATACTTATTTTACACCTGAGTGTGGTGAGAGAATGCGAGTAAAGAGCCTTTTCCAAGGACTCATCTATGCGCCGAGCGAAGCTCGAACCCAGGACCTTCCAATCATACCACTAGACCACATGTCCGCACAACAAAGATGGAAACTGTTCGGACTCGTGCTCCGACGAGATGAAAATATTCCAGCACAAACCTCAATGGCTGATTTTTTCAAACAAGGAGCCAAATACAGAGGGCGTACACCAACTTCACTTCCAACAACATTGAATCAAGATCTCAAAAAATTAGATATCAAATATATTTAGAAATAACAACCGAAGAACTGATTTCAACAACACAAGGAAACATCCAACTATCTCAGCACCTTAACACACATGATGACATTTTAAAGCTAAGAACACTTGCACTAGACAGAGATTTATGGAGGCAGATTACTAACTGGATAATAGAAACCGACTGACAAACTCGAAGTGACGCACACATTCACGGCAAGCGTCTATAGAGACTGTGCAGCCATATTTATTCATTCTTTATATCTGCAAGAAGAATTTGGTTTAAATCAAATCAAATCACAATGCAATAGTAGTGCTGTGTATATTGTATATAATTCAAACCACTGGGACGATATATGCTATGTGGTCTAGTTGTATGATACTTGCCGGGGATCGGAAGATCCTGGGTTCGAGTCTCGAGCGGCGCAAAGTTATGTATGTCTCGTATTCTCACACCACACTAAGGTGTAAAATGAACACCTTGCCGTTAACAGCGTTGTCTCTTTCCGGAAAAATGTGTAATATCGCCTAACAAGTGTCATGTCTTGTCCCAGATGTGAAGTGTTGATGTTGGCTAGAGACCCTTGTAAAGCGCTTTGAGCGCGTTTAATGGATATCGCGCTATATCAAAGCTCACATTAAAATAAAATAAAAAGTTAAATGCGCTGTAATGGAAGAGCAATATCTACAGTACGAGTCAAACAATAATAATATAACTCTCACATCCGGGGCTTTCTCTATTGTTAAATCTTCATAAGTTGAACTCTCTCCTTACCAGCCATTTTCAGGCTTTTCCCCATAACTTCACACCCAACTAACACAAAAATAGATTTTTTATCACTCAAACACAATAGCAGTAAGTTCTTGCGATGCATAATTTCTTTAGTAAAACATGCTGTACATCACACTGATAATTTTATTTATGTTTTATGATGTACAAAAGAAATTTGAATAAGAAAAATGTTGGTTGCATCGTAACGAATGTGACGATTTTCCTATAGTTGGTAAGGAGAGGGTTAAAAGTCACAATCCTGATGGCTTCAAGCAGCCGTTCGTCATCGCAAGGGAGGCGATTCAATAATAAAGGTCGAATTTACACTTATTTATGAATTGCATCCCTTGCATTAGATATTTGAAACTCAGAAAATTTAACATGTTTGGAAGAAAAATTCTCGAGGACAGGAGAATGTCGGAGCTTCTCTAGCTCTGTCCTTTTCCCTACCTGTCCACCTTTTTATTTTCTTCATCATCACTATTTTCTCTCACGTACCCTCCAACTTCTCTCCATTTATGTCACCTCGCTGTTCTCGTCTTTCCTCGTTAATATTTTCACCTCTCTCTCTCTCTCTCTCTCTCTCTCTCTCTCTCTCTCTCTCTCTCTCTCTCTCTCTCTCTCTCTCTCTCTCTCTCTCCGCGTGCGTGTGTGTGTGTAGGTATGTGTGATAGAGAGAGAGAGAGAGAGAGAGAGAGAGAGAGAGAGAGAGAGAGAGAGAGAGAGAGAGTCTCCATTCCCTCCCTTTCCTCACTACCTTCCCTCTTTTTTTATTTCATCGACTGTTTTTGTTTTTGTACATTATTGTCTATGATAGCTTATGTAATTTACAAATGTGTCAAACTATTCTATAAAAGAGTTATCTATTTTCATTTTATCTTCTTTTCTTTTTTTTTAAATTATAATTATTTAAGCTGTTATAAAGTAGTAAAGTCGTTCTTCGGAGACATTAGGCCCATGGAGCTGTACTCTGTCCTGGTTTCAATGGCGAGAAATGGGCAATAGCAATGGATTGCTCTCTGTGGATAGGAACGCTGGTCTATCACAAAGTACTTTCAGCCAGATATGACGGACCAGGCTACCCCATCACTGGGGGGGGGGTGGACAGGGGGATCAGAAAAACAACACGACTTCGCCCGGAATCGATCTCGGGCCATGTGTAAAGCGAGTGCTCTACCAACTGAGCTATCGGAATCCCTTTTAAGCTATTCATTTTTGTTCAATACATTTTTTTTTAGTTTAACTCCTCTCGCAGTTTCGTATTTAAACGTTTATGGTAATATTATATCAAGCCGGTCAAAATTTAACAGAAGCTTTGTAAAGGAAAGTTATTCCCTTTTATTTATACATTTATTTCTGACAATAAATTAATATTGTGTAAGTTGTTACGCCTACATTGTAGATAATTCACGCATATTATCGTGGAAAGGGATTACCCGATGACTTTACGTCGAAGAATCTAGACGATTGTAATGCTATAGAAATGTATTATCTGAAAATAAAGGACAACGCGTGGTAATAATATAATTATCATGACACATTTTTTATACTTTTTATTTGTGTACATTCTCTGAGGGGTAACCCAACCTCAATTTTGACCAATCGATGAGAATAACTTGAAGAGTGAATCCGAATCGGCCCACTTCCGGTGACGTAATTAGAGCCCTTTGTCCAAAGAGTGGATAAAAAAGGGATAAATTTTTTAATTTAGATTTGATTTCGGCCCATTATTACAATTTTTTCAATAAAAAGGATTTAGTCCACAATAAATTATTCTCAAAGCACTTCCAATTTCATAGATTTGACAGAAATCGAACAGACATTTGACATCGGTGTCTCACCAGCTTCTGCGCATGCTTGAAAGGACGCCATATTTATGTGAATGGAATTTTATTTCAGTGTATTTTTGTAAACATGGGTTGTAAAATTTGATAAAAACACAATTACTTCTCGATCTGAGAAGTTAGAAAAGCCGGTGAGATGCTATAATATCTTGTTTATATGTGAACTTGGTCACCAATAAAGTATGGTCACTATGGTGTCTATTTTGGTTTGACATATTACCATTCTTGCATGTGTGTGTTTTTGTCTTCCGTCTTTCTCTGGGGATCACCTTGTTCAGAACTCGATGGTTTATTTGGAATTCTATCAAGTTTTCTGTCAGTGTATGTTTCCCATGATTAATTATTGAAGTTAATTTCCTAGCTCCCATAAATTGATCGTGAGAGACTGTTGATTTGGCGCATGAGAGTAAGAGTAAACCATCTGAACTGATGCGAGATGCATGTTTGACAGCCGTGCCGTCGATAACTGCGTTTGTTTGGAAATAAGATTGTCAAGCAGAAAATGGGTTTCATTTGTTTCGTTGATCAACGAGATGATATTTATATCTGATAATGCTTAAAGTATCATTATAACGACTAGAGCCTAAACATTTCATCATTAGGAATACCAAGGAAAAATAACCAAGCCGTTTGTGATTTGAAGTGAAAGGATTGTTGATAAAGTTGTCTGCTAGACGACGACTGCTGTCTTCTTACGTCCTGGTTCGTCTAACTGAAACTGCAATAGTTTAGTCACTGTCTCCGCCGTTGTTACACTTTGCAGAAACATTAATAAATCATACAAAGGAACTATGTTATATCTACATTAGAAAATTGTTGGGTGGAGGGGGGAAACTTTTTTCTTTTCTTTTTGTTTGTCTCTCCCTTCCCAAACTCCCTACTAGACTTTAAAAATAAAATAAAAAGTTTACCCCCTCCCAAACCCCCAAAATTATTTGGGTCCCCGAGTTTGCGGTAGTACCAATTGTTGATATACACACTCATCACTTGATTACTGCCGTTATTGTCAGGTCAACTAATTTAAAATTTCAGGTTGACTGTGACTGTCTGTGACACAATGTTTAATGGGAACAAACATGTCTTCTTTGAAGTTATCATAGTGAAAATAATCTTAAGCAGTTTTTGTGTGGGTGGTAATTTCTAGTAAACGCATTCGATCAAGTGTTCCTGCTCTGTTTATATGGATATTTTGACATTAGAGAAAGTTGGGAAAAGGTTTCTGTGCTATTCTTAAAATGAATGTTGGGCTCAGACAAATTTGTCTCATTTAGTCCTGGACCCTATTATAGGGATAAATTATACAGAAAAACTTTTGTTCCAAGGGTTTTGTCAAGTTTTCCTAATATTAAGGTCCTACTGTTTTTGAAAAGACAAAGTAATGCATAAAATAAATAGTAGTACAATCTAATCGATCCATTGTTGTCTTGGAGCCTCACGAATTACTTTACACTTTTGTGTTGAGATAAACATACATTTGGGTAGTTACGGGTTTTGCTTTAGCTCTTTTTTTTGTGAAATACTTAAAAGGTTAATTACAAGGCCTGACCATTGTATTGCTGATTTGTACTGTATTTTAATCACCACTACTATGGGATGTTTGTTTAATGTTACCTTGGTGGTTTAAGTAAATTTTAAGAATTGTTTGTTTGTTTGTTTGATTCTAATTATTTCAGGAGATTAATTGTGTCTGTTGTTTCAATTCTCTGTCCTCATCATGTATGCCCATTCCTGATTTACATGTTTTTGTTTTCTCTTTGCAGACTGCAGCTTTTACCACATGAAACAGGCTCGAATGAGGAAGTTTGAAGGCCGGTCCATTCCTACCAAGACCGGCGTTTGTCATTTTTTAACTTGAATGTAGGGAAGTCATGCCTTCTCTCCCAAAACCCGGAAATTTAAAAGATCCTGAAGTTGCAGGGCTATTTTCTAGCGATGATCCAGAAAAGATATTTGCTGATTTACGAGAAATCGGCCATGGAAGTTTTGGGGCTGTCTATTTTGTAAGTCCTCTCTTGGGTAACCAATCACTGAGTGAAATTGATTTAACTTTATAATTGATGTGTCTAAATTGTTAAAGTATTCTTTTAGAATCACATATTTGTGTCGTGGCACAGGAAAATCAGGTGTGAAATGCAAGACCAGAAAACCAGTGAAGAGGGATTTTTAAAGATAAAAAGCCTGATCAGAAACAAATCCATTTGATTTCTTTACTATATTATTGCTTGATTCAATATTTTCAACTTATCAGGTGGTCACAAAAATCATGCAGCTCTTTGTTGGCTTTTGTCTTTGACACTCCTCATTGGATTTCTTTCACATCCAAAACACAAATAAAACTAATCTGGTCTTGTCTGATTTGTATAGATAGCTATTTATTGCTCTCAAGCTTTATATATTGCTGATAAGCCTTGTAATTTTACGGCATAGATAAGAGGGTTTTTGTGGGGATGAGAGAAAGTTTTGCATTTTTTTATAAAGAGGAAATTTATGTAAGTGTATTTTAACTTTTTCTTTGCAGGCCCGTTGCATTGCAACAAAGGAAATTGTTGCCATCAAGAAGATGTCTTATAATGGAAAGGGGTCCACAGATGTAAGATTATTGTTTCAACATTTCCAATCCCTTAACCATAAACAGATAGAGTTTGATTTAACTACAACTTAACGTCATTTGTGCCTTGCCTTATTTTATCAAAGGAACAGAAACATTGATACGACTCGGACTAAAAATCAATCATGAATCCTATTGATGTTTCTGTTGTTTTGGTGAAACCATGAGGTTATCTGTATAGTCATTAATGATCAATGATTGTACTGATAATGCAGTTATATTCATGTGAAAGTCATTTTAATGAGAAGAGAGGGATGATCTTTTAAAATTGTTTATTGTCATAAATGGCGTTGATTAGAAAGATTCACCTACAGTGCTGGAGAGAGAGAGTGTGTGTGTGTGTGTGTGTCCCAAAATAATTCCATGTTGGTTTTGAGAACTATTTATTTGTTCTATAGCTTTACTTTTATCACTGAATTCTTCTATTTATTTCTACAGAAATGGCAAGACATCATTAAAGAGGTCAAATTTTTACAGCAGTTAAAACATAAAAATGCCATAGATTACAAAGGATGTTATATAAAAGAACATACAGCATGGGTGAGTTTGTTTTGTTTTTGTCATTTTTTTTTCTGGAGCCAGAAAAGTATAATTCACATTTTATCTCAAATGATAATGGGACTAAATTATATGCTATCTTGATGAAGAATAAATATTTAAGTATGGAAAATCTTTTCACTATCTACATTTGCAAAAGACTGAGTCTTGAATTAAGATTGTCTCAATGAGGTACGGTGAAAAGTGACCCATTTATTTTGAATTAAACACTTATGGACCAAATTTATGTATGTGAGATTTTACCGTAGATAAGGTTTCAGGAACTGCAGTTATATTACATACCATTTGGGTAGATTTTTATTTTAAATATTTAAATATGCTATGGAATATTTTATATTTGCATTCAAGGAATAAGAGTGATTTTTTAAAATTCTTATTTTTCAATAGTTGGTGATGGAGTATTGTTTGGGCTCTGCCTCCGACATTATAGAGGGTGAGTTCTTATTTGGATTCTGCCAACAATTATCATTATTCTTCCATCCTTGGATAAAAAATGTTTATTATTATTATTTATTTATTTTCTCCCAAACGAAATGTTTTATTGATATTCTCTCTCTTATCTCTCTGGGAAACCAAAAATATATTCACGCTTATATAGTTTCATCTCATTGTAAAATCAACTTTGACTACCATGCTGTTTACATTCATACTGCATAAATTTCTTTTTCATTCATGTTCTGTTCTGTGTTCAGGATTAATATTGTGTATTTTTAAAATTTATTTTATCAGTGCTGATGGTTTGCTCTGGGTCTGCGTTTGGAGTCAGAGGAGGAATTTCCTCTTTTTTCCTTTTTTTTTTAAAATGACATGCCCCAATCAGTGCACTGGCAGTGAGAGACTTGATGTGTTTAGGAACGAATAGGTGCAGATACCCACTCTCCAGAAGTTAGCTAGAGTATCAATGATGAATTCATTTATCATCTTAAGTTCTATAGAATTGGGGATTAATGCAGTAAAAATGGGGCAGGCAATCATTCAAAATTTTACTTTAAAAAAAAAAAAAACTTTTTGTCACCATCAGCACTGTTTTATGTGATTTTTTTTTTTCTTTTCCTCCTGATAACATTTGTTACATTTGATATTGCTCACAGTTCACAAGAAGCCGCTGAAGGAAGTTGAAATTTCTGCCATCTGTCAAGATGCCCTCGATGGTCTGACCTACCTCCATGACATGGGCAAGATCCACAGAGATGTCAAAGCTGGCAACATTCTTCTGACAGAGAATGGCACTGTCAAATTAGGTGGGATGTTAATTTGAGACATGATTGTGTCCAAATGTTATTTGGGAGGGGGGGGGGGGGGGGGAGTTGTTTTTATTTGTTTTTTTGTTGGCTATTGATTTTTTTTTTAAATGATATTATCCCATTTCATTCAAGTATGTCAATGTGTTGTCCTTACAAGTCATCATACCATTTACTGACTTGATGTTGCAGGGTCAATTTCTTATCATTCTGCATTCTTATCATTTTAGAATTGTTTTTTTTTTAAATCCATATTAATGATCTGGTTGCCGGTAGGACTGTTTTCAAACAGTTTAGACCTTTATATGAATTTGCAAAATGCATGAATATTATAACAATGAATGTCAGAAGAGAAAGAGAAAAATTTGTTTTTGTTCTGAATGGGAGGGGGGAGCTGGGTTAGATTTTTTCCAAGATGAGTAATATTTTTACTTGACTTCATTTTGTCTGCAGCTGATTTTGGATCGGCTTCATTCATCTGCCCAGCCAATTCTTTTGTTGGCACCCCTTATTGGATGGCTCCAGAGGTGATATTAGCCATGGACGAGGGTCAATATGATGGCAAGGCTGATGTTTGGTCTCTTGGCATCACTTGCATAGAAATGGGTGAGAGACATAACGAGATTTGTATAATATAATATAATTTAATAACAATATAACGTCATGTTTGACTAAACTTTAAGACTTTTTCTGAAAACGAATTATGGAAACTAGTGGAAAGCTTACAAAATCTGTGAGTAAATAAAAGCTTTTTACTCACAGGCACATTTATTTTAATTGATCTACTATAGTGGAAATTTTGCTAGATTGAGAAGAATCTTTTGAGCCATCAATGATCAAAATTGGTCCAGTAATAGTATATGCAGAGCTGCCAACCTACCGCAAAAATGCGGAATTGTACGCATTTTCAGCGATTGTACGCTTGTACACATTTCCCCCAAGATTGTACCCATTTTCAGTGTACAGAGTCACTTCAGTTTTCTTTAGTATTATTACTAGCTTATTGAGAAACCTTGGTGACCAGGTGGATATTCATATATTTTTTGACCAATTATGATCTTCATGCTGGGAGGTAGAATTCTGAAAGGATTGGATTATAGTCTTGGGAACATCATTGTTGCTGCAATTGAGCTTGTGCGGTGTGACTTTATATAAGTATACCTTCCTCTTACTTTCACAATGGTTAGTTTCCGTCGATTTCAAGATTGTACCCATTTTTATGAAATCTCCCCCATTTTGAGGTCCCATTGTACACATTGTCATCAGATGGGGTTGGCAGCTCTGTATATGAGTGCACAAATGAACCTAGCACTCTTTGTCCGCTCTGGATTGAACTTCAAACCTTTACTAACATGGAGTGGGTTTTGACATGGACAAATCACAAAATTAATATGATTATATTTATTGTAATGATTATAATATCTTGGAAATTAAGTTAGACAGAGACAAATCTTTTAAGCTATCAAAAGTCAAAATCGCTCCAGTCATAAAGTCTCTAGGTGAGTGCATAAATATGCAGTTTGTTGGTGTTTTTTGTAATAGCTGATTCAATTGTTCAATGTTTGTTATAGTTTGTTTTTTATCTTGCTAACATATGGCTTGATTGCCTTTTGCCACTTATTTCGTTTCACCCATGTTATTTTATTTAGTGAATGTGCATCTGAAAAGATAAACTGCATTTATTTTGTCAACCTTTTCAGCTGAGCGCAAGCCACCTTTGTTCAATATGAATGCAATGAGTGCTCTTTACCACATAGCACAGAATGACTCGCCCAGTCTATCAGGAGGGGACTGGTCCGATGAATTTAGGAACTTTGTTGATGCATGTCTTTCCAAAAATCCTCGAGACAGGCCCTCTGCCTCAGATCTTTTGTCAGTAAGTGTCTTTTTTTTTTCTCAAGTTTATCAATTTAGGCTTGTTTTCTGTTTTTGACAATGATAGCTTTATTTGTTTGAATTAGATCATTTATTTTTCTCTACATTTGTTTTATGGTTTAACTTTTGAAATCTTTGAGTTTTGTTTTGTTTTTGTTTTGTTTTTTGGTGGGGGGGGGGGGGGGGAAATTAATTTACTCATTGTTATTTAGTCATTCAATGATTTGCAGAGTGTATCTGTGGAGTACATCATTATTTATTTTATTTCAGCACCCTTTTGTTAGAAAGACTAGACGCTCAGATGTTATCTTGGAGCTTATACATAGGACAAAGACAGCTGTCAAACAACTGGACAACTTGCAATACAAACGACTGAACAAACTTATCATGAACGGAGCAGCAGAGGAAAATAATTTAGAGAGCTCACAGGAGATAGCAGCTGATGAACATGTTGTCATAGATGATAACTCTTCACAGGTATCTGTTATGTCATTTTGTAGATTTAGTCATCCAGAGATGAAGTTCATGTTTTAATTAAAAATTTTGTCTAAAATGTGGAAGTATGAGAATATTTACACTGATTTACAAAGATAATATTTCTTTGAATTTAGGTCCTTTTATATTGACACGTCATGAAATGTCTTAAGAACTTCAGATCCTCTTGTCCTCTACTGGCCTGATCCAATCTCACAATTATCACATGTATTGGTGGATAGTAAGAGAGAGGGAGGGGGTGTTAGAAGGTAGACAATTATTGCCTATATCTCGCACATTTCTCACAGAGAAGGTACCAAAGACGTGTTTTTGAATTATGTGGCCTTTAAAAGAAAATAATATCAATTGAAATGATTGTCAAGAATATATCATTTGTGATATTTAGTACTCATTTTATTCGTTCCTCCTTTCTATGAAAAGGTTGCAAATTATTTATTGTTCATTATGAAGTGAACTTTATTCATTGCTGTTCATTTATTGATGACCAGGATGATGATAACCTGGACAGCAAGTCAGACAGTATTGCCAGCCAGCACAGTACAGCCGCAAGCAGCCAGAGCAGCGTCACAAGCCTATCTCTTGTCAGTCATAGTGACGAACCCATCTCGTTTGCCAGAGATAGACATGTGAGTCAGAGTTTTGTTGTAAAATACATTGAAAAAGAAAGATACATATCTTTTGTGGTGACTTTGAAAAAAAAAAAGTCTTCTTTTTCCTTCCAGGCATTTGATATGTCGGTCATAGTTTATACCATTTTCTTGGGGGTGGGGGAGATGGCTCGTTTATTAAGCAATGAAGCTAGATCCTGAATATTAACTGTTCATGATGAATATATGCAAAAAACAAAATTTTATGGTCCCTCATTCCAACTGCAATGGAATAGAGATTACCCATGATACTAAATTCAATACATATGGTGCATAAAATGGACATATAAGTCTTTGTCAGAACCATGTTTGTCATCATGGTGATCATATTTGAACATCTTACACTTTTGACCGAGTGTGTTTTGCTTTTGGAAATGAAAGCGGTAATCAAAACGATTCAAAGGATAATATTTTTTGTCAGTTTTATTTTTTAAAGAAAATTGCATGCACAACTATGACAACATGTTACTTTAAGATGAGTTATAATCAGATCAGAGCTGAGAAGAAAAGCATTTAGTTTCTCAATATCCATTCATATAATGATTTTGACCATATTCACACAATTGAGGGTAAGCATTTATAAAAAAAACTGAACCAGATTTAAAGATAAATCAAACAAGCAACATGTTTTTGGGTTCCAGCTTATGGCACGACTCTTGTGGACTCGGAGATCATGAACTTTAAATTCTACATTTTTATAACTGTTCAGAGTTCAACATAATTTTGGGGGTTTTTTAGCATTTGGGGCAAAAAAAAAATCCCAAAGAGGTAGTGTTTCTTATTCCCTCTTTTTCCAGTCACTGACATTCTGTGAGTAAAGTATTCCATGGGAGGATTAATTTTAAAGTGAATTTTTTTTTTTTAAATTGAATGGAGAAAGTCTTTATTCAAATGGAACCTTTTTTTCCATAAATACATTAATACGTTAATAATTTAGCTGATGTAAAAAGTGGAGTGTTGATTAAAATTTCAAACGTATGACAACACCTACTAACAATAGAAATTTATTCGGGGGTATACTGTCCAAATTCTGGCATGTGGAGAATGGAGGATATGGAATGATTTTGTGCATCTTATGCGATTTTATTTCATCACGACTGTCAAGATATGTAGCCTTCACACAAGGTTATGGTTCACAGATATTGCTTTCACTTTTATTTTTTTAATGATGCTAAATTATTATCTCAGCTGCAAGTCAGATGAAAATTATGTTTTGCATTTTATCTTCTTTTTCAATGTGTGTGTTGGATTTTTTAAATTTTAAATATATAATCACAATGTTTGTTTTTGTTGAACATATATCATATCACTAACTTATATTTTATGGATTACCATAACATTGGTTTTATATGAATTTTATACTTTAGTTTCTCTTATTGCATTAATTGTCAACAGCTTCACTTGTACTGTTTTATTATGATGGTGAAAGTCACAGACTGTGTGAGTCTTAATATGCTAGATATGATGATAACAGGAAACAGGCGCATCGCTCATGTGACTATTATACACCTTTTAGTTGTGTCACAAAATCTAGTGAGGAGATCTTTTTTGGGCATCTATAATGCAATGATCATGGTAATTTTTTTGGGGGGGACTTAACAGTCTGTGACTGTCACTTTTGATAAATGTATTGTGATTTATGCTATGCTTTGTATTTGTTATTTTTAGCCTTACTGAAATTTGTATATATTCTGTTTCACTTTCCATTCACATTCTAACAGTCTCCTGTGACTGTGCAGTTGCATCTGCAGGTAATGAATGCATGCCATGGGTTGTGTTGTCTGCTTTGTCACTTTGTCAGTGTGTTGTTTATTTTTGTCTGGATGATGGAAATTAGAGTTGATAGGGAAATTCAATTGGGTAGAATTCTGTATTTTCGTGATGGATTAAAAAAAAAATTTTCATTTCCCTGGCACCGTTTGATCATTTTACAGTTTTCATTTTTTTAAAAATAAATAGAAATGGTTTATTACTTAAGTTCGGTCAGATCAATAATAATTATAGAACTTTATTGTCCAAAGAAATAGAAATTCATTTTGGTTCACATTGATGGCGATATTAAATACAATATAGTAAAGTGGACATATACACGTACACACCCCACACTCACGTAGGTTACATACACATGCTTACACAACCACACACACACACACACACTTGGTTGACTCTTGAACTTAACTCATAATTCAAGTAGAAACAAACAATACTTCACAGCAGAGAAGGAAACATGATTAGATAATAACAAAACAAATAATCATCAAGATGATGATTATGACAATCATGACCACTACGGGGACAATATTTAAATTGTTTGAATTAATAGATAGGAGTCCAGAAGCCATTTTAGAGAATTTCAAAATCCTAAAATGTATTTTTTATTTGGTCATCGTTGTATGGTTGATGCAATGTGTCAAAATACTCTTGATTTACAATTGATCCAACTATAGATAGTATGCGCTTGGCTAAGAATCTCATAACATTGCCATCCAGAAGTATAACGGACCAACACACAAAACTGTGTGTATCCATGAACGTTTATAGTCAGGTTAATACAGTTCAGTGAGCATTACTCATAAACGCTGCTGGCAAAAAACAATAACAAAGACCTGAGTGACATCATCTTCGAACTATCTATACTGTTAACTCTACTACTTACTGGTAGACTGAAAGTGTTGGGGAAGTTTTCGTGATTTTTAAATGGGATGGACTCTCGAGGTACTTGGTTATATTGCTCGCTGTGCTGCATGCTAAGGGGAATTGGGGGGGGGGGAGGCAGAATAGGAAACTAGTGAATAAGTGATTATAAATTCATCATAAATTTTATTAGATTTTCATATTTTGAGCAACCTTGT
Organism: Berghia stephanieae; assembly: GCF_034508935.2. Classification (NCBI taxonomy): domain Eukaryota; kingdom Metazoa; phylum Mollusca; class Gastropoda; order Nudibranchia; family Aeolidiidae; genus Berghia; species Berghia stephanieae. The sequence goes on along the minus strand of NC_088362.1, from coordinate 96,892,978 downwards.
TTTTGTTGGAAATAATATCAAACCAAAGCTCTAAAATCTTGTAAACGTAAATTATAACATTTTAAACTTTTTGTACTACATAAATATTTCTTGTCATTGTGTTGTTATCTTTAGAATGGATGAGCTTTATAAAGCCTCATCTTCTTGTTTTTATTTTTGTAAATATTTTGTCGAACTCTTAACAGGGATCCTTTCCAGCTTACTTAAATATTTTCTCTCCCTGTGAATTGATATACCTTATTATATAACTTAAGTTTATTTCTGTCAGACAAAAGGCGACAATTTTATGCTATTGACAATTTGATCTTTTTAAAAGGGATATTCTCAATCTGATACAAGTATTCCCTGATATAATTTCTGTAAAGAAAATATGAACAATTAATGAGATTTTCCACTTCAAAAATAATCCAACTTCCTGTCAAATGCTGGATACGTTGTAAACTTTTTTTTTTTGACAACCGTCTCCAATTTCCTATTTTGATCACGAAAAGGGAGGTACAGGAGGTTTTGAATGGCCAACATTTGGCTGCCGCAGTGCTTCCTACAGTCCTTATTTGGCTTCTAAGGTATATTTTATTGGATGATCAATGGATTTATTACAATATGTACCACTATTTCCACTACTACCACTTCTACTTGCTTGGATCATTATTTTTTTTTTTCTGTACATCGGTCCTAACCACGACATTAGTTACCAGTTTATTAAATTTGTTGCATCTTGGCCTTTTTATTTATTTTAAAAATTTATTTATTCATTCATTTGTTGTTTTAAAAATATTTCCTATTTTTTTATTCTGGCTCATTTTTGTTTGTTTTAAGTTTGATTATTATTTTTTTTATTTTTCGAAACAAAATATTGTTCGGATCTTTTCTTTAATCGTGTTCTTATCCTCCTTCTAATCTGTTTCCTTTTGCTCTGCACATCCAAATCCCACACATTTGATCCTTCTGCCTGATGAAACTTCAACGTCCTCTCACAAGACTTCAACCTCCCCAATCCTCACTTCAAATCCAACCATTTCTGTGGTAAAATTATATTTTATTTCGAGAGTTTGGTGTAGTAGTACTATTGTGTCACAAAATTTTTTGTGTTTATAATAAAGCACCAATTTTATTATGTGATTTATTTATTCATTTATTCTTTTTCATCAGATTCTGAGTTTCAGAATTATTTTTTGTGCTCTCAAATTTATAACATTTTAAGGTTTTTGAATTGATATTTCATTGCATAAAATAATTAAATGACACTCCCATCAAATTATTTTATGCGAATGTCATCTTTCCTCTTATTTTAAAAAATCTTAATCATAAGTTCTTTTTTTTTAACCTTGAAGAAGTGGTTTTGAGAATGTGTTTTAAAACTTCTTGCGGTGTAAATTTCTAGTTTTGATAGAAGGCAATGAGTTTATAGATATTTTCCTCTCCACTTTGTCTATTTCTTTTATCACATTCTTCCTATTTTGTTTTTTAAAAATTTTTTTGTTGTGGCATGGGAAGTTTCATACTATCGTGTGTTCATTGTTCTCCAATTATGCATGGCGCATAGCTTCAAACTGCATATTAAGATTAAAATTAATTCTCTGCAAATCGTAACTAGTACAGAAGTGGCATTGAAGAAAATTCCAACTTGAAAAAGAAAAGGGGTCAATGTCATGAGGTTTCCGTAATCGCCCTGCGTCGGTGTTGTTACTTGAGATGTATATTTACATTGTTTTAATCCAGCAAATTAGCAGCTTTATTTTAATAGTTTTGTGGGGTTTTGTGTTGTTTTGTATCCGCAAAATGAGTTTCTTCGCATTGAATAATTATATGTTATTTTAAGTAAATCCCAAAGTTTAAGTTTTAAAAAATATTTTTATATGATTCAAGATGTTTGATCCAAAGTTTAAAGGTACTTTTGATTTTCATGGGGAGCAATACTGGTACCTTTTCTAATTGGATGAAGCATTTTGGAGTATGATCTTGTCATATCTTCCCCATCAATTTGCACACTCTGAAAATGTGGATGGGATGCCAGAAAAATGGTTTTAATTCTTATAATTGTTGGGGGGTTTTCTGAGCACAATAAGCCGTTTATTTTCTTTATATTTATTTTGAAGAATATTGATACTCTATATAAGATTTGCATAAAATCCTTAATACTGTACAATGATAATCAGATAGAATAAAAGATACTAAATTTATACCAGCCATCTAGACTCTAGACGTGGTTAATATAGATTTTTTTTTCCTTTCCTAAAATTGACCAACTTCAAACTTTTTCGTCCAGATTTTAGATTTGGATTGTTGAACCATAAATCACTATTTATGTTCGTTCCTCAATTTTGAGTGGTGAAAATCATGCCTTTGGATTGATGCAACTCATTTTTCTTGCAATTCTCAGTTGTTGTCGGGGGAGGATTTTTGTTGGGTTTTTTTTTTTTTTTTTTGGGGGGGGGGGGGGTTCCTCTAGCATAAAATTGAAAGCATTTAAGATGATATTTCGTCTTTTCATTTGTTAAACCACAATATGTCTAAACTGAAATTAATATCTTGTACCTTGAAGTTTGATATTGGTGGTTTTTACTGTTTGATTTCGTTGGGATTTTTATTTGTTTTGGGTTTTTTTTGTTTTTTTTGGAGGAGTGGGGCGTAGTTTTTATTTCAAATTTCTTTGTATTGTTTGCGTACGGTTCATTCAAACGATCATAGTTCCTGCCTTTTTAATTATAGTTCATGATTCTGGCATCCCTCTGAATTTGGTGGCACATGTGTGTAAATGGTTCCTCCTAATCATGAATTGATATTTGAATGCACCATATCCATCCCTATTTGTCGTCATATTGATGTGTTATCCAGTTATGTATATTTGTATATGAAATATGATATACGTACACAGTTGTCTCTTTAAGAAAGTTGGCAGACGGACAAAACAATTACAGACACCTTTGGGCTGAGCTGGAAAATCATGTTGAGGGAGCAGCTCTGTATCATATTGTTTCGTCACATAATTGATAGATTGATCTTGTATTTAAAAGGCCTAATCACTATTGAGATGGCCAGTCTGTTTTTATTGTGTACCAAACTTGTAGTAGAGGGTATTTTTTTACAGAGACAACTGTTTCATTATTGTACTGCTTGAACTGTTATTCACACTTCATTTATTTTCAGCTTAAATTAAATTCTTTGATGTGTCCTATCATTTCCATTTTAGTTTTACTATTTATGTCACTGATTTCTTTGACCTTTTTTTTTATTATTATTATATATAAATGGCTGTGTTTTTGTGGTGACAGTCGAGTAAAATGTTGTAGAGTGGCTGATAAACCCTGTTTTATAGCGAAATATTGACTATAAGCAAACAGTCTACTTTGATAAATGTTCTTCCTGAGATCAAGTACATTTCAAATTTCAATTTAAGACTAGTTGCAAGACTTTTAGTTCTGAAAGGATTTGATTATGAAACGAAGGAGAAAAAACGTCTTCTTTCTTAACATAACTGAGAAAATTGTTGGCCTTATTGAATTAGCCAAACGTGTAGCATTGGAACACCTCTATACTTACAAAGTTGCTCGGGAATATTTATTGTATCTTAGCAATATTATTTATATATATTTATTATATATACCATACTTCCCAAAGGGTTTACTGGTCAAGTTTGTTTTTTTTATGTTTAACACATGCACTTTCTATATTCTGGATGTTTGTTTTTTGAAGACTATTTTTGACAAAATTAGACACTTCTCATGAGAATGATGACAGTTTTATGTTAGATTTTTTTATTTGTGTGATTAGTGGGAACATGACTGACAGTATTTGGGAATAAGATTCAAATATGATTGTATTATAGATATCTTAATCTTTACAACGCTCCTTCAATATTTCAAAACTTTGTGCTTCATCTGAATTGATTTGCTTGTTTTTGACAAAACCTGACTTCTTAGTCATTGGACAAAATGATATCTCAATGGCAACATAAATAATCATAAAAATCAAGCTTTTTCAAAGACATGAAATAATACTGTTTTTTGGGTTTTTTTTGTTTTTGTTTCTTTTTCTTTCTACAAATTGATGTGATTTTCTCTTTAGATTTTTTCCTCACTATAATTGAAATGACGATTATAACTTGCCAACCATTATGAAATTTTGTGTTATAATATGAATATTTGTCTAAAAGATGCAAACAATAAGGTATTCATAAACATACAGAAATGACTTTGATCAAAAGTGTTATCAGCTATTGGATTTTTGGCACTGTCAAGGGATGAGAACTGCTGCCTTTTAAATAGGATAAAATAAATTATATAATGAATGTTGGTTGACAAAGACTGACAAAGCTTTTTAATCTTATCATTTTCTAAAGTCATTCCTGTCAAAAATAATTTTAAATGATGAAAGTTTCCCATTAATCTCGAATCAGATTACCATTTTGTAGAAGGAAAACGGTTGTTTTACATTCTCTGATCGTTTTCCAGATTTTCAAGTGACTTATTATTTATAAATTTTTCTATATTCGAAATGACCTCATACTAAATTTTATTTCTATTATTTACAGGCATCTGGTGGAAGTCCACGAGTTTTTGATGGAGGGGCTCATGGTAACAACTTTGCTACCATCAAAACCACTTCTATTGTCCGAAAGCAGATTAAAGAACATGAGCGGAGCAATGACTATCGCAACTTTACAGTGTACAAACGACTCAGGAAAACTCATCAAAAAGAGTTGCAGATTGTGAGTTGGAACATTTTGGATTTCATTCCTTTTAGTCTGTATTTGTTGTTATACAATTGTCCTGTTGTTGGTGGACAAGTTGAGAATAAATATAGACAACAAATCAACTCAGGTGTTTTTCTAATAGACATACCTGCGGAGTCTTACGAAATTTTCGTAATTTTACGAATTTTAGACAAATTTCATGGCCAATTACCAAATTTTATGGAAATTTACGAATTTTTAATTCTTAGTAATACTTAAATACTAATAATAAGAACAATAACAACAACTACTACTATGATAATGATAATAATAATAATATTGTGGTTGTTCGTACACAATTTCAGAAATTACGAATTTCCTTGTCAAATTACTAAAAATTGACATAAAAATGACTAAATTTGAAGTTTTCAATTTGGCAGATCTGAATAGATAATGGATATAAACAAAGATAAAGACTGATTCTGGATTAGTTTTATAGTTTTCTGACCTCACATTTCAAATGAATTATACATATATTTTTTCAAAAATGAATTTCAGATGGAGACCAGATTTAAGTCTGAAATGGAAGAACACAAGCAGAAATTGGACAGAGAATATGAGAATCTTCGTCAACGTTTTGCTCGTGAACTTGAAAAGTTGAAAGTGCAGCATCAGTCAGAACATGACAAAAGTGTAAGTATTCTCATTTGATGTCAACAAGGTTTTATCTTATTGGCTCAACATACCTTTATTCTTACCATAATTTGGCATCACAATATTTGAATTTGCATGCCATTTCTTTTTATATATGTGACCCATCGTCTTAAAGAGGTCAGGATGAATCCCCAAAAAATGAATTTAGATTTACGACCTGGGGTTTTGTGCAATGCAAGAAATAGAATTTATTCTTCACCATAACGAAGAGAAATTAAACCAAAGTTCCATATTTGTGACTATGACTTAGTTTCCAGCATCTAAGTTCATCCCAACATAATTCTAGTTTGACACAGTTTTGCTCCAGGATAATGAATTTTTCAAAAAGTTATGCTCCTATATTCTTTAACACTACGTCAGGTCTTTCAAAGACTGGTCAGCAGATGTATATCAATTTAGTGATAGCAATGATGCCAAATTTGTTTTTCAGGTTAAAGGCAGCCAAAGTCAGGAGCGCAAGTTCTTGCGTGATACCCATCAAAATTATGACACCGAGAGGAGAAGCCTTACAGAGCAGATGAAAAAGAATTATAAAATTGATAAGGAGAAGATGAGAAAGGTACATTTTTAAGATTCCTTTTCATTTTTATATCTTATCTTATCATCTTATCTTACTAAAGGCTTAATAGGAATTATCCTTTAAATGACTTATACAATAGTTTATAATTACAGAGTCTCATATAGCTTGCATTGTATCATTCACAGACAGTTTTACACAACTTTGAATGTTAGGAAAAAATGTATCAATACGGCAATGTAAAATCGAAAAATACTATCATAGAATACTGGTAATTGAAAACTGGTAGCTTGACTCTTATTGTGATTTTGTTACTGAGTGGGGTTCCTGACCTCCCATAGTGGGCAGGGAGGTACTTACTGTGTCTTCTATCCCCCTATATCTGTTTTCCAACATGCTTTCTGCCTTTGTCTTTGGATGAGATAACTTGGTTTTGTCCTGGCCCTGACTTGGATACCCTAGCTGGGAGGGAAACAGTCGAATGTACAGTTAGTTTTGGGAGATTTTTTTTTTTTTTGTCTTGTAAATCATCTCTGTTATGCACTTTATTATGTTTTGTTTACATATTATATCTGATTTGTAAACATTTGAGTGTGTTCCTCTTAGGGAGGACCTGTGCTTGTGTCTGGATGAGACTTAGGTGATCTCAAACTAAGTACTAGATAGTGTCCTCTTGGAATCTACATCTGTTCCCTATTTAAACCAATTCCCCTTTGTCCTCCTTTTCTTGGGTGCTTTAATTGTAATTCTAGAACTTTTTACTATCCCATTGTCTTCCTTTTTACTGGTGCTGATATAACCTTAAAGCGCCGTAAAATCCTTAAAATCACTGGGTGGGGTTCCTGACCTGGGCAGGGAGGCACTTACTGCATCTTCTATCCCCCTATATCTGTTTTCCAACTTGCTTTCTGTCTTTGTCTTGGAATGAGATTACTTGGTTTTGTCCTGGCCCTGGCTGAGAGGGAAACAGTCAAATGTATAGTTAGTTTTGGGAGATGATATTTTTTTCCTTGTAAATTATCTCTCTGTTATGCACTGTATTATGTTTTGTTTACATATTATATATGATTTGTATACATTTGAGTGTGTTCCTCTTAGTGGGGATCTGTGCTTGTGTCTGGACGAGACTAGGTGATCTCAAACTAAGTACTAGATAGTGTGCTCTTGGAATCTACATCTGTTCCCTATTTAAACCAATTCCCCTTTGTCCTCCTTTTCTTGGGTGCTTTAATTGTAATTCTAGAACTCTTTACTATCCCATTGTCTTCCTTTTTACTGGTGCTTATATAACCTTAATGCGCCGTAAAACCCTTAAAATCACTGGGTGGGGTTCCTGACCTCTCAAAGTGGGCAGGGAGGCACTTACTGCATCTTCTATCCCCCTATATCTGTTTTCCAACTTGCTTTCTGTCTTTCTCTTGGAATGAGATTGCTTGGTTTTGTCCTGGCCCTGGCCAGATACCCTGGCTGAGAGGGAAATAGTCAAATGTATAGTTTTTGGGAGATGATATTTTTTTCCTTGTAAATTATCTCTCTGTTTTGCACTGCATTATGTGTTGGTTACGTATTATATATGATTTGTATACATTTGAGTGTGTTCCTCTTAGTGGGGATCTGTTCTTGTGTCTGGACGAGACTAGGTGATCTCAAACTAAGTACTAGATAGTGTGCTCTTGGAATCTACATCTGTTTCCTATTTAAACCAGTTCCCCTTTGTCTTACCTTTTCTTGGGTACCTTGATTGTAATTCTAGAACTTTTTACTATCTCATTTTCTTCCATTTTACTGATACTAATATGACCTTAATGTCTTGCAAGCGCCGTAAAACCCTTAAAATCATCAAAAGTAATTATTTTGTTATGCTTATTTTTTGTTTGTTTATTTTTAAAGATTTACCTCCAATTATACTAGCAGTAACTTTTTTGTTGTTGAAGTCAACAATTGTTCAAAAGCCTGTGTATATATGAATATATCCAATACTCTAATGGTGTGTGTATATCAGGAATATTTCATTGTAATTCATCACTTTACACAAATTTTGTAATCCTTGGAGGAAGTCCCAGTATGCGGGTGGTTGGATGGGAGCATCACCCTTGAATCATATACCTATGATGTCCGCATGGGTGTACGATCTGATAGTGATGTCGTTTCTTCTTCTCTTTACTAGCCTATCCTGCTTCTTTGGTTTGTGATTGTATTTTTGACAGGGGATATTTTTTTTTTTCTGTAAATCTTCTGCCTGTTTGTTCTTGGTTATTTATAATTTAGCTTATGATATCTTTAGGTTATAATTTTGATTGACATTTGTACTATTTTTCTTAGATTGCCTGTTTTTTTTGTTTCAGCGGTCTCTCATATAACCTCAATTGTGTTGGAAGAGACCTAAAGCAACAAACAAACAAACAAAAGTCCCAGTATGCTACTGGTGCCTTTTGAATTGACAAATCATTATCGGTTGAGGTAGTCTTTTCTTTTCTTTCTTTTTTATTTTTTGCGATTTCCACAAAATTACGTTTTATTACATTTTTTGGATGGGATGTATACTTTTTTTCCTTGCCCTAAATGATGTTTTAAAATATTTGACTTTCAGGGTCTGGACACTGGTACTCCAAAGAAAGAAAGGGAGGACGTCATGAAAAATTTCAAGGAGACTTTGACGCGCAAGAAGAGAGATGCCGAATTCCGTTTAGAAAAATACCAGGCGGATACCTTAACGTTCAACCTACGTGCTTTCAAACGTCGAAAATTGTTGCAATTGCAGACATTGGAGCAACGTCTTTTACAAGAAGTAAGATGTCAGAAAAACCTTTTTTTTGGGGGGGGGGGGGGTTGTTGTTTTTCGGGGAGGGTGGTGGTGGTTTTGGGTGTGTTGTTTTAAATTTGTGAAAGACAGTAAAATGTGATGATCCATTTGCACTTAATTAATTTTGGTAGATCAGTTATATTTAAACAGAGTGACAAATTAGGGAGCACATACTGGTGTAAGATAAAGATCTGAAAAAGTGTGTATGAGACGGTGCCACGAGGAAGGCTGATTTTTTAGGATGGTGTTTTTCTTGTAGTTTTCATTTTTTTATTTGTTTCATACATACTTTACTTCTTCAGTTCTTTATATATTAATTCAGCCCTATCACTTCTACAGATATTCATGTTTGTGGCAGGTCTTTTTATATACAGACTTGTACATCCTCTGACTGTAATAGTAATTCTGACTCATCTGTATCGATCAACAATTGATTCAGCACCCTTTCTCAGTCTTGTTTATAAAAAGAAAGTTCTGTAGGAACAATAAAAAGCCGAATGCTCCACTCTGATTGTACTATTTTTAGTTTGGCAACCCATTGTCCATCCTCCAGCTTTGTGAAGCATTGTTAATGTTTGCTCTTCCTTCACATAAGTTGAGCCAGTGAGTCTAAAATGTCATTTTTAACCTTTACAAGCCTGACTCGTTGTTTGCTCCATGACATAGTTGATATAGTTATATTGCAATAAATGAAACTTTGCTTGTATGGAGTTAAGGTTACTGGAAAAAGGCTTTTGGTTTCGATTTTTATGGTCGACTTGATTTTGGATTCACCATTCACATTTCCTTTCACATTTTAACTTTGCCTTAAATTCAAAATGCCTGAATATTTTGTCAGTCATTCTGCTAGCCAAAAACTAATGGTGGACATACAAAATACTGAAGTGCGTCATGTGTACTGATTTCAATTTTGTGCTCGATTTTGTAAAATCAATTTTTAATGATTGGTTTTTAATATCTGAAACTTTCCAACAGTTTACACAAATTCAATAAATTATACATCAAAAGAAACTAGTTGTCAAATTCCATATATGGATATGTCATTGTATTTGTTCCAACCAGTATTGAATTATTAGCAGATTAATTAAGACTGTCTAGTTTCTTTTGTAAAGAACTGTATAGTATTGATTCCTTTCTATAGAAAATGTAAATTTCATGAGATAACTTCTTGAATGGGAATCAGATGACAAGAGCTCAATTTTAAAACCATCTTTCAATGAAATTATTTTTATCAGGAAATTGGTCAAAGAGCTGCTCAACAAGAATACGAACACACAATGCTTGTCAGACACCATGAGTCGACACAAGACTTGGAGTACAAACAGCTGGCTGCGTTACAAAAGATGAAAGATGAACACTTGAAAAAACAGCACGAGACAGAAAGAGAGAACCAACATGACTACAACCGCTGTGCTGAGGCAGACCTCCGTAAAAAACATGCCATGGAAGTCAAGCAGCAACCGAGAAGTTTAAGGGTGAGTGTCCGTCCTGTTTACTGGGTGGGGTTCCTGACCTCCCATAGTGGGCAGGGAGGTACATACTGTGTCTTCTATCCCCCTATATCTATTTTCCAACATGCTTTCTGTCTTTGTCTTGGAATGAGATTACTTAGTTTTGTCCTGGCCCTGGTCGGAGTCCTGCCTGGGAGGGAAACAGTCAAATGCATAGTTATTGTTTTGGGAGATTATATTTTTTTCCTTGTAAATCATCTCTCTGTTATGTATTATTATATGTTATTTTTAATGTATAATGTAAGCATTTGAGTGTATTCCTCTTTGTTGGATTTTGTGCTTGTCAGGATGAGACTTATAGGTGATCTCAAACTAAGTAGTTTGATAGTGTGCTCTTGGAATCTACATCTGATCCCTATTTGTTCCCAGTTCCCCTATGTCTTACTTTTTCTTGGGTGCTTTATTGTAATTCTAGAACTTTTTACTATCCCATTTTCTTCCTTTTTACTGGCGCTGATATAACCTAAATGTGTTGCACGTCGTAAAACCCTTAAAAGCAAAAACAAAACAGTGTCCCGTTTGAAAAGTATTTGCAGTGATGCCAAAACTCCGGTTTCACCGGAAAAAACTCCGGTCTGGAGCAAAAAATTCCGGGCTCCGGGCAACTTCCGTCAAATTCCGGTGAGGTCAATTTGTTCCAAGGAAACCCCCCCTTCCAACCACCAGATCATCATCATTGCCACTAGTATTACAACCATCATCACTACCACCACTACTGCAACCACCACCACATCATCATCACTACCACTACTACTACAACCACCACCACCACATCATCAGTACCACAACTACTACTACTACAACCACCACCACCACCACATTATCATCACTACCACTACCACAACTACCATCACTATTATAACCACCACCACATCATCATCACTACCACTACTACACAACCACCACCACATCATCATCACTACTACTACTACTACAACCACCACAACCAAATCGTCATCACTACCACTACTACTGCAACCACCACTACCACATCATCATCAATACCACTACTACTACAACCACCAGCATCACATCATCACTACCACTACCACTACAATCACCACTACCACTACAATCACCACTACCACATCATCATCACGACCTCTACTACTACAACCACCACCACCACATCATCATCACTACCACTACTACTATAACCACCACTGACACCATTACATCATCAATACCACTACTACTACAACCACCACCACCACATCATCATCACTACAACTACTACTACAACCACCACCACCACATCATCATTACCACTACTACTGCAACCACCACCACCACATCATCATCACTGCAACTACCACTACTACTACAACGACCACTTCAACATCGCTACCACTACTACTACTACCACCACCACCACCACATCATCACTATCACTACTACTACAACAACCACCACAACCACATCATCATTACCACTACTACTACTACAACCACCACCACCACATTATCATCACTACCACGACTACTACTTCAACCACCACAACCACAATATCATCACTACCATTTGTACTACAATCAGCATCACCACCACATCAGCAACACTACCACCACTACTACAACCACCACCACATCCTTATCATCACGACCACAACTACTACAACCACTATACCACCACCACATCATCATCACTACAACTACTTCAACCACCACCACCACCATATCATCATCACTACTACTACTACTACAACAACAACAACCACTATCACATCTTCATCATTACTACAACCACCAACACCACATTACCACCAGTACTAAAATCTCTACCATTAGGTTTTTTGCGCTTTACTTCATTTGAAATAAGGAAACTTTGGGATTGTATTTGGCATTGTGTTTATTTATCATAATATAATTCTAATCAGTTATCTATTTAGAACTATACAATATGTAAACACAATATCAAATACCATTCGAATTCCTTTTTCTTGTGTGCGGAAATTCCTCTTTCGGCATTGAAATTCCTACGAGTGGTGTCTGAAACTCCTGTGAGCCAAATTTAAAGTTGGCGTCTCTGTATTTGGAACCATTTTCTTTGCTTCTCTCTCTTCTTTTTTTCTTTCTTTTAGTCAAGGGGACCTGAATTAATTATATACATTGTACTTTTATGTATTTGTTTTTATTTCTGAAATTCATGTCAAGGTTTGTTTTGTTTTTTCTAATGCACCTGCTTATTATAGTATTAGAAGTTATGTAATAAAGGTGCTGCATGTGAAGAATGGATGAGAACATCCTCATAGATTGTAAACATGTTTGAATTTGGATACTGTGTTATATTTTCGGTTTTGCAAACCATTTGAAAAAGAGCGCATTTCAATACAATTCAAGCATCAGAATTATGGTTGATGAGGCAGACATGGAAGGAGCACAAATCACTGCACTGTATGTTCCACCTGTGTATGTTTTGTAGGTATGATTGAAATGTGACATGATTCTAAATTGATTCTTACAATGAAAACCTCGAAACAGTGGGCTTTATGGAGTCACTCTAACAACAATAGGCTTTAGGTATCCATAAAATCAGTGTGAAAAATGATATCACCATGTCTTTGTTCTGTTATGGAACTCACCAATAGGGAATGAGAGTAGCGGAAGAGTAGCGTCCCTTGATTGGACGTCAGCGGAGAAGTTATTTGTAAACAAACTGAAGCTTCGTCTCCAACTACAAGCCAAGCGCCCCAAATACAAAATGTATTATTCATATTTCTTTAATTTTCTCCATTATGAAATGTTAACAAAATATGATGTAGACTACAAATTAAAAATAAAAGATGTTGATAAATAGTACAATACAATGGGACAACCCTTCCTAAACTTACTGAACTTCCCGCTAATGATTGGTACTAATAATGGCGATAGCGTCTGTCGGTTGTCAAGACGCTACTTCCAACAAAGGGGCCCTACTCTTAAATCTGTTTTGAAATCTCATTCCCTATACCTGTGGCATGGTTTATATTATCAAAGATATAAAGACAAGATGAGAACCAAAATCTTGGCAAAAATCAAGTGACTGGGTTACCACCCCAAATGAATTGATATCAAGCTCCAGGTACAGATATTACTTTATTTAAGCATTTATTTAACTTACTTCATCTGTCTCCTTTATTATCCTGTTAGGGCCCAATATTTGATAACGCCCCATCTTTTTAAAGTGTGTTCAGTGTGTGTGTGTGTGTGTGTATTTTGAGTGGAATGTTGAAAAAATGTTATCCATCTTTCTTTTCATGAGCCCTGGAATTACCTTATAAGTGTTGCAAGCTCAAACTTCTAAAAACTAAAACTAAACCATAATTTTCAACAGGCTAAAGAGATTCAAATTAGAAAGCAGTTCAATGAAGCTGTGAAGACCCAGCAGAGGCAGTATAAGGCTCTCAAGGACCATATACTGCATCACACTCCCAAAGCAGATCAGAAGACTGTGGTGAAGAAACTCAAGGAAGAGCAGCTGAGGAAACTGACAGCACTGGAGGATCAGTATGAACTCAGCATTGCTGAGATGCTGCAACAGCAGAATGTAAGTCATGATAAATGACTTGATATTAGTTTTTTTTTTTTTTTTTTTTGTGACGGGAATCTTGTTGCTCTTTAATCTCCTTCTGATCTGTGTTGACCTTGCCATCTCAGTTTTACTCTTTTTAGGGTGCTAGTTAACTTGACCTAAATTTAAACCCCTAAAAAAAATTTTTTTAAAGACTATTTGAGAGTGTTTATTTCAGGGAGGATCTAGTACTTGTGTCTCAGACCTGGCATACAGATTGCTTCTGGATCTACTTCATTTCATTATCATAAATAGTCCCTTTTGCTTTTTTTTTTTTTTAACCATGTCCATAACATTAATTAGGATCTTATAAACTATACATATACATACATCAGATTTCAGAAATCTTTCATAAACACTTCTTCATTTGCCAAATTGTATAGAATCTCAAATGTGTTGATAAAATGTTTATTCATTGATTCATTTCCATCGGATTTTGATTATCCATTTATATACATATAAATACAATATAATAGTATATAATGTGTGTGCGTTCTTGTGCACCTAGTGTCGTTTTGACGACAGAATTGGGAGCAATATAATCTTTTGATCTGCTTTTCCCCGACATGGTATGTTCTAGACCTAAAATTGTGGCAAAAACTATAAAACTCAACTTTTTTAGTAAGTTTTTACTCTAAGGTTTTGAATGATACTACCAGCAAGACATCTGCTTATTCATCATTATATTATTGAAACAATATACGTTCTACAGGTACGTCTAGACGAAACTCAAGTTCAGGATGCAAATGAACTCAGTAAACGCCTGCAGCAGGAATTGGAGCTCCTGACAGCCTACCAAAGTAAGGTGAAAATGCACACGGAGGCACAACACCAACGAGAACGTAAGGTGCTGGAGGAAAAGGTATCCCTCAGACGAGCTCTTTTGGAGCAGAAGGTAAGTTAGTGTTTTATACCAATCTTTTATTCTGAACGCCAACAAATTGCCCTTAGCCTATCTTCCTTTCGATTGGATGGATGCTGTTATTCTATTATCTTTAAACTTTTCTTCAAACTTCCAATTTACTGGTACGGAAATTACTTAAGTGGCAAGTGCCGTAAAACCCCTAAAACCTGAAACCTCACTACCATTACAACCACCACCACCAACACATCATCATGTCCATTGCCACCACAACCATCATCATCATCACTTTTTTTTTTTTTTGGTCACATTCATATGGTGTCCAACGCAGGCCTAGAATTCCTTATTTTGCATCATAATTTCAAAGATTTTCTGGACGAGCTTTCCTGTGCTACAGAAATCGAGTGAATCTATGATAAACCAGGGAGGCAACTCTGTTAGATGTCATATAGCAAGGTTTCATTGAACATCTGGATTTTTTTTTCTCATCCTCTACAGATGGAGGAGGAAAAATTGAGCTTCCAAACAGAAGAAACAGAGAAACGGCAGCAGCTAGAAGAGAAACACAGCAAGCAATTAGAGGCTTTCGATATCGAAACAACAGGCCTGGGTCTGAAGGCAGTTGAAGTCGTGCAGGCCTCCCTGGAAGCTGCAGACGACGACATCAGCATCAGGGGCAGTATGTTGAGTCTGAGCTCAAGCAATTCCTTCTCTTCACACTCGCCATTATTATAACAATGTCCTCGTTTTG
This sequence comes from Berghia stephanieae, assembly GCF_034508935.2. NCBI lineage: Eukaryota > Metazoa > Mollusca > Gastropoda > Nudibranchia > Aeolidiidae > Berghia > Berghia stephanieae. Next base: position 96,877,596 of record NC_088362.1, on the reverse strand, counting down.
TTCAACACCAATAACAAAAGCAACAAACTATTCCTTCTGTAACTTTATTCAGGTAATTTCTTTGTTATATTGTTTATTTGCAAGAGCCCCCCCCCCACACACACACACACACACACACATACACACAGCGACCAACTTGTATGGAAATGACCCTTGCGTGTTCCAGGATTATACTTTTTTGACTAGCAAATTAAAACAAGGAACATAAAAGGCTCTAAATCTAGATTATATTATATAATAGTCCAAGCACACTGTTGTTTAGGGTCCATACAGTATTGTGTGTTAGGGTGTCCGCTATGCATACATACACAGACAAACAAACATTTTTTGTTTTTTGTTTTTTTAACTAAACTGTCATTGTACTTTTGTCAAATTGCTGGTCAAAAAATAATGGCAATGGCCTTTTTAATTTTGATAATTTCAAAAGGTATGTTAGGTGTGTTTTCTGTTTGAAAATGTGATCATTCCTTTTGATTTTTGTTTTTTCTCCTTAAGTTAAACGACAACTGCAATCGAATACTTTTTCCCCATGGTGTAATTTTCTCAAGTTTAATGATAATATACACATAAAACTGTTCACTCATTAAAACTAGCCACTTTATGATTGTTATGATTTTCATTATTATCATTATTATTAGTACTACTACTTCTATTCACATTATTGGCAGAAATGGAGATAAAGCCCTTAATTCACCTTTCAACCTAAAAAAAAAAACCAAAAAAACGACTTGATTTTGTAATTACATAAGTAGGTAGATCTAACATCCCAATTTACAATGGTAGGTTGGGGTTTTTTTCCCTTTTTTTTGACCATTTCCCAAGTCTTTAATGTGTTCAGTCAAGATTGACAAAATTAGCAGCAACAGAGGAAACCGATTTTCATCAATTGTGTTTAGTGCTCACAGATAAATATTTTATTCAGTTAAAAAGCAATTTTATTTTTAGTTCATTTGTATTATATTTTTTTTAGCTCTTAACCCTCAAGTGTACCTATGAGATACGCCAGTCCGGAATTAGAATTCCAGTATAATGTGCCAGGTGATTCTTGCCATTAAAAGTACAAAACAATACCTGTAAAATATATATAAAGGCAACAATGAGATTTTCTATAACTACCAAGACAGAATAGATCACCATGATAATATCACTGTGCCTACATTTGTATTTTTACATAGCCTTTACAAGTTACAATCATAGGATTTTTTTTTGTAACCAAATACATACGGGCATCGATTAACTCTCTCGAGTTCATATGCATGGAAAATCTAACAAATTCGTTCGATTTTCAATGAGGGTGAACTCGAGAGAGTTAAACGATCCAACAATCCATCCCTTGGCAAAAAAAAAAAACAAACAAACAAACTCAAGAGACTGGTGTATCTCAATCTGTTTTTCACCTCATTTCAAACCACCTATGCATTGTTTGCATTCTCATTAGCTACTTTTACACTTCGTCAGTTTTTTTTCTTTCTTGTTATAGGTTAAAGATACCTTTTTCTATATATATATATATATTCACTAAATAGTAGCAAATATGTAATGTACAGTGAACGTGGAAGTGTTTTTAAGTTAATGTTATTTCAAGGGTTTATTTCAACGCTGCTACAGATACTTCCATCTGTGTCTGCTACAGATACTCCTATCCTATCTGTGTCTGCTACAGATACTCCCATCTGTGTCTGCTACAGATACTCCCATCTGTGTGTCTTTGTTGACAATAATCTCTCCATCCACATCCCAATACAAATGAGAGGAACTATTTAAAACAACTACAAAATACTATTCTACTTATGTTATTTCATTTCTTGATTTATTATACGCAATGACAATAGTGTATACTTTGCTTTGATTAGTGTAACAATATTACGGCGCTTATTATCTTCTACATAATATACACGGTACCATTCTCACAAGAATGAAATTATTATCTTTTATTTTTATTCTTTGTTGTTGTTTTTGGGGGTTTTTTTGTTTGTTTTTATTTGCATAGGATGAGCCATTGAATATCACTTTTTGTTGCAGACATTTCTTTAACTTATATTTGCGTCTTTTTGTGTTTGCTTGACGTTGTTTTAGTTCTCTGTTTTGTTCTTTTTGTTGGGTTTGTTTTGATTTTGGTTTGTTTTCCTGGGTTGTTATTTATAAAATTATTATAGAGGAAAAGCCAGGCTATTTTATTATTTTTTTCACTACACGTGTTTATTGTGACAATTTAAAGTTGAATAATAAGATTGTCTCAATAGGGCATAATGTTATGTCTAAAAGATAGGTCTGATTCTTTCTTTAAAAAAAAAGGAAAAAAGAAGTACCTACACATCAATGTCTGTGTTAACTGTTACAATTATAACTCTATTCCGCGTACACACTCACAATGTGAATGAAACTGGATGATTGTAGAACATTTTGTTATGATTATTGGGGGTTTATTTTGGGTTTTTTATGGGGGAGGGGGGGAGTTGGCCATTATTTTGTACTTTAAAAAAAAAACAATCATAATAACACACGATTTTCATAATTGTCTTTTGTCTGTTTCGTTGGACTTTATTACATCTTTCATTACATTTACTTTTTTTTTCATTTTCCATATTTCTTTCTCTCTTTTTAAAAAAAAACTATTTTAGGCCTTTACTTAAATGAATTAACAGAGGACAAAGATTCCCGAGTTTTTTCTGCTGTATACATCAATTTTTTAATATTTTTTTATTATTAAAGTTTCTCTCATAAAATTAAACGCAACTTTTTTAAATGTGCAGACTTCCCAACTGCTTAGAAAAACTCTGTAAATCTAAATAACATTTTGTCTTTTACTATAGCCTCTCTAATTAAATTTGAATCCTTTCAAGATTTTGGAGGGTTATTGAACCCTGCAACTTGTTCATTTATAAAATTAGATAAGGTGACATCACTTTTTAAGCCATTTTAAAAATTTGAAGTTGGCAGGTCCTCTGCTGTCCTGTATATTGTGGAAAGATCATCAAGTCTTGTCAAGTAAAAGCTAATTAGATGTTGTGTATAGATGAGTAATGACCAAAAAAAAAAAAAAAAAGTAACCTTAGGAAATCAATGCTGTATACCAGCAAAATTTCTATTGTTTTTATTTTGGCTAGAAAAAGGAAAATGGTGTCTCTTGTATTAGAGAGAAATCTCTGAATAGGACACTCCCTTATTTAAGTCATTTTGACATGAACACGCCTTCACTCTGAGGAGAAATCATTTAGCAAAATTCTACCACTTTTTCTAAAACATTCTTCCCAAATTTTGTTCATTAAAAATTACAGCTTTTTTACTCATTGATTCGGCTCTTGTCTGCCATTTCATTCTTGTGGACATGTTTTGACAGTTTTGAAATTAAGCTATTCTGACTTTCTTAAACGATTTTGATGACGTCACTTGGCATATTTCAATAATTTGACTTCTTGTTAAAAGTTTTGATAATCGCTGACAATCATCCATCCTCTCAGTCTCGGGAAGAAGAATTTACATTTTAAATTAAATAAACACAAGATAATGAAATACATTTTGGCAGCATTGCCTTGCTCAGTGTATTCCATAGTGATGATTTATGCCTTGTTTAATCAACTTGCCCATAAGAAGTAGAAGCCCTTTCATGTACAAGCCTGATACTCAATTCAACTTGAGTCCAGTCGGGTAATGTGTGTAAAGTGCCTTACCCAGGGACAGAATACTGAGTCAATAATTTTGCCAGCATTGTTGATGATTGTTCAGTTACTAATCATGCTCATTGTTGCTTGATTCTGATACTAATTGAGAGACGATACGGCTTAGCGATTAATGCTATTTGCCCGTCATAATTGTGATAGTTCAGCATTCATGATTGATTTCACTAAATCACAGAACAGAAACCCATCCTTTTTTTTCTATGTAAAAGAGGTGGTTATGTTGTATATGGAGACTTGTAAAGTGGCAATTATATATTCCATAAGATTGAGGGGTTTTTGGGGGGTTTTTTTGTTTTGTTTATGTCTTTTCCCACCACCAATAAACTTTAGTTCGTTAACCACATATAATCGTGATGTTTGAAGATTATGACTCCAGCAAGTGGTACTCCCTTCCCTGTATGTCGTTTTTATGTTTACTATTATGTTTGCTGTATCAGCATTTACTATCTGGGACGTATTAATATGGTTTTATATCATGCATTCCTTTTTTTTTTCCTTAGTCTACTTTAAATTTCATTTTCTTTTAAAACAACAATAAAACTCGAATAATTGCTTAATCAGTGAATACTTCTTATTTATAGAGTTCAAAGTCAGTGCTCATGGTAGAAATTTTTAAAAAAACATAAAATTGTACTAATCCAATTGTTTTCTCATCTGCAAAATGTTGGTTTCTTAACTCACTCAACCCTAACACCGACTATGTCCGTAGTTTACCCAGGGTTACTTTTACCCCATGCCTATTTATTACATTTTTCTGAGACAAATTATAGGCGCAGTATCAAAGCTAATGTTTTTAGTTTTTGCATGTGAATGGTAGTTGAATAACACTGTCTATGTACATGCTCAGTTTTAATACATTTTTTCCAATTTTGAAAAGTAGCAAAAATCTGTAGGATTGAGTGAGTTAATTGTAGTGTGTATAAATAGCAGTTGGTTGGGACAGCAAAGCGCAGTCAATGTGAGGCCTTGTCTACCTAAACAAAACCTATAGAAGGGATTTTCTCTCTTCAGGCCCTCTAGAATGAACTAATCCAACTGAAAATTATCTTTGACATTTTATTGGGCTGGAATGCAAACGTTGGACAAATGATAAATACACAAAATCTTGTCTAGGCTCATGGTGGTCGCATGCTATGGGACTCTACTTTCAGGACTGCAAGTTGGGTTGTTATTTTTGGGGGGGAGGGGGGTTGTATGTTTGTTTTGTTGGTGGGGGGGGGGGGGGGGGGTGTTCACCCTAAACTAGATAGTGATGGGTGCTGAAGTAACCATTTTGAGAAGTTGAATTTTCTAAGTACGTTTGTATTCAAGTCACTAAAATGTCAGACATCATTTCTGATCGGATTTGTTTTATGTTTAAAGTTTGTACATAATGACTATACCTTGTAAACCATGTTGAATGCTCATGATGATGATGATGATGATGTTTGGTGATAATGGCAATGTAAGAATGTCTTTGCAGCACTTGTATTACGACAAAACACTTCCTTTTTTTTTTCATTTAGGCTAGAAAACTTTCATCTTTAAATATTGTTTGACAAGATTATACCAACCCTGTCAAAAAGTGGTAAACATGAGATTTCCTAGAAGAAAACATAAAAGTATTGGGTTAATTTTTTGACCAGGTGTGAAGGGTCATCGTAATTGATCAGTATTTGAAATAAATGTTTTCAGACCTTAATGAGAAAAAAAAGTGTATTGTTAGTGTCCATGTCTATATGATGTGTAAGTGTGGTTGTGTGTGCTTCCACTCATTGCATCAAATTGTGTGAAGGAAGTGAAATAATTTGGTTATCTTTTTTTTTTTTTTGGCTGGGAAGTTTCAAGATATGAAATCATTGAAGGGGAAATCGATTACCCAAGATATGTTGCTATATCAAACTATTTCTATTATTATTATTATTATTATTACTGTTAATAAATTGCATAATCACTTTTATAATGTGTACAGACAAAATTACTTCCTCTGCATACAACATTTATTTATCTATAGTATATCATGCTTCCGTTTCTACAATCTTATTCAAATCACTTTTGAAACTTCACATACACACAGACGTACACACACACCCATGCACGCGCTCAGATGCAATACACATCTCTTTTTCTTTTTTTTAAATTAATATTAAGATTCATTTACTAACATGATACGCTGTATGTACCTATAGTAGGTATGTTACTGTATTGGTTCCTATTGGTTATCAGTAACCTTTAAGAAGGCAGTCATGGGTGCTCTACTGCCAAAGCAACATCAGATCATAAGTTTGTATTTTCCTTTAAAATGAAATTAGGAAAGGATTCTCAATTTATTTTTTATCATGAATTATTTATTTGTTAATTTATTTTCATTTCTTTTTGTTTCTAAGCAAGAACTGATTTTTGCATTTCCGTTACATTTTATGGAAGAAAAATATCTACCCATCTAGCGCTGTCATGTCTCATTTCAAGTATATGTTAGTAAATTTGTTAAAATCAACACAATAATATTTGCAGTCGAGTCACACAACCCTTATTTATCCCTGACGCCAGCAAAATCAGTTGTAATATTTGTATTAAACCATGCTGGTGTTGTTGTTTCAACTCAGGCACCCCCAGCTTCATCGATCACGTTTTATTAAACATTTAAATCAACCAGACGGGTCATACCTGATGACGTCAACATCAACAATATTTTTTTCAAGACTCTTTCCCTTCACAATCCTGTTTTACAGTAAACTTTTGGTTTCAATTCCGCTGCCTTTTATCGATGACGAATTGGAAAGAGACAAAAGGATCTGTTTAATTAATATACATGAACCAAAAACAATTGTTAAGAAGAAGAAGACTGCATGGAGCGCGCTTACCTTTCACCTCATATATTTGGAGTGAGTACAAAGTAAAAATGTTTATACATCAAGATGTTGGTGATTTGTAGCTATGACCTACAAATGTGTTGTAATCGCTCTTGGAACTCGTAAAAGTGTATGTAAATCAGTGCAAAGAAGGGGTTCTACAATCTTTGAGTTTGGAACTTTTCTAATTAGAATTAGAAGGTATTAATCCTTCGATATATTTTCTTCTATTCTGACCGCTATTCACACGACCACTACCCTCATTCTATAGAATTAATGATTGAAATGAACACACCCACCCATTGATTGTACATTGTGTCATTATTCACTCACTCAAACAAAAAAAAAAGTCAAATTATTCCCATACATTTTGTTGCTTTGATCTACACATACCTATTACATTACGTACAAAATTTTGCAATTTTATAATAATAATATGAAAACATTATAGGCAATTGATATCTAATAAATATTATATTGCTGGTCAGACCTGATTCAATGTTAAATATTGTATGATGCATTACGAACTTGTATTATCATTACTATGGTTATCATTAATGTTAACTAAATAAAGACATTATTTACAAACTTATGGTTTTATTTCCTTTTTTTTTTAAAAATCATTTTCCCTTCGATATCAGTTAAAAATGTGTTTGCGGGCGGTTGGTCGGGGGTTACTAGTAGTGGTAGTCATTTATTATTCTTATCCGTTGTCCATTTCTCTGTGGCGTTATGCCCTTGTCGTGAGGTATTGTTGGATGAAATTCCCCATAGGACATGGGGACGTCAGTCATCCATTGGCCGGGGAATTCTTCACTTGTCTGCAGTCTGGCTACCTCTTCAATCGCCCTAATATATATATATATATATATATATATATATATATATATATATATATATATATATATATATATATATATATATATATATATATATATATATATATTCTCTCTCTCTCTCTCTCTCTCTCTCTCTCTCTCTCTCTCTCTCTCTCTCTCTCTCTCTCTCTCTCTCTCTCTCTCTCTCTCTCTCTCTCTCTCTCTCTGTCTGCTTTTGTCCTGAAGTGGGGGAATCTTTGTTTTGCCAATACAGTAGCTGGAGTCCTTCCTGAGAGAAAATGAATAGATTTGTGAATGTGATGTGGTTTTTTCCCGTTGTAATTCATCTCTCTGTATGAGTGCTCATTAGTATTAGTAACCATTCAGATAGTAGCTGGAGACCTTTCTGAGAGAGAAAATGAATCATGTGTCTCGTCCTTGATCCAGGGGGTGACGAGAAATGGACCTCCAGCAGTCACGTTCTTGGGCGCGTCTTGTGTATTGGTGGAGATCCATCCCCAACCAATCATTGATGTCTTTGCCGACCTCGTGTGACCTTTTACCTTCTACCCTTCCTTCTGAGCAATCTTTAATAATAATAATAATAATAATAATATATACTTTATTCATCCCCAAAAAAAAAGTAAATTCGTTTACAGACGTGGCATGCATGAAAATGTAATAATAAACACAAAACTAATAAGCACTCATACTTTGTCTCGTTTATTATGGCCAAAAAAAGTGTCTCGATCTTAATGTTTGTTGTAGCTCTCTTTGTAAACCGAGAACTTCAAACACTTCTTTGTCTTTCAATCGTTCCATTTTATCCTACCTATTTTCCTAATAAATATCCACATTTCAAAATCATCTAATGTTCTTTCTATGCTTTTGTTAATTGTCCAAGTTGCCGAAGCATACAAAAGAATGGAGTAGATGTAACATTTTATGAGTTTAAACTTGTTTAGTAGGCGGATTTGCTTTGAATTGAAGATATTTTTCAATTACACAAAGTTTGATTTCACCATATAGATTCGTTTGGTCACAACATTGTCTGAGGAGCTTGTCTCATTGATACACTGACCTAGGTATTTTATTGAATTTACTTCTTGGATACTTTCTCCATTAATTTTGATATATGATTTTTGGAGACAACTATTAATTTTTGTTTTCTTCACATTCATGTCAAGTCCATTATAATTACGATCTTGATTTACAACAGATGCTAATTCCTGCAGATTATTGTTCTATGGCCAGAACTGCTGTGTCGTCCACATATCGGATATTGCTGGTGTTTCTACTGTGTTGAGTTACGAAGGATAAATTCTGTGTACATTTTAAATGGGGAGGCGAGAAAACGCACCCTTGCCTAGCACCTCTTTTGATATCTGTGAATTTTGAAGTGCCACTTCAACATTGCACAGCTGCTTTTTGGTACCATGACCAGTACAGGTTGGCAATCAGTCTAATATCTTTGCCCTCAATGCCAAATGTTTCTAATATTTCAATTAATTTGCTATGGTGCAATCGATCAACCGCTTTGGCGTAGTCGATAAAACGGGCATATTATACAACTTGAACTTCAATGCGTTTTTGTATCACAGTTTATGCAGAAAATGGTTTCTCTAGTTCCGATCTGTGATATAAAGTCAAATTGTTCATCTCCATTTATTTGATTTTTCACTTTATGTTTCATTCGTTCTAATATAATTTTTAACATTTTAATGATGCGACTCATCAGGGTTCGTGAATATGTTTGGGATTATTTTATCTGCGGAGGTGATTTTTTTTCCGTTGTAAATAATCTCTCTGTATGACTGCTTACGACCCTCAGAGTGTCTCGCTTTTGGTGACTGGGTAGGGTCTATTGACCTCCCATGGTGGGCAGGAGGTCACTTTGTGTGTCTTCTATTTCCCTGTATCTGTTTTCTGAGTCGCTTTCTGTCTTTGTCCTGGAATTTGATCACTTGATTTTGCCATGGTCCTTGTCGCATTCCTCGACTGAGAAAGAAATAGTCAAATGTATAGTGTTAGTTCTAGGAGGTGATTTTTCCCCCTTGTAAATCATCTATCTGTTATGCACTGATCGTTATATTTTTGTTTTAAACATATCTTGTAAACATTTGAGTGTGTTCTCCTTAGAGGGATCCTCTGTAAGTATCCTCTGCTAGTAGACACTAGACGTATGAGGCTGTTAGGCGATCTCAAACTAAGTAAATAACAATGTGAAATTGAAAGTAAGCTTCAATTTAATATATGAAAACAGATAAAATGGACCAAGTACAAACATTGATGGTTTACTCTTCGAATCTACATATGTTCCCTGCATATTTGAAACAATTCCCCTTTGCCTTACTTTTTTTTTTTTTCTTGTGTGCTTTAATCGTAATTCTAGAATGTCCCATTTTCTTCGTTTTTAATGGCACTAATATGACACTAAACGTGTTGCTAGCGCCGTAAAGCCCCTAAAAAACAATACCTCTTGGTGAGGATCCCATGCCGTTGTCGCTGTGAAACTTGTGATGGTCTTATGATGCCCACTGTGGTAGATTGTTGATGGGATTTATTGTAGCTCCTCTTGTCCTTACTTTTCTTAAGCATCCGTGACCCAATTTGTATTTGATCACGAAACTTTCCCTTTGTGAACCATCTTCCTTTTTTATCGGTGCTGATATCAAAGGTTTCAAGCGCAGTTTGTTTTTTAAAATGTATATTTATATATAACTTTGTAAACATTTGAATGTGTCGTTATTTTGAGGGATCCTTTGCTTGTACCTGGGTGCGACTTTTAGGACCGGGTGGGGCTTTTTGTCCTCCCATAGTGGGCTGGGAGGTCACTTGTAGTGTCATCTATCCCCTTATTTCTGTTTTCTAACGTGCTTTCTGCCTGCCTTGGAATGAGATTACTTGGTTTTATCCGGGCTTGACGGGAGTCCTTGGCCAGGGAGGGAGACAGTCAAATATATTTAACATGTAGGACGGTACATGACGCCTGTTAGGCGATTCTACAATTTTATTATTTTTGGACGGAGACAACGCTGTTAACGGCCAGGTACTCATTTTACACATGAGTACGGTGAGAGAATGTGAGTAAAGAGCCTTCTCCAAGGACTCAACTATGCGCCGAGCGAGGCTCGAACCCAGGACCTTCCGATCCGAAAGCGAGTGTTATAGGTACCACTAGACCACATAGCCGCAATAAACGTAGGAGAGGCATCACGCCTATATGGCACTGTGTAAAGACAATACTGTTACCAGCTAATTATTCATTTTATAGATAGTATGAAGTTAACGTCACTCGGGTCTTTGTTATTGTTTTCTGCCATCCGCGTTTATGGGTAATTCTCACTAAACTGTATTAACCAGACTATAAACGTTTAAGGTTACACATAGTTTTGTGTGTTGGTTCGTGTTATTTCCGGATGGCAATGTTGTGAGTTTCTTAGCCAAGCGCATACTATCTATAGAAGGGTGCGTTGAGAAAACCCTTCTCGTGAAATCAAATTGGCCCCGTAGATAGAGACAGTGTTGTTACTGGCTAGGTATTCATTTTACGCCTGAGTACGACGAGAGAATGTGAGTACAAAGCCTTTTCCAGGGACTCAAATTACGAATTTGTGTGACTCGACCTACAGGTCAGAAGGCGATTGTCATACCACTAGACTACAAAACAATACCAGTATGCCTACAATAAGTGAGAGTAAAACCCGAATCTTTCTAGTAAAGAACAGTTATTTAAAAAATTAATTATAATTAATGGTAAATCCTTATTAGTTGGGTGGGTACGATTGACCCCCCCCCCCTACCCCCCCTACCCCCCTACCCCCCCCCTACCCCCCCTACCCCCCCCCCCCCCCCCCGAGGCACACTGTGGATGTCACTCTTGCTGTGTCTTCTTTCCTCATAGAGCATCTATGATCTCGTTCCAAATTACTTTCAGTCTTTATCCTATAATGAGGCAACGAGGTTTTGTCCTAGCTCTGAACAGGATCCTTAGCAGAGGGAACAATTCGAGGTATAGTTTTCACTTTTTATTTTGAGATACAATTTTTTCACTTGTTAATCATTCCCCTATTATCTAGATTAGATTTTAGTTTTAAATGTTGTATGATATTTTGTTATCATTTTAGTATATTCATCGGGATCATGTGCTTGTGCTAGAATTGAATATTCGGGCTCAAACTAGACACAGGTGCTCTTGGAAACACATAGGAACCAACCAATTTTTAAAAATCGCCTTAAATTTAAGAAATCTTAAAGCCCCCCATAGACGCCGACATCCCCTGGTAGCGGGACGGATGACCTAGTCGCTGTGACCCGATCCCTGCGTTTATCGCAGATGATTTTTGCCCACATACGGGGAGATATTTTTTTAGGCGATCGGCGATCGGGGCGTGGCAGTATAAAAAAAGTGGACAATTTTTTTCGGATTTTCGCTGTTTTCACGTCGGATTCGTGATCAGCGTCAAATTTACAATAGGTTTGATACTAAGAACTGTGTGTTTACTCCAAAAATTGGTGAAATTAGAAATAAATTTTAATTAATAGTGAGGCTACGATCCCAGTTACTGTATGTTATTCTATCTTTCGTCTTGCGCACAATAGTGATTACTTCTCACTAAATTATATCAATTAGACTGTTGAAGGAACGAAATTGACATCATTCCCCTCTTTGTTATTGTATTAAGGCAGTCATTTTGGTAATTAGTTCTCACTAAATTATATCAATCAGACTTTTAACGTTCAAGGTTACTTGTAGTTTTGTGTGACGGTACGTTATTTCCGACTGGTGGATGTTGTGAGCATTTTACCTAAACTCATAGCATCAATAACCGTCCAAGATATTCCCATCATATGTAGCAATAGCTAAGAGAAGAGAGAGAGAAGAGAGAGAGAGAGAGAGAGAGAGAGAGAGAAAGAGAAAGAGAGAAAAATTTACTTGCGCTATATATACCGCTATATTCAATAAAGGTGCTCAAATCACTTTATAAGGGTCTTTGGCCAACATAAAAACATGTTAGACGAGACATGACTGTTAAGCGTTATTGCAATTGTTTCCCGACAGAGACGACGCTGTAAACAGCGAGGTACTCATTTTAACAGTGAACAAGGTGAGAGAATGCGAGTAAAGAGCCTTTTCCAAGGACTCAATTATGCGCCACTCAGAGCGGGACTCGAATCCAGTACCGTCCGATCCAAAGGCGAGTGTCATTTCACAAGATCACATGCATAGCCGCACAAAAAAGTGATGAGAGAATAGATTCATATGTATTGAAGGAGGAGAGAGCGGATGGAGTGAGTAAAGTTCTTGGATATTTATAGAAGGAACCAAATTGACGTCACTCATCTCATTGTTATTGTTTTTAGACACCCATTTTTATGATTAGTTCTCATTAAAATATATCAGACTATAACGTTCAAGATTCCATGTAGATCTTTGGGCTGGAGTGATATTTCTGGCTGGCGGACTTTGTGAGTATTTTAATTTAACACAGAGCATCAATAGAAGGAATGAATTGGACGTTAGTCAACCCGTTGTTATTGCTTTTAGACAGCATTTTATAATTAACTTATCACTAAGTTATATCAATCAGACAATGAACGTTCGCGTTTGCAGTTTTGTGTGTTAATATGTTATACCCCGATGGAGATGTCGTGAGTATTTTTCCAATACGCATAACATCCATACATTTGCAATCCGATTTAAGTTTAAAAGCAACGTAGACCACGGGAATTTTTCAATTTTGTGGACAATAAAGATTTGTTATTTATCGTCATTATTATTATTATTATTATTATTATTATTATTATTATTATTATTATTATTATTATTATTATTATTATTATTATTATTATTATTATTATTATTATTATTATATTATTATTATTATTATTTATAAAACAAATCGACAGTGTTCCCGTGGCAGGTGAAACGGGTACTCCTCGGGACTACTCGCATTCGCACCCCCCCCCCCCCCCAACCACAACCGCCACCACACACACGCATACAGCTCTTTTTTTTTTTGGGGGGGGGGGGGGCGTTGTTTGTAGAGTATAATTCAGGGTTACAATGCCCACCCCTGTCATCACGTAGTCAAGGCTTTTTGGCATCTGCCAATCCCAAATGTCTGTGTCAAGGTCGACCGTCATGTCGCGTCAACGGGTGAGGAGGAAAAAAAAAAAAAAAAGAACTGGCATATTATTATATCATTACATTGAAAATTATGAAAACGAAACTTTTGCCATCTACCTCTTCCTGGCGCAACATTTATAAAAATATTATTTTAAAAAAATAATAACACAGCATTTATTTGGCGCAATATCCACGTGCTCAAAGCGCTTTACAAGGGGTCCCAAGGCAACAGCAATATTAAACTTGAAAGACGAGACATGACGCCTGTCAGGCGATGTGACATTTTTTCCTAACAAATTCAACGAACGGCCATGTACTCATTTTACACCTGAGTACGGTGAGAAAATGTGAGTAAAGAGCATTTTCCAAGGACTCAACTCTGCGCAACGCAGAGCGGGTCTCGAAACCTGAACCTTCCGATCTGGAAGCGAGAGTCATACCACAAAACAGGGAGGAGCACTGTTCTGTCGGCCACATAACCTCAATATTAATTAAATTTTATTTCTAATTTCATCAATTTTTGGAGTAAAAACAAAGTTCTTGGTATCAAACCTATTGTAAAATTCGACGCTGATCACGAATCTGACGTCAAAACAACGAAAATCCGAAAAAAATTGTCCAATTTTTTATACTGCCACGCCCCCGATCGCCAATCGCCTCGAAAAATATTAAGCAAAGCGGGCTTTGCGAGCGATGGACCGTACCTAGGTTTATCGGCCAGGTATTTGGCCACACACATTGCGTTTTCACCCCGGTTTGCCTGATCGGGGTCTGGACCAGGATCATATCCGGGCGTGTATGGAGCCTTTAAGATTAATTTAACGAAATAAACGAATTGATTTCTATCCACCGTCATCAATGGGCACTAGTCGATATAATCGGTGTTGATACTACCGATACTTTATTCTCAAAAACGGCGTTTACACTGAAATTTTTAAAAATCCAAAAGATCCCAACTAATTTTTCATACAATCTATTTGGTTATTATAGCTTTTTACTGTAGATCGTTGTATCCGCGTACTTGTGCGTATGAGTCGATGTCAAGGCCATTTGTCGTCACTCTCAAAATTAGCCAAGTTGTCAGTGCCGTACACAGATACCAAGAGTTATTGGTGCATATCTGTTTTGATGTGTGTTTGACATGACAACAGCATTGTGTACTGGCTATACAATGATAATTTTTATTGTTGTATGTTTATATTTAAATATTGGCGTGTCTGCTTGTGTTTTTTTTTTCCAGGAAGGCAAATGTAATGGATCTCTCTTCCACTTTTTTAAGGACATATTCATTGAGAGAGAGAGAGAGAGAGAGAGAGAGAGAGAGAGAGAGAGAGAGAGAGAGGGGTAGAGAGAGAGAGAGAGAGAGAGAGAGAGAGAGAGATAGATAGAAGGGGGGGGGGGATAGAGGGGGTAAGGTGCATGTGTAAAAAAAATTGACTTCCTTATTTAAACAATTACTTATTGTGTAGATTGTGTTAAATCTAGACAGGCAGCTTTTGTTCGGTTGATTTGTTTCGATAAAAAAAGAGGTAATTTTGATTTTGCTCTTAAACACATGTATCAGCCTTTTGTGCCTTGTGTGCAATCTCAGCCTTTGTAATAGAATTTATAGCGAAAAATTGTAATGATGCGACATCTGCAGGAGAGAGGGTGGCGTTTGGTCTATTAAAAATGGCAAATTGATTTGTGGTTCTAGTTCTATTCTCTCGATGCTTTAGCTGCGCATGCGGTCATTACAATATAATATTCCCACCAATATAGAAATCAGAGAAGTGATAAGCCATGGAACGAGATAAAAAAAAAAAAGCTAGCTCAAGATAGAGAAGGATGGGAACTGTTTGTTTGTGGCCTATACCCTGACCCAGGGTGAAGAAAGGCAATGGTGATGAATATATAAATGTCCCGTTCTGCTTGTAGTCCTTGGCGTGACATAGCATCATCATCCTCTATAGCACATGACTAATTTACATATACCCTCTTCTCTTTAAAATGATAGACCCAGGCTTTTGTATTGGTTTTAAAGCAGATTTTCATTTGGTTAGTAGCCTACCTGGTAAAAAAGGTGATAGAATTATTTTCAGACACACTAGAATGCGTCGAGTTCATCATCATCCTCTATAGCACATGACTAATTTACATATACCCTCTTCTCTTTAAAATGATAGACCCAGGCTTTTGTATTGGTTTTAAAGCAGATTTTCATTTGGTTAGTAGCCTACCTGGTAAAAAAGGTGATAGAATTATTTTCAGACACACTAGAATGCGTCGAGTCCCCCCCCCCCCCTGGATTCCAGACATTTATTGGATTCCCAAACGTTAATATTACCATAATTTCGAGTGAAAATTTTTCAATAATGATTATAATCATAATTATCATTTCATTTTTGTTTAGGAGAAAACCCGATTTTACCATAGCAAAATCGCATCGGGTTATATTGAAAATAGATTTTGTCGCGCAATGATATCCTTACTACAATGATAAATTCGAAATCCAATCAATGTCAAGAATTTTATATTTGTGTTACTCTACTGTGTCTGCAGAGGCCCCTCCCTCCGTCTATACTTTTCACTTTTCACACACACACACACACACACACACACACATACACACACCGATGCTTATTTGCACCCCCACCTTTCTATTAAATATCAGCTCACAAAATGTGCCGAAATTCACCAAAAGGGAAAACAAAACGAAGAAAAAAAAAAAAAAAAAGAAAGAAACAGAAAAAAAGAAAAAGTGAGAAAACAAAAACAATCCAAAAATCGTTGGCTGTAAATTTACTTACAGTTACATTGGATTGAAAGAAAACCATTTTATACATTCCATCTCGTCTAGACTGAATTAGAAAATGCCCAAAATGCCCCCCCCCCCCCCCCCCCCACCCCCATCCCAGTTTTTTCCTTCTTCTCTGGATTACGCATCTCCCTCCCCCCCCCCCTTTCTTTGGTCAAATAGCGCACCCCCCCCCCCCTCCCCTTCTTTGGTCAAATTTGACACCTCCCAGCCCCCCCCCCCCCCCCCCCCCCCCCCCCCCCCCCCCCGCTAGAAAATTCAGGTTTTCAGAATATCGAACATCCCGAAAATGGAAGTATCGTTTCCATCGACAGTATCTGTTACAAGTACAAGTACTAATTAATATTAGTACCCATCACATTTCAACAACAACAACAACAATGGCTGACATGATGAGAAGAGCAGAACCAATGCAATCATCACCACGGTCGAGCCCTAGAGACCGTGGTCCAAGATCACCTGCGTATCCCAGACAAGATTCTTCTGGAACCCTCAAAACAACGATAAGTCTTGCTCCGGGAAAAACACCAGCAGTTATTCATACGGGTTCCTTTTATTTGGTGAAAGATATTCCAGGTGAGGAGGTGGCTGGTGGGGCTTGGGCTTTTTTTTTTTGGGACGTGGGATACTTTTTTGTAGCCTTTTGCTTCAAGTTCAATTCAACCTCGAGTTAAATGTTAGAAGAGAGCGTTTGCTTTTCTCCTTGCCTTGACGCATTTTATTTTTATGAGTTCTAATGCTACTGAGGGGAGGTCATGTATATTCCATTCTTATTCTTGTCATCGAATCTTGCGAATTTTTCGTAATTTTAATTTTACGAATCAATTTTAGACAAGTTGTATGGCCAATTACAAAAATACGATACGACCATGTCATTATTATTATTATTATTATTATTATTATTATTATTATTATTATTATTATTATTATTATTACTGAGAATTAAAATTCGCAATTCTCCATACAATCTCTCTCTCTCTCTCTCTCTCTCTCTCTCTCTCTCTCTCTCTCTCTCTCTCTCTCTCTCTCTCTCTCTCTCTTACTCTTACTCTCTTTTCCCTTATCCATATTTCTTTCTCAACCACCCTTCTAGTTTCATGTTATTTTTATAGACACATTTCATTGAGCAAGGGTGAACTTAGTTTATTCTTTTTACCTTTGTTAGAAAGACAATTTTTACACTGACAATTCATTAAAGATTCATGATTCTTATCTATAACCCGCATAGCCACTAGGTTGTAGTAACCAAGATATTGTAAACTGCTTTGTGAAGTAGAAACAAATACTTTCTGGTCATAAGCCTTTGATATGTAGGTCTTACATTTATTTTATTTTTTAAAGAATAGGACAATTTCGTATTTGCTGCAAACATATTTTACATTTTCTTAACTTTTTCAGATGAGGCTGAGTATACAGGAACCACCAATCTACTTCACCACTATAACTTAGAACATTCTTATAATCGATTCCTCAATAAAAAAGTCAAAGAAGAGTTATCTGCTTTCCTTCCCCATTTACCTGGAAACATCGACTCTCCCGGTGTCCAAGACAACAGGTACGTCGATATTTAAATTTAATCTCTCTTATGCTTATTCAACATCCCATAATCAAGGCTGTCCTGCTAATATTTATTTTTTTCCCATTAACCATAGGATTGTGGAACAAATTGCCGTTTCTTATGATCTATAAACATTATATTCAATACGTGGATAGATTCAAGTCTCTAGGGAGGCTCCGATTTGCATTGCTAACTCACTCAATCCTAGAGATTTTTGCTACTTTTCAAAATTGGAAAAATATATTATAAATGAGCATGTACAAGGTAGATTTAGTCATCTGCCATTAACATGTAAAAACTAAAAACAATAGCTTTGATACTACGCTTATAATTTGTCTCAGAAAAATGTACTAAGTCGGCATGGGGTAAAAGTAACCCGGGTAAGCAAAGGATATAGTCGGTATTAGGGTTGAGTGAGTTAATGTAATATTCATGTAAGCTTCAGTTCTTAAGTTTTGATAAAGGAATTTTCTTTTATGATTAGTGTTAAGTTTTCTCCAGGTGTGTTTCATATTGCCGCAGAACCCCTTCAAACCTTCCAGACATTTGAATTTAAGGTTCTCAAATTTGCCAATGAGGTTAGTTCATGCAGGGTGGCAATGGAAGACGACTTTGTGTGACTTCTGAGAGTAACATGATCAAAATGACTGCCAGCTCTTTTTTTAAAATGCGTGTTGACCCAATGAGTGATTTCTTTTGTTTAAAATCTACTCCTTGTTTCATGATTAATTTTGAATTTTCAAGTAGGTATTTTAAAATGTCTTCAAGTTCGCAAAACGAACACTATCAGTACTAACTTCAAAGTGGGAATCAGTTTGTGGCATTGATTTTTTTCAGACTGGACAAAGATTCAAACAGTGATGGCTTTGAATTTCGAGCCAGAGTGAAAGCCAAAATGAAAAAAAAAAAAATCTTATCTCGTCATATGTATATTTATATATACACAACGTCTTATGTTGACTGTCTTTAGCAGGTCTATCTTTCCAACAAGATTTTCTAACTGAATTTTTTTTTTTTTTTTTTTTTTTAATTATTTTTACTTTTCTTTGTGATTACAAAGAAATCATAATTTTTAAAAAGAGGTCTAGATCTTCATTGAAAATTTGGTATCTTCGACAGACAAATTTTTAATCTCAGGTCATTGTAAATATTTAGATAATAACAAAATCTTCACAATTTAGGATTTGCAAGTCGAGGTCCATAAAAAGTATCTTGTTGGACTTACTAGACTTATTTGGCAAACTTTTGAAAAGATCAAGTTCCAGATAGCTCTGTATGACATTCGCCTCGCTAGTAAATGGATAGGTATTGATCCCAGATGCAGGCAAGATTTTTTCTGTCCACCTGTCCAGCCGATCTTTAAGGTTCTGACAGAAAGCATTTTGCAATGGACTAGCATCCAATGAGTAACAAGCAATTATTGTTAGTTAATGCTAAAGAAACCATGATGAATAATAATAAGGCTTGTATATTCAACTGGAGTCCAATGTACAGTGGTACCTCTATAACGAAATAACTGTTGCTGTGTCAAAATTATATCTTTTAATCAACCAGGTGGAATACATAGTCCATCTTGTCAGTCAAGAGAATATGTGAAGTGTATGTCTCTTGTTATCAGTTTGTTTGTTTCAAGCAAAGTATTTTGTTGCTCAAAGATCAGTCCAAGGGCCATTTCTATATATTCGATGCCTATTTTAATTTAGCATGATGACAATGCACACATTTATGAAAAACTGTAGAGCTTACAAATTTTGAAGATTATGTGTGTGTGTGTGTATGTGTGTAGATGAACAATATTTCATGTTTAACAATGCATGTTATTATAATAAGAAAGAACAAATTTTATGTTTTAGTTCAAATTGCTTATTTTCTCCCGACAGTTCACTGAGGTCATTAATAGACAAAGTTCCCATCCTTGGAAAAGAATTAACACAGTTATCAGGTTCCACATTGTCTGGGTTTAGATTACACCCTGGTCCAGTAAGTGCCATTATTATTTGTTTGTGTGTGTGTAAGTAAAACTGTTTCTTTTGATACCGGGCTCCAGTTGTAAAAATAATAGTATCTATTATTCTATTCAGATAATGGTAGAAATTATAGTTAGATCAGGTTAGAAAAAGCTCAAATCTTCCATCTAAAGGCTTTATTTCTAGTTCCTTTACAAAAACTTTTTTTTTGGGGGGGGGGGGGGGGGGGGGGGGGGGTTGTTTGTTTGTTATATTTTAGTTGTTAAAATGAGAACATATTTAGACAAATTATTGATTCTTTTTGTTTCTGTCAGTGGAATTGAGTCTGATTAATTATTTGATTTTCTTTCTAGCTTCCAGAACAGTACCAAATAATGAACCAAATGACACAGAAGAAGAAAAAGCGCAAGAAGAAAATCAAGGACACAGAGAAAGGAAGTGCTCTACAGCTTGCCCAAGGTGATTACTGCCAAGAATTCTCTTTCACTTTCTTGATTGATTATAGGGAACTCCTCATTCTCTTTGTTTAACTGTTTAAAATTTAGTGGAAGAGCAATGTTCTTTCGGGGATGAAACAACTTTTATGCATGTATTTTAATGCCAAAACTGTGTATGGAGGACTGTCTGATGGTTGTTTCTTTTTCTATTTATTTTCCATGATTAAGACAGTTGTTAACCTAAAAAGTGGCCGCCATAACAGATTGTAAGGTGGACTCAGTCATGAAATGTACTGCCCTTTGTCACTGACTTAGTTTACTGGCATAAACACTGTCAATAGGTCGAAGTGATTCTACCATTGTATACATGGATTGTCATGGATGGATTGACATGTTACATCTCTTGAAAAGTTGAAATCACACCTTGATGATGACTTATTGTCGTTCAATTGTTTGTTTCCCTTATAGGAAATGATTTTAGCGGAAGAGTAGTGTCCCTTGATTGGACGTCACAGATGGAAAAGTTATTAGAGAGAGAATGTCATGTTGGTTGTGCGCATGCGTCTCTAGTCCTCGCTTCCGGAGACACTTCACCGAAAGCGAAGACAAGAGAGACACATGCGCAAAACCATGTTGATGTTCTCTCTGTAAGGTGATGTCCAATCAAGAGACGCTACTCTTCCGCTAATCTCATTCCCTATCGGTGGCTCATGATTTGATTGATGGGTTGTAGTGCTGATTAATTTACACGCAAGACAACAGGTTTTGTTTGATTCTCTTTCTTATAATGGGAGGTTTGACTTAATATGTGTCCGATGCATGGCATATCTGTGAAATCAATGTCAGTTTATAGCATGGTGCCCTTATTTTCTCCTTGTTTTTTGGATTCTATAAGTTTTTCATACAACTGACACATTTTTCACATGGAATGTGAATATCAATCATAAAGTACAAGAAATAGATGATGAGAAAAAGAAAAGAAAAAGTCATAAATTTATCTGTACACCCCAATAAGTCTTACATTTAAACAAATGAGAAAGAACTAAACTACAGCTAAAGCTTTTATATAGCGCAATATCCACTAAATGTGCTCAAAGCGCTTTACAAGGGTCCCTGAGCAACAGCGATACGTAACATGTAGAACGAGACATGACGCCTGTTAGGCGATATTACACTTTTCCGACAGAGACAACGCTGTTGATGGTCAGGTACTCATTTTACACATGAGTATGGTGAGAGAATGTGAGTAAAGTGTCTTTTCCAAGGACTCAACTATGCGCCGAGCGAGGCTCAAACCCATTAAATTACCTTCCGATCCGAAAGCGAGTGTCATGCCGCAAGACCACATAGCCGAATAAAAATATTCATGTAACACCTATAACATTCCAACGCGCTCCCCCTCCCCTTTCTGGAATTCTTTCCTAAAATCCGTTAAGCGATAGGATCATTACAGACCCTTTAAAATCCGGTTTGAAAACGTAACAGTACCGTCCCAAATTATTACCCTTATTTTTATTATAAAACTGAGGAAAAAAAGAGGTATTAAAAGTCAAAAATGTATAGTTCAAGTTTTTGGGAGATTATATTTTTGTTCCCTGTAAATATTCTCTTTATTATGTACTGTTACATTTTTTGTTTTAGATATATAATAGTTTGTAAAAATGTGAGTGTATTTCTCTTAGTGGGATCCTGTGCTGTTTTCAGGATGAGACTTTTAGGTGATCTCAAACTAAGTACATGGAGGGAATGCTCCTGGAATCTGCATCTGTTCCCTATTCTAACTAAATTCCCTTTGTCTTACATTTTCTTGTAAATTGTAAATCTTGTATTTATTGACTATCCAATTTTCTTTCTTTTTTTATTTACTGAAACTGAAATGACCTAATTGTGTTGTCAGAGCCGTAAAAACCCTTAAAAACCAAAAAAACAACAAAAACCTCCCCAAAAAACAAGGTTTCAAGATCTATAATTTCTGAGATTTTTTTAACAAGAGAAATTTTCCTCTTGATCTTACCCGAGGTTCTCAATAGATCAACTTATTTATTAAGCAGAAAGATCTTTTGACGAAGGACATCTTTTCCCCCATGAACAAAATGATTGACAATTGAAGAAAAGTCTTTCATTTGTCATGATTTGACTGGCTGGTCCAGACTGACAATAAAATAGTATTGAATTTAAGATACCTTTTAATCTGATTTGCAATCCTTTGTTTTTCTCTCTTTCTTTTTTAAAGTAGAAAACACAATGGGTGAACCCGAGGGAAAGAAAAAACGTCCCAAGAAAGAAGAGGATCAGAAAGACGGAAAGAAAAAGAAGAAAAAAGACAAGAAGAAGAAAAAGGTAGAAAAATAAATGCTGTATTCAAATCTGTATAAAAGTGTGTTTGGCTTGTTTGTGTTGAGAAGCAAACCAGTGCTTCATTTATTTGTGTTGTCCTTTTACATACCTTGTGTTCTGTGGCTAGAACTCAAGAATGCCCTTTTCCTAGAATCTGCAGACATTAGTTTTATCTCAGCTACATAGTCGAGTTCTCTTTTGCTGTTCAGGTTACTGAGGTGAGCAGTGATTGCTAAGGGTGAATATACTCAGATCTGCTGGGTTTTTTTAGGGTCTTTAAAAATCCTGCCAACATTTTTTCCCCCTTTGATGGGTTGGGGATGTTTACACAAGTAGTAATATGCTGACCTGAGTCTTTGAATGTACAGCATTTTTTTTTCTCTTGTCTCTCTTCACAAAAACTATAAATTCTTAATAGCTCATCATTTTAATGATCAAGATTGATTCCTTTTTCTTGAATTTAAAACGGTCAAAAGTATTAATAATTGTTTTGTTTTAGTACTTTTGGCTTTGGAAAAAGAAATGAAAAAAAGAAGTGAAAATACTGTTTTAAGAGTCCATCCTGTTATTATGATTATTATGGGTTGGTAGGGGAACCAATGGATTGTCTTAGATGGTATTCCACTGCAGCGTTGGACCTTCAATTTGGAATTCTCTTCCTCTTGATCATAGTGAAATTTCAACAGATCTCAGATGCTTTCAAAAGATGCTTTTGCATCCAAAGTACCCTTTTTAAAAGATAGTGTTAAATGGATTTTTTTTTTTCAAATTTTCAAATTTCCATAGCTGACGTCTTTTGCTTTCTTTGCCTTTTTTTTTTGGTCCATGATAAATTTTGACATTCATATATCTTGATAGCTCAGTTGGCAGAGCAATTGCGTTACAAATAAAGAGCTGGCATCTATCTCAGTGCAGTCAATTTTGTGACCTATCTGTCCACCCAGCTGTGATTGAATAACTGGGTCTGGTTGATCGTGTGAAAAGTCTTGTGATAATTATTATTGTCTGTTTATCAACTAAACCAGGGATAAACTTCTGCTGTATGGTTCTTATGATTGTAAAGGACAGCATTTTTGTGCAACTGTTATATATGGTGTAAGAGAGTCAATTATAAGAATTTATCCCCCCCAACAAAGATGTGTGATCAAAGTTATCTCAACTGTGGTCACGTGCTCACCAGTGCAAACCTTTGTTGAGATGATTCTCGAGTTCTTGTTTTGCTCCTGTTCTATGATGTGTGGAAGTTTGTTCTTTGTGTTGACCATAACAATAGCCTGTCATTTTATCATGTTACCCTATTGTTATTGTCATCTTACCATGTGAATAGAATATGCCCATATGCTAATGGCCAATATAAAATGCCCAGCCCTATACTATAATGTTACAGTGAGACCTCGACATAGCAGGTATGGGTATAACAGAGTTTTTAAAAAAATCTCTGCTTGTTCTCCCTCTTAGCCGTTTCTGGGTTAAAATACAATTTTAAAAATTAGTTAATTTCAATAGCAAACACGAAGAAAAAAAGATGACTTCATTTCAATGTTTTTTTGTATCACACATTACAAAGGCCTGTCACATTCATACATGAGAAAAAAATCAGTATAAGTAAAAATTGTATTTCCCTTCTCATTTTACTCTTACTTCTTTGATTCTTTCTGTCCTTCTTGTTTTATTGCAATGTTGAATGTTAGGAGTTATTCCTTAATTGGTTGGTTTTAAAGAAAATGGACCATCCCACATTTCAAAAGGTTTTTATAAAGTTATTTTTATCTTTTATCTCTTTGATTTAAAGGTCTTTCACTTTTTAAAGTTAAAAGGGTTAACGGTAACATGACACACTGACATCACATGCATATCGAAACTTGGCTTGGACGTTTAAAATAAAATGAAAGAAAATGGACAAATGAGTTGTGAAATATTATGGAATAGCCCACTTGTCAATACCATCCAATTTATTCCTGTAAATATTCGGTCATTCTCAGTTAGCACTGTGGATTTTACTACAGTCCACTCTGGATTAATGCAACTCGGTTAATTGCAACATTTCCCAACATTAATTCTATATAAAAGTCACTGGATAATTGTAACAAACTTTGGTTAATCGCAACAAACTTTAGACCTCGAAAAATGGTTATTCAAGAAATCAATCAAACAAAATGTCATGTTTAATTTCATTATGGGTGAAATCATGACAGGTTGAAGAATCGAGAGTGGGCGGGATTTAATGCTACAATAGTGTGTCACCACTCTATTAGAGACAAAAGAGAACTGGCTTTGCAGTATGGGTTTGTGCGGTCATATGTGACCTCATGATAAATCTCTATTGCCTCATTCAAGAAGGCTCTTTAACTCATTTGCTTCAATTTTTTTAATCTATCTAGCAATACGTTTATAAATATCTGACCACACGACCCTTGATGCCTTCTAAGAGAAATGAGTGATGTCAAACACAAAGGAAAAAGATGGAATTTACAAGAAAAAAAAAGAAAAACATGCACACTAAAGAAAATACAAAACAAAAAAAAAAAAAAAGAAACAAAACAAAACAAAAAATAACAACATATTTTTAATGAGGCCATGCACGGTCCCAAGCCTGTGTAAACTGAGAGGGAAATGTTGCAGATGATGCCATCAAAAAGTACTCATTTAACCTTCATCGAAAACAAAAATAACAAAAAGGTAAAAATGAATAAATAATATGATGAAAAGATTACATGCTATATTGAGTACGACCCGTCTTTCAGAAATAAAACGGATGTGAAGGAAGTGAACATGTCCTAAATGTCTTACCACTCCACGATAGCAGCAATGAAAGATCATCTAAGAAAATGTGGCAGGCTGGAAGAAGAAAGTGGTGATGAGGATGAAGATGATAGTGCTACATATATACAGAGCCGTGAATAGATTTCCAGGGGAGAAACATTTGTGAATGGATCAGTTTTATGTTTGGAAATTGAGAATTCATCAGTCTATAGTTTATTGTCACAATTACCTTGTATCTAGACTTTATGTCCAATTTTAATCAGATCTTTAATGATGATAAAAATAATAATGAAAATATATTTTATATAGTGCTTTATTCCCCATCCCAATAATGCTGTTCTTTCAAAAACAAACATAATTCTACAGTACTTGGCAAAAAAACCCAAAAAAACAAGAGTATAGATCAGTTTGGGGTAGTATGTTTATCACTTGCTACCTTTCTGCCTTTAAAAAATAAATTTGGATGATATTGTGTTCATTAAACTGATTTAAGCTCCTTTGTATAGTAATATTGTGATTTAACTCATGTATGTAATGTTCTGATTAAGAATGTTACTTGAAGTCGACTCAATTCTGAGTATTTGTGTTCGAGGGCAGAGAGAGTTAAGTAGGACAGCCATGGTTTGTATTTAGGCTGAAAAATTTTGATAATCTTCATTTGAATGTTTCGAAATCTGTTGCTTTGGGAAGAGCGTTCCAGTCTTTAATAAAAATGTTACATAATATTCTATAAAATTTATAAGGGAGTGTTGAAAAAAAAGTTATCCTTTCTTTCTTTTGCAAAATTACGCCCCCTTAAGGGGGGGGGGGGGGGTGTCTGGCCAATGATGACAAGTGATAAGGGGGAGGGAGAGGTATGGGGTCCAAAAGGGCAAATTTTTTGATGACTTAATATATAAACAGTTCCTTTTTTAGATGTAAAAGTCTTCAATCACCTTGGTATCAGGAATGTTATTTTGCTAAAAATTATTTCAGCAGAAACACAGTCCAGATACGTCTGCTGCTGTCAATGGTGGAGAGGCGCCATCTTGATGTTTGCAGAAAGTGTAGGAGACTTCAGCTCTGTACAGTCTTATCTGCACGGCACCCAAGTAGCCATCTCAAGTCTAAAGGAATTTAGAGATCAACCATTTTAAGATGAGCGGTGACAAAAATTTAGATAAGGATTTATTTTATGCTCTTAAGTTCACCAATTAAAAATTGGGAACAGAGCCACATTAGTACACAGGTGAATTTTCGAATCTGAAAATTACGATGGGTGGTCTTCACCTTAGAGTGGGGGGAATGTTGGCCTCCTGTGATGAATGGATGTCCAATTTAGATAGGTCCACTCCTCCAATTTTTCTTCTATCACTATTTTAAAAATAATTCGTCCTTTTCATGATACCTTGTGTCCTTCTTCTGGAATGAGACCATTTAGTTTCATCTAGGCCCTTTCTGGAGGCTTTTGCAAAGAATGAAACACGTATTTTCCTTTCATGAGAGATGACTATTTTCCCCCTCTACATGATCTGTCCATAAGTTTAACTCGCTCAACCCTGACTATATCCGTAGTTTACCCGGGTTACTTTTACCCCATGCCTATTTATTACATTTTTATGAGACAAATTATAGGCTTAGTATCAAAGCTAATGTTTTTAGTTTTTTGCATGTTAATGGTAGTTGAATAGTTCTATCTATGTACATGCTCATTTTTAATACATTTTTTTCCAATTTTGAAAAGTAGCAAAAACCTCTAGGATTGAGTGAGTTAATAGTATTTAAGTAAAATGTGAGTGCATTTTTTTTAATGGGGCGTCTTGCACTTGTCTCTGGGTTGGGGTTTTGTTTTTGTTTTACTGGCACTGAAATGACCTCAAAGTGTGAAGGTGTTGGTAAGGACAATCGTGAATAAAAAATCTGAAACTTCAAGTGTAAGGATCATGTTTACCATTCAAAGGTAGAAACTAGAAATGTTCCTTAAATGAAGAAAGAGTTTAAAAAACTGCCCGTAAAAGTTGGGTTGGTCTTTTGACCTACCATGCAGGGCAGGTCAGGGAGGTCACTACTGCTGTATCTCCCTATACAATGTCCTTTTCCAGGTTGATTTTCGTCTTGGGTGGGGTTAGGCTTCTTGACTTTTTCCTGACCCGGAGTCCTTGGTTAAGGGAGAGACAAGTTTTTTCCCCTTGCAAAATCATCTCTTTGTTGTTAAGTATTTTGTTAAATATTTTGTAATCATTTTAAGTGTATCCTCATTGGGATACTTTGCTTGTGTCTGGATGAGACTTTTATATGATTTCAAACTAAGGGCGCTGATAATAATAATGATAATATTCTCTCGCAATCAACTTTTCTTCTCTATTTGAACAAGTCCCCCTTTTTTTTTTTTCTTGGGTGCTTTTAATTGTAAATCATGATTATTTTTTGACCATCCCATTATCTCAGTGAGCTTATATTTATATTACACATCAAAGTATAAAACACTTACTACAATCAAGGCATTGGGGTACTATGGATGGGGGCATTGTGAATGTATGGGTTTATGGTGAGCTGTGGCGTTTCTCAGTGCCTGCCAGTGGCGCTGATGGTCGGTTCATCATATCACAATTTACAATGATTTTTCTCTATGTGGCCGTGTGCATATTGTAGGTTAGGTGAGTATGCACCATTAGGATAGAAGACAAGTGGTGGGGTGTGAATGGGTAGGTACTCCAAACCCATTGAAAATTCGCTGACCGCTGAAATTACCCGACTTCAAAGGGTCCCATGACACATAGTAATTAAAACTTTTATCAAACCAAAGATTGTTTTTGTCTTTATTTTGCGAGTGATTTCATATATATCAGGGCTGCCAGATGATCATGGAACCGCGAAAATTTGCTGTTGAAAGTGGCTTCGTGAATTTTCGAGGACCTTAAAAATATTTTTTTTAAATAGTGATTTTTTTCTCCCGAAAATTAACTGGCGACATTATTATGGTTAGAAAGGAGCTCATTTATGATGAATGAGTAGAGATATGTAGATAATATTAATATGGGGCAGTGAATGGTTACTTTTTGAGGATTGGTGGGGCCTTTGAAATTGTCGTTGCTTAGTTTGTTTAATGTATTTCTTCTGCACAGTAATCCCTTTATCTACTCTGCACTCTATTGTTTCGCCCTTTCCTTGCTAACAGGTTCACCATAAGTCAGGCTGAATTGCTAAGGGAAATTCACAGATCCACCCCCAATTGCTAAGCCAAGGGACATAACTCTAAATTCAAACACACTATTTTTTTAAAAATCATATAAAATCACCAAATTCATTTAGAATCAAATTTAATACACCATATTAAAGCCAAAAGAATGCAGTTTAAGAAAATATATACTTTGTTTGGGTTTCTTGTCCACAATGTCTTGTAAAAAATTAATAAAATCCAAAAAATGAAAAAAGCGGATATGAAAAGGCAGTGTTTTTGTTCTTTCATACTGTTTTTCTGTCACTTTTTAAAATTTTCATGAAATTTTGAATAACATGATCCTCCATGAAGATGGATATTGCACAAATGGCACCCTGTCGTGGTCTCCCTTGTTCTGCCACTTGCCATTTTGATGCCATCCACAGCACACTGATAGCAGCGTCGCTTGCGTCCAGGCATAGCTGACAAGGAGTGTGTTGATGCATAAGGCCTAGATTGTCCTGCAGCTGATGGTTCCTCTGTTGGATTTCTTTTTGATGCTGCTCTCCTTAGTAGTGACTTAACCCATAGAGGCCCGGTGTTTACTAAAATTTATTCCCCTGAGGCCCAGTGTAAGGGGCATAACTCTTAACAAAAAAATACCAACACAAAGTTAAAAAATTATTAAACGAGAACCAAATGACATAAAATTATAATTTTAATTCCTTTTTATAGCCAGATAAATTTGCTTTCGAATGATATATAACATGACATGTTTTGATTTCAATAAATTGGGAAAAAAAATATTTAAAAAAAAAGTCGTTCCCCGCACCCCCATTCCCGTCATTTTCGTCAATCTCGGACTCCGATTCAGTGTCCGAATCACCTTGATCGGGTGCTAACGCCTCGTCTTGTCCATCTCCACCATCGTTTACATCTTCTCTTTCTAGTTCGATATGCTTTCATTTCCAAAATCCTCTTCATCGTCTACACCACTCTCCAAAACATCATTTCTAGCGCCACGCAACAAACTCGTGAGGTACGGGAATGCCATTTTTCTGAATTCGATTACTCACTTGCTATCAACGATATAAACGTGCGGTAAAAAGGAAACGGAAATAGAACGATCGCATTACGTTTACAATGTTTCCGGTTTATAATAAAACGAAGTTGCAATAACAAAGTAAACATGATCCGTTTTTTCTCGGGGGGGCCGCGGGCGATGACGGGCGATGCGGGCCTCAACAGTCGCGGGCGACTCCAGGGGAAGCGGGCCTCTATGGGTTAACAATGGAAGTCCTGAACAGCAGGTGACTTGAGGCTGATGTGTCCCGTGGGCGAGCAGATCTCAAGAGTTGAAATGAATTGATGATGCAGACCTGAAGTAAATACCACACCACATAGCGCCACCATTCTCTCCCTGATCTACCCACAGAGTAGTAGGACCTGTATTGGTCATTTAAATCTACACCAAACATCCCTGAATTGTAATCGTGAACAGGTCGTGGAATCTCCAGGTTCACAACTCCGACCTTGGAACGACGAGGAACAACAGTTGTGGAAGGGTCCGATGAAGTAGAAATCACATTGATTTGCCTCTTGTCCATCCACTGGGTAGCAACCATAAGGCCATTTTGCTTCATGGCCACATCCCCTCTCCTCTGTTTCTGTTTGCGAAGAGGCCATCCCTTCCTGTTGGGTCGAATTGTCCCACAACAGTATGTACCCCGCCGGAGGAGGTCAGCAGCCAGACGTGGAGAGCTAAAAAAATTGTCAAAATACACGATGTGATGAAGATCCAGATAAGGTTGCACCATAGAAAACACAATGTCATAGCCCTGGCCATGGGGAGATGCTGCCTCGTTTTTACCGGTGTAGACCCTGAAGTTTAGCAGGTAGCCAGTGTCAGACTTGGCGAGACACCAGATCTTGATGCCCCATGGAGTAGGTTTATTTTTTATGTATTGTTTGAATGACAGTCGACCTGTGAAGCCCACCATTCCTTCATCTACTGCAAGTTTTTGTTTGGGTTTGTAGAGGGCGTAGCATTGTCCCCTGACATGGTCGAGGAGAGGACGCACTTTGTACAGAGGATCAAACGTCGGAAGATCACGAGTTGGTTGTTGCGAACTATCCGCCAAGTGAAAATATTGGTGGATCTTGGTAAAACGTTGACGACCCATTACATCAGCAATAGCTGGCTCACGCCAAAAGGGATCAGAGGACCAGTAGAGTGCTGTTTGAGGAAGCTTTTTGAGGCCAAAGAAGATGTTGATTGCGATGTATGTGCAGATGTCGCTGTGGTCAACTGGCTTCCAATATTTGTCTTCTTCGCCTTTTCCTTGCTGCTGTTGTTGGGCATATATGTTTGTTTCTGTCACCATCCTCTCCAAATGCTCATCACCAATAAACAGTTGGAATAAGTCAAAAGGCTCATCCCCTTCAAGTGAATGGACAGGTCCTGAGGCCTCGGTGAAGGGTTGCATCCGTGGTGTCACGTCGGATAGAATGTCTGACCAAGTGATTTCCTGATCGTCCGTCGCCACTTGTCCATCATCAGATGCTGACATGAAAGAAAAAAAAGAAGAAAAATGGATTTAGTAATAGGTCAGTGACTGATTAAATAGGTTGAAAATGTAGAGAAAGAGGAAGAGATGGAGAGTTCTGAATGACAACATAAAGGACGAAATGATAGATAATGAATGATGATGTGTTCAGGGAGGTCCCAGCAACGTGTATTTGCTTATAAAGGCCTAACATGTGTTGCTTAGTGGAAGGATGGAGGAGCTAAGTAATTACTGATGTCATATTACTGTGAAATATTCTTAACTTACAAATAAACTGTATTATATCTATCTATTTACCGGTGTAGACCCTGAAGCAACTCAAGTTTAGTTATCGATATCACTTGAATAACGTCATTTTCTTTGTTTACACTCACCTTGGCTGTCAGAATCAGAGTCCGAGTTAGATCTAAACTCTGGTTCTAGATTCTCTGGCTCCACACCGATGTCTGATTCATTATCATCTTCCTCAAAATCGTTCTCAAAAACAATAGAATTCAAAAATTCGAAGGCCATTGCAACCAGATTCTGTCTCAAACTTTGCTTGGAACAACGTGAAAGTAAGCGATTTTCAACTGGGCACAGTTTCAAAACGAAACTGAATAAACACATCCGGTTTCGATATACGGAATCGTCAAACCCCGATTAAAATCGTGGATTTCGCACTGAAACGAAGGTTCTCGAGAGCTCGTTGCTATGTTACGCTAAAACGAGGCCGTTCGCGAGAGATGCATCCAGTCCCATTAGCATGTGATCGGTAATGTCGCATCCAGTCGCATTAGCAAGTAATCGGTAATGTCGCATCCAGTCGCATTAGCAAGTAATCGGTAATGTCGCATCCAGTCGCATTAGTAAGGAAAGGGTTAAGATATGTATTGTGCAATAATCTTTACTAAATTGCTCATATTGAAATGCTAATTTATAAAGAGTAACATTTTTATGTACCTTACTTCAAAATTCAGTTTTCATCGTGATTTCTGAAATTCAGTCTGTGTCCAAGAGACACCCCGTTTGGTTGGAGCGGATTTTTTCAAACCTGCCTGGCAGCCCTGATATGATATATGGTTATTTATTTTGTTTGATGAGACATGGAGTCCAGAAAGAGAGTAGAAGTGAAAATGCATTGATGAAAATTTATGGATTTCGAGGGTGGTCATCTTTAAAATAGAAGATCGTGGTCTGTAATAAGCTATAAATAATCTTATATTAAAGTGCTGAAGTTCCCCTTTCTCAAACAATAAAGGCCGCTTGAATTGAACATACATCCGAAAGCACCTAAAAATGAATTCATATTTATTTTTTATTTATTTATATATTTTTTTCAAAAGAATGGCTGAAATAGGCCTTGATTAAAGAATCGGACCAACCATTAAAAAATATTCGACCCTTGTTGTCTTATAAAACAGCAAAATATAAAAAAGTAGGAACCAACGGCAGCTAGCTTTGCCGCTTTAGAAATAAGGCCTTTAAAAAAAAAAAACAACTTTGGGGAGGGGGGAGGGGGGGTTTCTTCCATTTCTTTCAATCTCAAGACATTGCAGATGGATTATGGAATTGTCAGAGGTATCTTTGAGACTTTTACATTTTATTGTTATTTTTCCTTCAAATATGTTAGCCATATGTTTATTGTAAGATTTAATTTCATATGGTTTGTGTTCATGGTTGTTTTTTTTTTAAATTTTTATGATTTATTAAAGCATGATGTAATTTCAAAATAAATGCTACCTAACCAATTTCCTGCTCTCCTTGATCAACTTGTATTTTAACATTGTTGTTTCGGCAATTCTGGTGTATGTGGCTTTATTTTTTCTTTAATTTGACCTACAAACTACAAAGAAAAATTTATTGAACTCTTTGACCCGTTGACTTGCAAAAAGGGATTATATTTTGCTATACTGATCACCACAGGCAGTGTCATTTGACTCGAAAATGAATAAAGAGAAGGGCTCTGGTTACCTAACTTTGACCTTTGCAGAGACAACATTATTTTATCCGCTTCTTCTCTTAAAATACCACTGCAAGGACAAGCATTGTATTTTGGTGAGTTTTAATTTTTTTCTAATTTATGATCGATGAGTGAGTCAGAACGTTCGTGTCCCACTCTGAGTGGCGCATAGTAGTAGTGGATTCCTAGGATTGCTCTTTACTCATATTCTCTCACTGTACTCAGGTGTAAAATGAGTACCTGGCTGTTAACAGCGTTGTATCTGTTGGAAAAGAGGTAACATCGTTTAACAGGCGCCATGTCTCGTCATACATATTATAAATGTTGCTGTCAGCTAGGGAACTCTGTAAAGCACTTTGAGCACATTTAGTGAATGTTGCGCTGTATAAGCTCAAGTTTTGTTTTATATTTATATGTAGTTAGTGCACTATCCATAAAGGGGAGAGGAGTGAAGGGCCAGAATTGGAATTTGACTACAAGGGATGAATTCTCTGCCGTCATTGGATGCTTGCTGTACCCTGGAAGAAGAGCATGATGGATCTCAAGACCCTGTTTGGCCGTTGTGGAGTGATAGTGATTGCACCTAGTTGTTATTTGGAGTCCGTCTTCATAGAAGTGGACATTGATAAGTCCAATGTATATATATAAAGAAGGGAGTGAATCCAATTGTCATCTACATGTATTGATTGACAAATTATGAACACAAGCTGTATGATAATGATAAAATTAAGTGTTTATTTAATAACGCAATAACAAAGCTGCCAAATCCAATTTTTTATTTTTGGGTCTGTTTTTTTTTAGTTTGCACCGTAAAGCGTGAGGAAAATAGGGCAATAGTTTGATGCTTAACAAGTAGAACGAGAGATGATGCCCGTAAAAAGTGTTATTACATTTTTTTCAGAGACCATGCTGTACTGTTAATGGCCAGGTACTCCTTTTATACCTGAATACGGTACAAGAATGAGACAGCATAGCCACACATAACAGAATGGACAATTCAGGATAAAATGTAAAACCTGCAGTCATCTCTCTCTCTTTAAATAAAATCATTACTAGTGTTCATGGTAAAAAATTTCAAATGCTCGTGTAGTTAAATAATTTAAAGCATGGATACATTATTTACCACACAAACCAATCATTAAAATTTACAAAAACTATAAAGTTTAGGTATAAGTGGCTCAGAATAAAAATAAATTTAAATATTGAGAATTTATTTCAATACTTATGTCGAAAGAAAATCAGTTAAAGAAGAAAATGATATAGCTGCACAGAGGTGAGAAAAAGCTTTAACATTTAAAATTAGCTTTTGTAATAAACAGTGGCAAACAAGAGAGGTGGCCTCCACAAAGGACAAAGGCAGTTTTTGTCCCAATAGAGAAAAAAGGAAACCTACAAGAATGTACAAATTATCGAAACAATTGCACTCTTCAGTCATGCAAGTAAAAATTTTACTCAAAATAATGATGAAATGACATGAAATAAAGCTTGATGAGAAATTAATCTACCGTATCTCAGGCAGGCTTTCAATTCAAACAAAAAGGCGCACACGAAATCAAATTTTCAATATTCATGCTCTGATAGAAAGATGTAGAGAGGCGAACACAAACCTACACATGTGCTTCATTGACTAAACTAAAGCCTTTATGTGAAACACTAAAAATTGATTGACACTTTTTTAAAAACGAACTACCATTACAAAATTGTAAACCCGATCTCGAATTTATACCTCAATCAATCAGTCTGCTTCTGAACATGGACTATCCACATGGCTTCCAGTCAAAAGGGATGTGAGGCAAGGCTGCATTCTGTCTCCCTCTCTTTTCAGTCTCTACACTGAAAATATCATGAGAGGGGTCGTTGATGATGAGACTGAACAAAGCCACATAAAAATTAAATGGCAAGTCAATCTTAGATCTGAGATATGCAGACGACACTGTACTCCTGTCAACATCGTAATGGACAATGATAAAAGTCCAAAGCTCAAATTTAAGTTAATGGAGAAAAACTGGTGTGTGTCAACAATTTTGTATATATCTTGGGGTAAGAATAGAGGCGAATGGGAAATTGACCCCTGACTGATATCCAAATGAGGATAACACTTGCCCAAACAAAATAGACAAATGATGACATTATGGAAAAGTGAAAGCATCTGTAATATAATCATACTTAGTTGAAAACAGCCAATATGGCAACACCATATGGACCTGGCAACTAAAATACCAACTTCCCCTCAGTTGTGAATAAACATGGTTGACGACTAGACCATATGTGTTTTGTTTGTCATTCATAGTACCACACTCAAATCATAACAAGCTGGATATACTGGAACATTGAACTGGATGACGAATCCAGTTACCTGACAACCTTCAATACCCCTTTCGGCAGATACAGATTCTTGAGAATGCCATTTGGTCTGAAAATGAGCCCAGACATTTTTCAAGCCAAGATCGATCAGACTTTTGAAGGAT
This sequence comes from Berghia stephanieae, assembly GCF_034508935.2. NCBI lineage: Eukaryota > Metazoa > Mollusca > Gastropoda > Nudibranchia > Aeolidiidae > Berghia > Berghia stephanieae. The sequence goes on along the minus strand of NC_088362.1, from coordinate 96,842,162 downwards.
GCAAAGGCGTGATTGGAATATCAGACGATATTGTGGTACATGGGGAGACAGAAGAAGAACATGATGCCAACCTCAATGAGATGTTGAAAAGAAGTGAAGCCACCGGTTTGAAACTGAATCCAGACAAGTGCAAAATAAAACAAAACAGCATCAAATTTTATGGCATCATATGCTCAGAAGATGGTATAAAACCAGACCCTGCAAAAGTAGCAGCTCTCAAGAATATGAAGCCACCACAAACGCCCCGAGAACTACAATCATTCCTAGGACTGACGACATACATGAGCACATTCATTCCAAACACCAGTGACCTTACTGCACCTCTAAGAGAAATCCTGAAAAAGACAGCGATTTTTGTTGGAATGCTACAATGCAAGAAGCTTATGACAAAATCAAAGAGGCTATATCTGAAAAAGTAACACTTGCATACTTCGACAGCAGGAAATCAATCACGGTCCAAGTAGATGCATCACTGAAAAGGTTAGGGGCCACACTTCTACAAGAAGGTCTCCCCGTTGCATTCGCCAGCAAATCCCTCACGGAAGAGGAAACAAGATATGCCAATATAGAGAGAGAAATGTTGGCTGTCGTTTATGGCTGCGAAAGATTCCACACCTATCTATATGGACACCAATTCATTGTGGAAAGCGACCATAAACCCCTTGAGTCCATCCAACTCAAACATTTGAAGGCAGCACCACCTAGATTGCAACGAATGCTGCTTAGAATTCAGCCTTACAACTTGAAGATAAAATATGTTCCAGGCAAGGAAATGGCAATTGCAGACTCAGTGTCAAGAATCTCTCCACAAGAAATGAACATTCCATACTTTCAGAATTCAGCAACGACAAGCTTCAGAGGATCAAAGAGGAAGTCGAACAAGACACAGAACTAAATGCTCTCAAGCATACAGTTTTCACTGGATGGCCAGAGAAAATTTAAGATGTTGACTACCTCTGCAGACCCTATTGGAACTACAGAGATGAAATCAGCATAGAGGAAGGTATTTTGCTAAAAGGCAGAAGAGTTATCATTATCATACCCAAAACATTACAGAAAGAGATCCTTGAAACACTCCATAAACCACACCTGGGGATTGAAAAAACTCAACTAAGGGCACGAGCTTCAGTGTTTTGGAGAAACATAACCAGAGACATAGCAGAAATCACGAAAGAGTGTAAAACATGCCAAGCTTACCAACCATCTCAAAGGAAAGAACCTCTCATCCCTTCTGAAGTTCCACCCCATGCATGGCACACAATAGGTACAGACCTGTTCTACCTTGATGGAGAAGAATACCTTTTGGTTGCAGATTACTTCACAAAGTTTCATTTTGTAAGGAAGATTCCGCAAAACCAAAGCACTAGCCAAAAAATAGTGACACTAACGAAACAAATCATTAGTGAACATGGGATTCCTGTAACCATAAGATCAGACAATGGTCCTCATTTCAGCGGGAATGCATACAAAAATTTTACACAAAATTATGGAATCCGCCATGACACAAGTTCACCTCACTATCCACGTAGCAATGGATTCATCGAGAGCCAGGTGAAAATAGTGAAACGTACACTCAAGAAAGCACGTGAAACAGCATCAGATCCATTCATGGCCATGTTAGCTCTCAGGACAACTCCGATTGACAATAACACTCCATCACCTGCCCAACTACTCTATGGCCGACAACTGAAAGATGATTTGCCAAGAAAAGAATCTCGTGCTCCAGACCTAGAAGAAACCAAATGCCATCTTGAGAATCGGCAGAAAACCCAAGAACACTACTACAATAGATCAACGTATCAACTCCCAAAATTATCAATGGGACAGCCAGTAACCTACCAAAACAAATCGACCAACAGATGGCAACAAGGTATCATAATGCAGAAAGACGAACATCCCAGATCGTACCTTGTCAGAACAGAAAACGACAACATCATTCGTCGAAATAGGCACCATCTACGTCCATTGCCAAATCCAAATACAGCAAGACCAATATCGACATCTAGTGCCAATCATCAGATGGTACAGACAACGGCAGCACAGGTCGAGCTCCCATGCTCACCTGTGCCCGAACAGAACAAGCACGAGCGCTCTTCTGTTCGTGAAGACAATCTGTCTTCACAGGAACACAACACACAGACAAACAAAAGTAAATCACCTTATATAACTAGAAGTGGTCGTACTGTTAAGGTTCCACAGACTTACAAATGATAGGCATGGCCATTTAGCATGAAATATGATTGTGAATATGACCACTAACACGACAAACTTGCAAACACTAGATGCAAATATACACTAAAATAAGCCGCTAGGGCATTGGATAGGTTTTACATTTATCATAATTCAGTCAGTAGTTTAGAAACAGAGGAAACATCTTTTCACAGAAGAATAAAATGAAAAACGTTGACTATAACCTCAACATTATAATGTTGTTGGAAAGGGGGATGTTATATAATCATACTTAGTTGAAAACAGCTAATATGGCAACACCATATGGACCTGGCAACTAAAATACCAACTTCCCCTCAGTTGTGAATAAACATGGTTGACGACTAGACCACATGTGTTTTGTTTGTCATTCATAGTACCACACTCAAATCATAACAGCATCCAAATGAAAATATTAAGAAAATGCATCTTTCCAACAGCATTATATGGATGTGAATCATGGACAATCACAACAAACGATGAAAATATAATCAATGCATATGACCTGAAATGCTACAGGAAAATTCTCCACATTACCTGGACAACAAAGGAAACTGACCAAAATGTGAAAGAGTCCTTGGGCATTAAAGTAAAGAGCCGAATCTCATCAAGATGATACAGAAAATAAAACTTGATTTTTTTTTTTTTGGACATAAACAGAAACATAACACCCTTGAACATTTTTTTCTAGAGGGTATTGTGGAGGGTAAGATGGTCACAAGGCGTCAGCGGATGGATGAAAAAGACAAAAGCGTCTTTCAGTTGGCAGTTGTGGAGGCCAGGAAGGATAAGCCATGACGATGATGATTAGTGATCAGTTAGCAGCTCTCAATGCATCAGCTGTATTTAGGGGCACAGCTGCAAAATCTTGTTGGTACCACCATGTTGGGGACCAGGGAATATCTGGCAATTCATAAATTTGACCATGACGTTTCGTAATTGATAATTATTACTACACTCCAGTCAGCATGCTTTCCTCAAACTCATTCGATTGTCCCGATTTTTTTAACCTATTATTCTTTGTTGTCATTCCATTCCTTTCTCAAACTAATATTTACTTCAAACATGGTTTCCTCCAACTAATTTCACCCAGCGAACTTTTAAAAAATTAAATTAATTGAAGTTGTTTTTAAAAAAAATGTTTTGTTATGAGTCCGATGATTTCAACCACTGATGATTTACTGTGACACTGACAGTTACGAATGGTGTATCGTGTGTATCTATCTACACTACAGGTGTGTGTGTATACAATATGATACACACACAGTCACTCACACACTTTATTTTATCCTCGGTTCACGTAACCGAAACCTCTCTGCTTATTCTTATCCTTACATCGCCATTATTTCTACTTTCATTGCCACGCACCATGATTTGCTAATGGTTAGATACTACAGTAAATGAATGTCGTGATACAGCAACCCCCCCCCCCCCCCCCCCCCTCAAACACACACACACTTCAACCCCTTGCAACATGTCATTACATATCAATAAAGTAAATAAAGAATGAAAAGTTCCATTTATTCATCAAATTTGTCCTAGGGTCTATTCCAAAGGAAGATTGAAATAATCCAGGTGTCAGCCGCAGCACAGCGCCACAAATTGAGCAAGGGAAGGTGGCTAGCTGACTGTTATATAACACAGTGGACATTCAAACTCGGTAATCTTTCGAATATGAAGAAAAGACCAAACCACCCCCCTCCCCACATGTCGTTATGGAAACGTATGGTTTCCCTGAACATTTTTACAAGTCCCAAGGAGTTTGAGTATTAATATTCATGATGGTCCCCACAAACAAATTGATGATAAGAAAGAACAGCAATATAACAAGAATTGGGGGAGGGGGGGGGGTAGGTACAACAAGGTTTTACTGTACTCCTGCTTTACTATTATTTAAACATAGAAATGTGTTTTAAGACTTAAATCCAACCACCGTCTGTTGTGGTACAAAGTCAAGACCAATTTGATTACATATGCCTTGTGTTGAGGGGATATATACCCTCTCTTTTGGACTGAGAAGACTACTCCTATCTTTCTCCAACACTTGGTACTGGTCCAGGACAAAATCTGTGATGTCTTTGATATTCACAACATCTTTAGTACCGTAATTTTTCAAGGCCTGCATAAGAAGAGATGAAATTTTTATAAAGTGGATAGATTGTAAAATCGGTAGGAGAAGAATGATACAAATTTCTATTACAGTTGAAACTAATCGGAACAAAATTCAAATGTCTATTCCATATTAGTATTAGATAAATATGTTTACACACTGAGTAAATATAATATAAGAGTAAGAGCAAAAATTCAGATATATTGCTTATTCACACGAATACTTTAGTTCTGTATTACTGTACTGTTACACAGTACAGATCGAGTATGATAGCCTCAGATAATTCCATTTTTATGCAAGTCAAATATTTCATTGTGTCTATTAACAAAGTGCAAATTTACTTATTATTCCCTATCAGCATGGATGAAAGAAACTAAACAACTGACTTTCATACATATTCATCGTAACACAATTGCTGGCCCTACAAAAGAAAGAATAAGTGTAGAAAGGGGATGGGGTGAAAGTGGAAGAAGTACCAATTGCATTGTGAAGTAGACCTGTATCCTTAGTGTGAAAGTTAGAAACTGTGTCTGTTTGGGATCCCTCGTAAAGTGCAGTGGGTATATTTAATGGATATTGCGCTATATAAAATATTAAAAAGTAAAAGGAATTATATAACTAAATACAAACTTTTCCTCTTAGTCCAAGCTGGATAGCTCTCCTTTTCAGACTCTCCCCCTTTGGAGTGTGATCAGGGTCCCACTGAATTCGAACTTCATCCGATTTCCTTGATTCTTGGTCACCCTGAAATTGACAAACATTTGTTGGATTATAGTTATAGAAATAATCACCAATGCAAGTCATTTCACCAAAATTGTTGCTTTTGAAATGAAATTTATTAAATAGGCATGTAAAATTATATTTCAAAATAAATATCATATATTTTAACAATTGGATGTGGGGAAAAAAAAAAAAAGTCAGGCCTCCACTATAGTTATTGTGAGATGGGGTCGCAAGTAGAGGTGTTTGTTTCTCAAACATGTTCTGATCTCCTGGTTCTTGAAGCTGTGTTTGCAGATAGGACAGATCCAGTGGTCAACATATTGCCACCATTGCCGGCTTACTAATAATAATAATAATATGTTTCTATAATGCCTAATCAACCACTTAAAAGTGCTCTGCAGTGCTAGAATATTTCTTTAAAATCGATAAAACTTCATCCTCAGTAGCTAGCCTGAACGAATCCATAGTTGTAAAAGAGTGATGGCACAAATCGGGTGGTGAATCAATATTAGTGGGACGTGGATGATAATTCGTAGTGGCTTGATTAAAATTGTCCAGCTCTTTTCAGACAATATAAATTTTGCTTTTAAAATAAGTAGAAAAATGCGTAGCCGATTCACCTGGGCAGCTATGGGCAGGTAATAGGGAATGAGATTAGCGGAAGAGTAGCATCCCTTGATTGGACGACACCTTACAGTGAGAACGTCAAAATGGTTTTGCACATGCGTCTCTCTTGACCTCGCTTTTGGTGAAGTGTCTCATGCCGCACAACCAACATGACATTCTCTCTCTAATAACTTTTCCGATCGTGACTTCCAATCAAGGGACGCTACTCTTCCGCTAATCTCATTCCCTATATAGAGGAATTAGATGAATGGCTTTTGGTCAGGATGTATAAATTTTATATAATGCCTTAAGGTTGTCTTTCGTGGACAGTACTGTATCCTTTACATAGTTTGAACGAGCAGATGTTATAGCTTTATTACAAGCATTACAAATGGATACATATATTTGGCAGGGAACTTCAAGTTTTGACTTGCTCCCGTTTTTCTCTGCACGCCTCAATTTATGTTTCTTTTGTCTTATTTCTTCATTGTACCGTTGGGTGTTTGGTCAATTGATGTTCTAGGTGACAGTGGGACATTGATTATTCAAGGCGCTAGACGTGGTGTCATTGAATAATTGGATCATATCAGATAATGGAGAGGCGTTTTTTATAGATTCAGTAATGTCACAAGATATCATTTTGTTCTTAAAAGCATCTAAATCAGGTGATTTTGTTTTTCTGTAATTAATGCATTTACTAACAGGAGGAGGACTATTTATATTCATAAAAAATGAAAAGAATTTATGATCTGAGATGTTAGAATCTTTGATGGTAATTGGAGAGATAAATTTGTTATTGTTTCTCGCGATGACGAAATTATGTGCCCTTTAATGTGTGTAGATTCTTGGAGGAGCTGGGACAGGATGTGGGATTTTAAAACAGTGCAGAATTTTTAATGTTGTCAAAATGAATATTAAAATTGCTAAGAAGTAAATTTTCCATTCTGGGTAGTTTTGTTGAGTATAAAAATTTCACATTCATCTAAAAATGTTGTAAAACTGGAATCATTCTTCCGGGAATAAGGTAGATGGTGGAGGCCGGATAATTGATAAATAGCATTGTGACAGGATAAAATCACTTCTAGATCTTCAAAAGACTTGTATGGTGTGAATATTACTTCTTTGGTTTCAAGGGATGTTTTAAAAATAATCATGACGCCACCACCTTTCTGTTTTGTGTGTTGACATTAAATATACCAAAACCCTCTACTAAACAAGCTCTCTCAATTGCCAAAAACATTGTTAAAATGTTAAAATTATCTTACACATAAAAACTGACATTAACAGAATTAAGCCAATCATTGAAAATTGAAAACGTTTGGCACCTACTCGTGATCATGCAACTGCATTAAAAATTAAAGTTGCTGATTCATGCCGCCTAGAATTAGCTGTCTTCAACTTTTTAACTTTCCACCAAAGAATCAGCAATTTCCTTAATCAGGATCATTAACAATAACAAGTTCACAATTGTATAATGGAAGTGTTAACCTTGCATTTCTAAAAATTATTTAGAAAAAAAAATCAAGAATATAGTGATTAAACAGATCTTGAGAAGGAAAAAATAATACTGTTAAAATAACTTACTCCTTTGCCAGATTTAGCAACAGCCAAAATATTTTCAAACCCTTGCCTTGTCAACCATACAGCTAAGACTCGTTCTTGGTTGTGTTTTTGAGCCCAGCCACATCGGTACATCATCCACATGAAGTTTGTCTTGATCCATGACATGCGTTCGTATTTAAAATCAGGACCACCGAATCTGAAATTTATAATGAACTTTTTAAACAGCCTATTAATTTAAATGAAATTATATTATATTTGAAATACGAGCTATCAAATCTGGGTTGAGATAAAATATGCACATGCCTCAAATTATTGGTATAATTCTAACATTATTTTGCCATGGTCTAGAAAATTAAAATAATTAACCATATGAAACTTGGGTTAAATTCCTCTGGTCTGTTAAAATAAAATGCTGAATACTAAAATTTCATTAAACTTTGATTTCATATTTTGGCATCAGTTTCACCCCGACAAAATACCAGATTTAGGTGTTTTAAAAATTCCTTCAATACCTACGGTACATGAATTTTTATTCTCAGCTTGTCAGCTGTCTGAAAATAATACTTAACTACCAGGTGACCCCAAAATAATGAAAACCCAAAAGACTAGCTAATATCAGAAATGTTATAAAATATATAAAAACAAAATGGGTTTAATTTAAAAGAGTATTAATTCGAGTTTATTATATGAAACTTACATGAATGTATGACAATATCTGTAGATTTTAGAGCACATGTTCTAGGTAATACCCTTTTCTCTCAATGCACAATTTTAATCTGGATACAAAATTGTTATTATAGTCTAATAGTCTGACATTGTTCCACGTAGATTCTCTTCAATTGCTTTGAAGCCTCCTATCTCTAATGTGATAAATTGGTGAATGTTTCATGCATCATGAAATATTTTAAGTATTTCCACAAGAAGTCGTATAGATTAAAGATTTGGCTGTGACTTGCCAATTCATGTCGGGTTGGTCATTTCCGATCGATTTACTCTTGTTACTAAATGGTCTTGCATCCATTTCATGGTAACATGAGTGGTATGGGGAGCAGCCGAGTCTTGTTTTAGCCATTGAAACCTTAAACATGCAATCCCCTTTGCATCACACCACCGGGCTGGGAACTCCAATAAATATAATTTTTACTGTTTCTATAGCCATTTAAGTAAAAAAAGATTCATCTCATGATGTTCTTTAAAACCTTTTTTTATTTTTAGTCTCTTTAAATGTTCAATTTCTTCAAGCATCACAATTCTATATCCTTGCATGGGTGAGGGGGAGGGGGGGGGGGGATAGTTTAGTTAACTGATTAATCATCCCAATCTATTCAGTTCTTTCAGACTTTAAACACTGTGCTTTGAAGAGTAATCTTTTACTCATATTTTGCACCAATCCATGTGTTTTAAACTTACTTGGCTATTTCCAAATGGTTGACTTTGTAGGAATCGGAATAGCATCTTTGTTACATGTGTCAGGGTTCAAGTGTTTAGCAAATGAGGCTTGAGTTTTCTTGATTGATTTCGTTTCAAGATATGCGCTTACCACAAAAATGCGTTTTGGTAAACCAAATGTCTATTTTCTCAATACTTCTTTGCATTCAATATTCAATCTGATTGTTTACATTTCCATTAACTCACTCAATCCTAGAGATTTTTGCTACTTTTCAAAATGGGAAAAAATGTATTATAAATGAGCATCTACATAGATAAATTATTCAACTACCATTAACGTGTAAATATTAAAAACATTAGCTTTGATACGACCATACGCCTATAATTTGTCTCATAAAAATGTAATAAATAGGCATGAGGTAAAAGTAACCCCGGGTAAACTACATGTAGTCGGTGTTAGGGTTGAGTGAGTTAATCTGGATAATTCAGCTAACTTTGGTCCATATTTGGTGCAAATTGATTGACAAACACCGGAGTTAGTAACTGATCTTTGGGTTTCCATTCTTTTTTGATCAATAGGTATTATTTGACTAGGTTTTAATTTGGTTGACATAGATGGCATTATGGTTAAAGATTTGCTTCCTAACATCAAGGACAGGACTGGGTCCCAGGTCCTGTTGTTAACCTATCAATGAATCCCAGGTCCTGTTGATAACCTATCAATGAATCCCAGGTCCTGTTGTTAACCTAGTAATGAATCCCAGGCCTGTTGTTAACCTATCAATGAATCCCAGGCCTGTTGTTAACCTGTTGTTAACCTATCAATGAATCCCAGGTCCTGTTGTTAACCTATCAATGAATCCCAGGTCCTGTTGTTAACCTATCAATGAATCCCAGGTCCTGTTGTTAACCTAGCAATGAATCCCAGGTCCTGTTGTTAACCTAGTAATGAATCTCAGGTCCTGTTGTTAACCTATCAATGAATCCCAGGTCCTGTTGTTAACCTATCAATGAATCCCAGGTCCTGTTGTTAACATATCAATGAATCCCAGGTCCTGTTGTTAACATATCAATGAATCCCAGGTCCTGTTGTTAACCTAGTAATGAATCTCAGGTCCTGTTGTTAACCTAGTAATGATCCCAGGTCCTGTTGTTAACCTATCAATGAATCCCAGGTCCTGTTGTTAACCTATCAATGAATCTCAGGTCCTGTATTGTTAACCTAGCAATGAATCCCAGGTCCTGTATTGTTAACCTAGCAATGAATCCCAGGTCCTGTATTGTTAACCTATCAATGAATCCCAGGTCCTGTTTTTCACCAGCAAATAATGAATAGCTGGCTCTTTTTAGACCAGGCAAAAGTAAAGATAACTTGGAACTGGTCCTTGAGCCAACAGTTCAATCTCTAACATCTGTTCAACAATGATTATTCTGTACTATAAATTATAATAAATTTTATATAGAAAGATCAAGGTCCTTGACTGGCACTCAAAATTTGAAACTGTAATTCAGATTGAAGATATGATCTGAATTAAGATATGAAACCAACTTACTGTTGATATTTTACGGCATAACTTGCAATCTTCGGGTTGTATGCTTGGTAGACAACAACAGTTTCATCATCATAATGGGCTAAAATGTGTTTTCCTTCTTGAGGCCATTGCCGTGACTGTTTAATGTATTCCTCCTTCACCAATTCAAATTTTTGAAACTTGATATCGCTCTTTTGACCAGGTGTACTTGGTTCTCCATCAAATGCTGCCATTCTTATCAATAATGTAAATTAAAACTTTAACTGTAAAAGCCAGATTACCTATCTTATAGGGATATTGTCACAACTCTACTAAATATATATATGCACTTTGTCAGAATACTTTACTCCTCTTCATATCTATCAATCTCAGTTTAAATCTGCTTCAAATTATTTTGATTGTGATTCTATGAAAGAAAATTGTTTTTTTTTTGTAGTAGGCTATAGAAAAAAGACTAGTGATAATGAGAAGCTATGATAACTTATTAATTAGATCAGAAGAAAAAGGTGAAATGAGCAGTAAATTACGTAAGCCTACGAAATCATGTTTATACAGTACAGCTCGCAAACAATGGTCTCGGATGCAATGAAGGTTTGGCTACAACGGGAAATTTTTTAATCCCCATTTTACGGACTACATAACTCATATAAATCACGCATGGCTATAACTGGGAATTGGTTCTTGGAACTCGGCTACATCACGAGTATGAGTTGCAAATTTAGAAAAGAACCACGCTCAAGAAAAAAAGCAAATCACACAAGGGCAACATAACTTATTGGGAACGGAGATAGGCTGGGGGTGGGCGAATAGTGGTTATTATGGGTACTATAGATATTTCTCTGTGTACTTTTTGTAACATGCTATGACAATGCAACAAAAGGCTAGTAAGAGTGACGGCCGCATGACTGACCAATCAACATGTTGATACACTCAGTCTAATGTAGAGTGAGGGGTGTGCGAGTCATGACTTATTGGTAACTGCCTAATGATAAATGGATGATGAGCTCCATGTGAAGCAAAGACTGTCTTTTATTATCATAAGGACAGTGCGCTACTTGTGTTCTGAAGTGCTGTAGTGGCTGTCAGTGGCCAGATTGGGATGGGTGGAAAATTGAGGAAAGTAGGATGGTAGATTTTAACTGTTAGATTGTTCCAACTCGCCTCTTCTTCTGAAGTAAGTCGTAGAGGGAGAAGGGGGGGGGGGGGGGGGGGGGAAATGGTGAGGGGTGGGAGTTAAACGGATAGAACTCAGAATCACGGTCATTTGATTTATTTACCTGGAGAGATAACTTGAAATGCGTTCTTTGCAATTTTGTATTTTCTTCAATATTGCAGCCCTTCAAATACTGTAAGGATGGATCTAACACTAACAGGACTCGGCTACAACAGGGATTTTTTTGTTAGTCCCAATATCCCCATTGTATCTGAGTGCCATTGCAATAAATTGATGAATATGTTCACTGCAGTTTTTTTCCTTGTTTTTTTTTTACGAACCAGCCTGTAAAGGACCTTATTCAATATAGTAGGCACCACCCAGAAATTCACATAAAACATATATTAGACACTCTCACGACATAACTGTTGTGGTTATTGAGGTTTGTCATTGTAAAATAGACACGAGAAAATGAGATGGAATGCGCTCAACAATAAAATTCTTTTTGCCAGAGAATCAAAAGGAAATTAAAAAAAAAAAAAAACTTAATATGTTTTAATTAACTGTAATCAAGGTATCACTGGCCAGGTTCTGCAGCAGTATTATATTTATTTTTTTAATGCGATTGTAAGTTATAATCCATTTCATTATAATCCTGTATGTTCAATCAATACACATGTTCTCAGACATATTGATGTCAGATATTATATTATTTTGATCTTTCCAATTTAGTGTGTTAGTTATTGTTACTCCTAGATATTTCAACCTGCTCACTTCTAGTAAAACCAAAGCTAGAGGTGCCTAAATGAGCCAGTAAAATGGAGAGAAAAATAAAGTGAGTAGATGTGACTCATATATAAGGGAACAACACAAAACAAACAACGTTTCGGCCCTTGGCCTTCGTCAGATCACTTCTAGTGTAGTGTTATGTATTGTGTATGGTGAATGTACGATTTTCCTATTGTTTTGTGAAGAATTTGAGAACCTGGCACTCGTGAGGATGGAATTCCATGCTATTTTCTATTTCCCAGCATTGTAAGCTATCTAGATCAACTTGAAGAATATCTGTGCCGTGTTTAATTTCTGCAAATAATTTCAGTTGGGTTCCTGGCAGTATGACAGTGTGGAAGGATCTATGTGAGTACTGATTTTGACTAACCATCAAGCTGCACTGCAACTGACGCCTGGGTTATTCTAGTCTTCACTTGAAATAGACACTAAAGACAAATTTCCCCTTGGTGACGAATAAAGGGAATTTAAATTTTTTTTAAAGAAAGTCAATGACCAAGATAATTTTAAGATAGGCTACTTTCAATTGATAGGATTAGTATTAGTATGTAAGTTACGATTTTAATAGCTATTATTTCCATGTTTTTAGAGCACAGGAATGACTATTTTTGCATCCTTAGAAAGTCAAAATCCATTTTTGACAGACAGGGGATCTGCTCCTCCATCCACCGCGAAGCCTACAGCTTTATTGTATAGATGATTGGGCGCAAAATATAAATAAACTACATTATGATTATTATCATTTATTAATATCATTTTTTTTTTTGATTTATTTATTTATTTATTCATTATTATTATTATTATTATTATTATTATTATTATTATTATTATTATTATTATTATTATTATTCATTATTATCTCATCATCATCATCATCATCATCATCATCATCATCATCATCATCATCATCATCATCATCATCATTATTATTATTATTATTATTATTATTATTATTATCATTATCATCATCATCATTATTATTTATATTATTATTATTATTTATTTTTATTATTATTATTATTATTATTATTATTATTATTATTATTATTATATTATTATTATCATTATTATTATTAATTATTATTATTATTATTATTATTATTATTATTATTATTATCATTATTATTATCATTATTATTATTATATATTATTATTATTATTATTATTATTATTATTATTATTATTATTATTATTATTATTATATTATTATTATTATTCATTATTATTATTATTATTCATTATTATATATTATCATTATTATTATTATCATTATTATTATTATTATTATTATTATTATTATTATTATTATTATTATTATTATTATTATTATTATTATTATCATTATTATGATCATTATTATATTATTATTATTATTATTATTATTATTATTATTATTATCATTATTATTATTATTATTATTATCATTACTATTATTATTATTATTATTATTATTATTATTATTATTATTATTATTATTATCATTATTATCATTATTATTATTATTATCATTATTATATTATTATTATTTATTATTATTATTATATATTATTAATTATTATTATTATTATTATTATTATTATTATTATTATTAAAAAAGGAATGCAGAGGCATCGTGGAGAAAATCGGGCCTTGAGATTGACCGGCTGATATATATAGCAAAAAAGCATAAGTATAAAACCACCTGCAAAAGAGCAAAAAGAAACTATTATAACACAAAACTGTCATCAGTGAGGGACACTAAGGAATTTTTCTCTGTTTCAAAGGAACTTTTAGGGGAAGAAAAGGGCATGTGTCTACCCACTAATATCCCGGTAGAAAAGCAGCCGGATGCATTTTCAGATTTCTTTTCGGGAAAAATATCGAAAATTCGGAACAATTTGGACCTCGTGCAAAATGAAGATATAAATTTCCACCCTTTTTCGGGTTCACAGGGATTCTCTTGTTTTAAAGAAACAACTGAAGAAGAAATTTCTAAAATAATTTTTTCATCTTCCTCGAAGTCATGTGATTTAGATCCTTTACCAACTAATATTTTGAAATTATGTCTTCCTGAATTGTTACCTTGCATAACTTATATTATAAATCAGTCACTTATCTCAGGACAAGTCCCAGATATCTATAAACATGCAATTGTAAAGCCTCTCATAAAAAGCAAAATCTCAATGTAAATGACCTTAGTAACTACCGTCCCGTCTCAAATCTGCCATTTCTTTCTAAAATCCTTGAAAAAGTTGTACTCAGACGTCTTTCACAACATCTCCATGAAAACAATCTATGGGAAAAATTTCAGTCAGCTTATCGTTCTTACCACAGCACAGAAACTGCTCTGTGCTGTGTTGCGAGTGATTTGCTTGATGTTTTAGATAAAGGTTCTGTTTCTCTTCTGACATTGTTAGACCTTTCGGCGGCGTTTGATACTATTGATCACGGTATTCTCATTAAACGACTTAATATAACATTTGGCTTGTCTGGGACTGTCTTGCAGTGGTTTGAATCTTATTTAGATGGCAGAAAGCAACAGGTTATGATTTTAGATAAACTTTCTCGTCAACATACATTGTCTTTTGGTGTTCCTCAAGGCTCTGTTTTGGGTCCAATTCTTTTTGTTTTGTATACTTCTCCATTATCTAATGTCATCACTGGTCATGGGCTGCGCTATCATCTCTATGCAGATGATACGCAACTTTATGCTACTGATAAAACTAAAAATCTCGAAAATATTGTGAAACGTGTGGAAGAATGTGTGACGGATGTGAAAGAGTGGATGGATGCAAACAAGTTGAAAATGAATGAGTCAAAAACAGAAGTGATGATTGTGGGAAATAGAGGGCTGTTGAAGGTGAATGATGGTCTTGAGGTGTTGATTGGGGGTGAAAAGATCAAAGTTTCAAAGACTGTGAAAAATTTGGGTGTCTATTTTGATTCAGAAATGAAAATGTCAGCTCACATTTCTGCTCTCTGTAAATCTTTATACTTTCAATTGAAGAAAATCAGTTCGATCCGTCAGTATATTGCAATTGGAACATGTAAAACATTGGTTGTTTCCCTCATTTTTTCGAAACTAGACTATTGTAACTCGCTGCTTGTCAACTTGCCTCAGGCTTCTATTAAACAATTGCAACTACTGCAAAACAGTGCTGCAAGATTAGTTTTTGGCAAAAAAAAATTTGATCATGCAACCCCTTTGTTGGCCTCTCTCCACTGGTTGCCCATTGAAAAGCGCACATATTACAAAGCAGCGTGTCTTGTTTATAAGTGTTTGGCTGGTATAGCACCGGCATATCTCACAGATCACGTGGTCATGTGTAAATTTGAAAATTACACTTTAAGATCATGTAATGACCAAACGAAAATTTCGGAAAAAAGATCAAGAACAAAATTTGGTGATAGATCGTTTGCTTGTTTCGGCCCAAGATTTGGAATGAACTACCACGTGGTCTGAGGGAGTGCAAGTCTTTACCTACTTTTAAAAAGAATCTCAAGACACATTTTTACTGTATTTGTTTTTCTTGACTCTATATGAATCCTTGATTTGGCTATGAATTGTTATTGTTGTTATTATTTTATTTTTTTATTTTTTCACTTAAAATTGATATTTATATTGTAAAGTGCCCAGAGCTTGTGTTTTACACGAGAATGAGCGCTATATAAATGTGTATTATTATTATTATTATTATTATTATTATTATTATTATTATTATTATTATTATTATTATTATTACTATTTTTATTATTATTATTATTTTGCGTTTCGTTGACGAGGAGGATGTGTCTGTTGTTGTGTAGTGATGGTGGTGTTGATGTGGTGATTGTAGTGGTGGTATTGATTGTTGCTTAGTTTTGATAACGATCTGGTAGCTGTGGTAGTGGTAGTAATGATGATGATATGATTATGATGGTTGTGGTTGTAGTAGGGGCAGTGGTAGCGATGATGACGAGGAGGATGAAGATGATGTAAAGGTGGCTGTGGTTGCTATAGTTTTGATAACGATGTGGAGGTTGCTGTGGTAGTAGTAGTAACGATGATGTTGTGGTGGATGTAGTAGTAGATGTATTTTATTGATTGTAAATTCTATTATTTGCAGGAGCACTGAGATGTGAGTAATGAGCAATGGCGAGAGAATGTGTGTTTGTGTGTGTGTGTGTGTGTGAGAGAGAGAGAGAGAGAGAGAGAGAGAGAGAGAGAGAGAGAGAGAGAGAGAGAGAGAGAGATTCCTGGAACTTTATAAAATATATTTAACTATCTAACTGTAAATAATACAATAAACGGGGACGGCACTATTTTCATTAAAGTAATCTGACAATAAGCTGATAGATTTCAAAATGAGAACGAATGATCAAGTCGGAGAGGTGGGGACTGGGAAACTTTCATGGATTGGATTGGGGTAACTAAAACAAAACAAAACAAAACACGATCTTGTCAGGTTTCAGACTTGAAGGAAAATTTGAAACGTTCAAAATGTCAATTCTAAGACACAGAATGTTCCAATCATCCCTCCTTTTCTTTCCTCAAACTAACACACAACTGAGAAGAAGCAGTTAATAAACCTTACAAACAAAATGGCAGATCTCCAATGTAAACAAAGTTACAACAAAAACAAAAAAGACCTAAATGATGGGTGGTTTAAGGGGATATCTACACAACTCGATTTGAAAAGCGATTTACACCAGTTTCCAACATCATTCCTATGCTCTACATCCAAAGAAAGGTTGGTGTTGCGATGAAAATGGAAAAAAAAAAAAAAGAAACTCCAAAGTGAACATAATCTGGTGCAGACGTAAGCTGAGAAAATCGATAACTAACGTCGTTCTGACTTTGAGCCACGAATCTGTCTCTACCTCTACACATCTTAATCAACAATGAATCAATATTTATTACAAATGAACACAATACCATAAACTTAAACTTAAACTTAAACGATTTAATTTATCGTTATTTAGTATTCACGCTCAACCTTAATTATAATCAGTACAGACCAAATGATCATATTGGCAAACCTGATCTAAAATAACACTGTTGTGTATCATTATTTATCAGTTTTTTAAGATAAATATTTTCTGGGCCATTTAGGCCCAAGCCTGCAAACGGATCATTGCACAAGCAAAGTGAAATTTTATTATGTTTTCATGGTTTCAACTTTCAACTTTCAACTGTGAGGAAACGAAAGTTGGCCCTACAAAGTGATGAAACTGAAACACTTCTTTTTTTATTAGTTCCGCTTTCGATTTTGCGATTTTGTTTACTTCACTTCATGCATTCCAATTTGCCATCATGTTTTAAGATAGAAATAATGATTTTCTGGACTTCGATTTAGGCCAAACCTTCAACGGACTTCATTGCTATCAGTCAATTAGTGAAATTCCTTATTTGGTTTTCATGGTTTCGCTTCAACTTTCAACTGTGAGGAAACGAATTGTTCTATGAGCGCGCACAGATATGTGATTGTCATCAATGACTGAAACAACTTCATTTTTTTAGTGTTGTTGGCATTTTGTTGATCCTTCCCATGGCATTTTGTTGAAAAATAATCTCAATCCGTGTCCATGTTGCTTGGATAATAGTTGTGATTGTATATTTTAATTAATGACCTTCCCATTTTCTTTTGGGGAAGAAATTCCATATGCGTCCGCCACTCTAAAGCGGGCTTTATCGAGTCGTGGTCAGAGGGATGGATGGGGTTTCACTCAGAATTTAGACCAAACTCTCAATCCGAGTCGGTAACATTGGGGCCCCAAAGTCTGAGTCTGAGTCCTGATGAGTAGTGGACTTGGCCCACTGTTTATTATTTACATAGATGGCTATAAATGATCTTTCTGATATTATAAATATATTATAAGATGTTTGTACACGTTCGCCAAATATATATATCGAAGTGACTATTCTCACCCCCCGGATGCTAGTCTTCATAATAGTAATAGTACACTACACACCCCGGATGCTAGTCTTCATAATATAGGGGGCCTAGTAGTCCACAATTGTATGTTTAATCCAAAGGTTGTAATGCAGTAATTTGTTAAGTTTCTTGTCACAAGTTGCACAATTTAAAAAAAAAATCAATCCAATCCAAATCGCAAAAAGCCGGCGACGTTTTTTTTTGGTAATCCAATCGGCCGGGGGGGGGGGGGGGGGGGAGGGGGTGAGAATAGAGGTAGCCTATATATAGACAGAGAGAGAGAGAGAGAGTGTGTGTGTTAGTGTTATTTTAAAAAAAAATCAAACAATACAATTTAACCCATTATATATAGGCAAAGGCGAGATTAAAGTTTACCGTGTATAAAGGTTACCGTATATGTAGATCCTGAGGCTAGGTGCCGGGTTAGTAACGAAAATAATGATACCAAAATATCTGCGATAGGTATTTCTCTCTTGATAACGAAGTTATGCATCTTTAATTGAACCCACCCTAAAACTTTTAGTAAAAGCGAACAGCAGTTTCCAGTCATAACTTTCTTATGGGCCAGTTGGGTCACAATTTGCTGTTGCTGCTCACTAAACTTCCTAAAGTTACTGTGTACGTAGACACTCCGTAGCCAAAACCTATATATATGCTGGTGGAAAAATAAAACCTCTTATTGCCTTATTGCTACAGACCATGGTTGGATGGTCCCAAGTTTCGGAGGATTATTAGTTTTGACACCTGTCAAGCATAGGGGAAATTGGACGAGGGATTGGTAACTCTGACGAGGGATTGGTAACTCCCACCTTTTTTTTTTCCAGATAAAAAAAAAAAAGAATAAAAAACTTGAAAGAATGCCTTATCTTTTTTTCACGTGAGTTGTCTGGGGGGAAAAAAAGCTACAAAAAATCCAATGAGGCAGCCTGTGTTGCTGGGTAAAATTTGGGTGTGCAAGGCTTGTTGACGAAATACTCCATTTGGTAGGGATCGTGTCCTTCCGAAAGTGCCCAACCGGTAACTAACCAAGATGATCACACAACTTTTACTTTACTGGAATAAAGCAATGAAACTTTCATTGAAAGTAATAAAAACCCTTTGTTTTAGTGGCTTAATAGAGGTCAATTTCTTTCTTTCTTTAGATAAATAAAACTTTAATTCAAGGTCAGCATCAACATATATTTACATATTGTAATGTAATTGGAGGACGCATTTGGAATTTCTCCCTTATTTTTCTTTTTAAAATTCTCATTGGAAGGTTAGATACATTTTCATGCCAACACATGCAAATCTGAAAACTACTCACTAGACTGTTAATGATACCAAGGACTTGGGATTTATATAATAATTTAATTATAAATATTAAATCAAGTCAGTAGGCATAGCATGTGATTGATAGGAATCAAGAGAAAGTGAAATAAATACATAAAGAAAAATAAGTGTTTTATCTGTTTTTACTGACATTACATTTTGCAGTCAGGATGGATGCGGCTAAATTGCAACACGTGCAAAAAGAACTTCTTCCTTTTCTGAAAATAGATGCCAGAGTTGATGTCAAGTCTGTTGCAATTCGATATATTTTGGAAATGACAGGAACTAAAGAAGGAAGAGAGTTCATTGTTATGGTGAATAAATTGCTGAAAGCTGTGGTGGATTTGACTTTAGACCCAGAGCATGACGTGTCAAGAGATTCATATTTGACATTAGTGAATTTGTCAGCTGATGAAAATTTATCATGGAAATTAATGACTACATTGTCAGAACCACCTTTTTTTCATGAACTACTCCGACGTGTTCTTGAACCAAATTGCAGGTGGGCTGATGAAGCTTCTAGTATCGTTGCAAACATAACTCGTTCAACGCCTTGTGCTTCAAGGCTAAGTGGGCAAATTCTAGCTGAAAATTCAAAAGTGACAATGGAAGGTATTGTTAATGCATTGTGCACTGTAAACTATAATGCAAAAAAAGCTTATCTTCACCATTTAGGTCCTATTTTGTCCAATTTGACTCAAGTTCCATCAATAAGGAAAATAATCATGGATAAGAATCGATGCATTGTACAGAAGTTGATGCCATTCACAGAGTTTTCAAGCTCTCTCACCAGACGTGGAGGTATCATTGGTGCTCTTCATAATTGCTGTTTTGAATATGGTATGCATTAACGTGTTAGTTTTTACTTCAATGTATTTGAAATTGAATTTAATGTCATTTAAAAAATATTATTAGCAATGAAAAAATACCTAGCAATGTGAAATAATTTATGTATGGTAGAAAAGCTTCCAAGAACAACAAGAGAGTTATAGGCATGATTGCCAGTTTTCCTGTTCATGCCGGAATTCCGTTTCGCGATATCTCCGGTTTCAGTGTTTTGAGTAAAATAGCCTATTAGCAATTTCCTCATCGTGTCAATATGTTTGCTGTGTAATCATTTAATAATGGTATAAAAACGGTGATGAAATAAGAGTAATGTTTAGGCTGCATTTTCAGTAGGAACATTTTCAGGTTTGGCAAAGTGTCGAGATTTTAGTTTCAAGTCTTAGCACTTCTTCCTGCTGGCACCCATGGTTATAGGCGGTACAGTGCACAATAATGATATAAATTGAAAGGATTTCTATACAGCCCACTCTAATACTCATGATTTGAAAACACTATATATGATATTTTTTTAAAGTACTATTTCATTAAATAAATATTATATAAAAATGCTGTTGGGTCAACTTTAAATGGCACAGTGCTGCTCCTGGTTTGATAGTCTTTTACACCTGAGTCAAGTGTAAGACTTACACCATGAGACCGGCTACAGAATGTTATAAATGCTTTTTTGGGGTGTCTTCTGACATCTCATAATTAGATCTCAGGGCCACTGAAAGTGCATTTTGTGATCTCAATGGGCGATTTGAAATATACAGCGCAGCACAGAATTCTCGAACAAGTTGAGACCTAGCTTGTTTGTTCGAGTTCGAGATTTCTGTGTTTTTGAGATTTCCATGTTGGGTAGTTTACAAAGAATATGAAGAAGATTGTGAGGGAGGGGGAGAGGAGGTAAACGTGTGTTGTTTCGGTGAGGCCCCATCATAATGAAGTGTAGTATTAAGTGCTTGTGCCTCTTGTTTCATTCAATAACAGGTGTAATAATGTTCTCCTTTACATGTATTATAAAAAGAAGAAAAGCCAATACGTCCCTTTGTTGATTACACACTCAGCATGCTACATCTTTAATATACACATCCGGTATCTAATCTCCTCACTTAGCTCTCTCATGCCATGTGTTTCTCACCTCCATCTTCCCCACCACTAATCACTTCTTTGATTTTAATACAGTAGCGGCCTGCTGTCATCATTGCCTCACTAGCCCCCATTGGTACTGGTACACATAAGAGTGAGGAGTCCTGTGCATCAGACACTGATCAAACATGCTTCGCCCTCTCCCCTCCCCTCCCCCATATACACTCACACTTACAAAAGTTTAACACATTAACTCATACATTTAAGGCCACATTTAAGGCCACAAAGAGAGTTATGGCAGTGTTTATTTCTGTTCTCTACAAGCATAGGGCAAAAGAATTTTGTCAACAAATGCAAAAGTTAAGGTCAATTTTAATCAATATTTCCATGTTAGCCCCCTTGAGATTTTTGTGTCACCAGTACAAACAATATATAGGGATTTAAACAAGGAATAGAGATTTGTTCGAAATTTCTGTGATTTCGAGATTTTCATGCTGCAATGTAGTCTCTTATTCTTATCAACTTCTTTAAGATGTTCAGAGCACAACCACTTTTGTGTTTGAAACATAACATAGCTATTTTATCATTAATTTTTTTCCTCCCTATTTATAGATTTCCACCCATGGCTGCTTAGTGATGAAGTTGACATCTTGCCAAGACTACTTCTGCCTTTGGCTGGACCAGAAGAATTTGATGATGACGACATGGACAAGTTACCCGTAGACCTACAGTATCTTCCTCCTGAGAAAATGCGAGAATCAGATCCTGATTTGAGGGTTATGCTTATTGAATCTATTCACCAGGTATGTTGTTGATGGTAATCACTTTACTTAAGATTGAAGAAAAATGGAAACTAACAAGATTGAGAATTATTTGTTTCTATGTTTTTACTGTATTGTGGGTAATAGGTTTGATACATAGTTTAAGCATGCAGGCTTTTTGAATACTCTACCCAACAAATGCAGTTTTTATTTAAAGCTCAGCTGCTATTTTTTTAATAGTAAAAAATGTGTCATTTATATCCTAAAGGTTTATGCAGCAGGAGTTTATTCTACTTCCTGTATTGTTAAAGAGAAAGTAACCTTATCATTGATTGATTGACAGAGAGGCCAAACAGATACCATTTTCCCACAATCTCCCTTTTGTCAATGCGCATGTTCTCTATCACTAACCACAGTTTCAAAATATTCATGTTATTGATGAGTTTTCATTTGGTTACATTTTTTTCCCCACAATCTCTCGAAGTGGCCACATCCATTACACATTTTTTATTCTTCAAGTCGATATGACAGGCTAATGAAAACCTACCAATCAAATTATGGCTTTTTTTTTTTTTAAGACTCATGATAGCTCACTTACTTTAACACTTGAATATCCATCAAGATCAAGATAATCATATTTTATTAACTGTATTTTTTCATGTTTTAAACATCCAAAACACAAAATATGATGCAACTTATATAAAATATTGAAAATATGATTACCATGAACTTCATTATACTTTGAGACTTCAGCAAACCACGATTAGTGTGTTCCATGATCCAGCCAAACTTTTTGAAAATTTATTGCACTCAAGGCCATGAACAGATTTTGTGAGCTTATTTAAAGGTCAAGGTGCAACCTACATTAAAATAACTTAATACTAACAAAAACAAAATGTTTTCCCTTCAAATAGATGTAGTTAAATTTATAACAGTAAAAAATTGGTATTTTTTGCTGGTAATAGCTTTGAAAACGTTTTGGTACAGACCATGCTGTCTTTGAGCACGCTGTTATTAAGCATGTACAGACTAAATCTAGAGCTAAATTGCTCTTACCAAATTTTTGCTATATAAACTACAAACGAGTCTTATAACATGTAGATTCTTTTTATAACTTTATTTTTTACTTTTATGCACTACAGTACTTTAAGCCTTTTTCGGATTCCAGTACGATCGGATACTAGCGCACTTTTTGGTGATGACTGATCGTGCCAGTATAACGCGAGTACTGTATTATTATCATGATTATTATTATTACTGCTGCTGAGGTAATAAACAGGTGTGGTTTAAATTGAAACTTTGGCCTTTGTTTGTGCGTTTGCGAATCGCAATTTTTTCTCCCCACTTGTCGGATAATGTTCCGCAAAATTTGGCAACTTTTGGCAATTTTTATGGCAACTTTTGCCCTTTTTTTATGGCAACTTTTTGCAACTTTTGGGGTTTTAAATGGCAACTTTCCGCAGGGACAGCTAGTGGAGGTAGAAGAGGAGGAAGATGAAGCAGTGGAAGTTGCAAGCAAAATGCCTTCTTCCTCGCAGATGTTGCAAAACTTGAATACTGTTCGTGTTCTTATGGAATCAACTGGTCTCACATCTCAAACTAAATTTGAGGCAATTACAAGAGCTGTCAAAAATGGATGAAAGTTTTTTTTGTTATTTAAAATGATAAATGAGATATGTGACCAAGTTGTACCACAGTGCATCATACTCCATATTTATATGGGTTGAACCATGTGCCTATTACTGTTGGGTTTTTTTTTTTGGTTGTTTTTTTTTAAAGATTTCGTTCCAAAGATATTGATTGAGAATTTTTGTTCATCAGGGGTGACAAGTCTATTCATTTTTCACTACCACATGATCATTTATTCATCTCCCAACATTTTATTTTATTCACCTTTGGCATCGTTATTATTTTTTATTACAGCTTTGTAGCACTCAAGCAGGCAGATTGTATGTGAAAAACAAGAATGCATACGTTATTCTTCGAGAACTACACAAGTGGGAAAAAGATGCCTCTGCAAAACTTGCATGCCAAAAGTTGTGTGAGCTTCTTATCATGGATGAACCTGCACCAGGAATGGAAGATTTACACAACGTTGATATTCCCGAAGACCTGGTTCCAAAATTCGAAAAAATGGATGCAGCATTATTAAAAGATATGGAGGAAGAATTAGAAGGAAATGAGGCGGATGTAAATAATGACATTTCCAAAGAAATTGATGGAAAGGACAATGAAGGTGGTCTAAAATCTGGTTTATATAGGGTTGACCAAAACTAAAAGTGAGAAGTGTCATGTTTTTTTTACAACCCAAATAATACCCCTACCACCACAAGTTGTTTAGAACCTTATGGTCTATGCAGCATGAGTTTATTATACTGGTTTTTGTGTTATTGAATGGACTGTAAAATTGTTTGCTACCCTTTAGATAGGATGCTAGTCTGAAATAAAGTATTTTCCACCACACCTTAAAGACTTAGCTACCCAATCAATATGGATTTTCTCCTTTTGCTTGAGAGGCGATTATTCTACAAACTGAGTTATCGCAAACCGTCATGCAACCCAAACAAATTGATATAAATAGAGAGATGTTTGTATTTCAGGCAAACTCAATTTAAATTTCATACTAATAAAATTTTGGGGTGTATTACTGCAGTAAAGTTTTAAAACAGCATTTTGCTACCTTTGATGTCGACTTTTATTGTTGGAGTGGTGTAGGAATAAAGCTGTAACATTTCTCTTTTAGATGATACTAAATTTTGCTCTGTTTATTATTTGATGTCGAATTATCAATGTTTGAAGGTCCAGTTTAAAAAAGTAATTATCTTTAATTAACTTCTGTATTTGTTGATAAATTTCTTTTGCCTTATGTTTGTCTTGAACGGAAACAATAACGACCATCGCTCTCTATGTGGCCTTAAATGTATTAGTATTAGTTAATAATGTGGTAAGCGTATGTATATATATATATATATATATATCTATATATATTATATAGGGGATGGGGGTGCGAAGCATGTTTGACCAGTGTCTGATGCCTCATTCGACGTCTCATTCTAATGTGTACCAGAACCAGCAATGATGACCAGAGGCCTTTACGTTACTGTTATTGTATTCAAGAAGTTATTAAGGGAGGGGAATACAGGGTCAGAAGGCAGGCATGAGAGATATAGGTGAGGAATGCTAGTGATCAGAGACTGGGTTTGTCGGTTAAAAACATCACAGTGTGTAATCAACAAAATGGGACGTGCTGGTTTTATCTTCTTATTATAGCACATGTAAAGGGAACATAAATTCACTTGTTATTGAATGAAACAAGACTCACTATTCGCTACACTTCATTATAATTGGACCTCACCAAAACAACACACATTTACCATCTCTTCCCTCACGTTATTCTTCATATTCTTTGTAAAATACCTAACACGGAAATTTAGAAAACAAGGAAATCTGAAATCTCGAACAAACGGTCTCAACCAGTTTGAGAATTCCATGCTGCACTGGTATTATATATATATATATCAGTGGAGATAATCCATGATTTATTGACACCTTCAAAGTCAGCAAGGATTGTCTCTCTTCATATATCGGATTGCTGCACAATCAGATTATTGCATGCTGTGCAGCTCTCCCGCCGAGCACTGTGCAGAAAAGCGATGACTACTGTACATGTTTTATTATTATTGTTATTATTATTATTATTATTATTATTATTATTATTATTTTTATTATTATTATCATTATTATTATTATTTTATTATTTTTTATTATTTTTATTATCATTATTATTTGTATTATTATTATTATTATTATTATTATTAATTATTATCATCTTCCCATCATCATAATCCTCAGTACCATCATCATCTGGGTGGGGTCTTTTGACCTGTCGTGGTGGGCAAGAGGTCACTTGCTTTATCTTCTATCTCTCTGTATCTGTTTTCTGAGTCGTTTCTCTCTTTGTCTTGGAATTGGATTAGGTACTTAGTTTTTGGTCTGGGCCTTGCTGGAGTCCTTGGCTGAGAGGTAAACAGACAATTGTATGATGTTTGTTTTGGGAGGTGATGTTTATTTTTCCTTGTAAATCATCTCTGTTATGTACCGATAGTTATATTTTTTTGTTTTGAAATTATCTTGTAAACATTTTGAGTGTGTTCCTTTTAGTGGGATCCTGCACTGGTGTCTGGATGTTTTAGTTTTAGGTGATTTCAAACTAAGTACACTGATGGTATACTCTTGAAATTTACATCTGTTCCTAATCTGAACTCATTCCTCTTTGTCTTAATTTTCCTTAGGTGCTTTACTTGTAATTCTAGAGTTATTTGACTCTCCCATTTATTTTCTTCCTTTTTACTGGCGTGGATATGACCTAAATATGTTGCCGGCGTCATAAAATCCTTTTAAAAAATTACAAAACACATCACCATCATCATCATGGTGAATTTTATTTTAACATTAACAGACAATATACATAAATGTTTGACTGTTGATGAACTTTTATAATGATTGAATAAAATGATATTTACCTTCCAAATTAAATAGTTGTGTAGGTATAAATATTCATTGGTGACATTTGCCTCCTCACTAGTAAACTTTTATATGATACAATAATATATGGTTTACTTATGGGTGATACTTTTCTAGTCCCCATGGATGATATTTTTTTTTCGTTTTCTTTACACTTGAGGCTTTACATGACACGAAAATGATGCAAGTCGAAATTATTTGTAAAAGCTGGGATGGAAATAACATTAAATAAAAAGATTGATACAGTCATTAAATAACATTTTTATTGCTCATTCAAATTGTTTCATTTACCCCCCCCCCCCCCCTCCCAATGGGATGGGGGTTTTTTTCTTACTTCCAGTAGTGGGCAGTCGGTCTCTTACTGTGTCATCTATCCTCCTCTTACACCTGTTGTGTTTTCCAACTTGCTTTCCTGGGTGGGGTTCCAGACCTCCCATAATGGGCAGGGAGCTACATACTGTGTCTTCTATCCCCCTATATCTGTTTTCCAACTTGCTTTCTGTCTTTGTCTTGGAATGAGATTACATGGTTTTGTCAGGGCCCTGGCTGGGAGGAAAACGGTCAAATGTGTAGTTAGTTTTGGGAGATGATATTTTTTGTCTTGTAAATCACCTCTCTGTTATGTACTGTATTAAGATTTAAATTTGTTTACATATCATATATGATTTGTAAACATTTGGGTGTATTCCTCTTAGTGAGGACGTGTGCTTGTGTCTGGATGAGACTTTTAGTTAGGTGATCTCAAGCTAAGTACTTTGATAGTGTGACCTTGGAATCTACATGTTTCCTATTTGAACCAAATCCTCTTTGTCTCACCTTTTCTTGCGTGCTTTAATTATAATTCTAGAACTTTTAACTATCCAATTTTCTTCCTTTTTAATGGCGCTGATATGACCTTAAAATTAAAATGTGTTGCAAGTGCCCTAAAACAACTTGTTTTCTTTTTTATCTTGGAATGAGATTACGCACATACTTGGTTTTGTCCTAGCTCTGGCCTGAGTCCTTGGTGGGGAGGGAAACAGTCAAATGTATAATTATAGTCTTGCGAGATTATATATTTTCCCCTTGTAATTCTAAATCATCTCCCCGCTATGTACATTCCCCTTTGTCTTACTATATCTCCTGTGTTTTCTATTGAAAATCTTGAATTATTTTACTCTCCCATTTTCTCCCTTTTTATTGGCGCTGAAATTTAGTGAAATGACCTAAATGTGCCGCAAAACCCTTAAAGATAAATGAAAACAAACAAAATTATTCCCCCAGCGGGCCATATGAAACTATTTTTCAATTTCATACAGTACCAGGGCGGGTGGTTGGATGGGAGCATCACCCTTGAATCATATACCTATGATGTTCGCATGGGTGTACGATCCGATAGTGATGTCGTTTCTTCTTCTCTTTACTAGCCTATCCTGCTTCTTTGGTTTGTGATTGTATTTTTGACAGGGGATATTTTTTTTCTGTAAATCTTCTGCCTGTTTTTTCTTGGTTATTTATAATTTAGCTTATGATATCTTTAGGTTATGATTCTGATTTACATTTGTACTATTTTTGTTAGATTGCTTGTTTTTTTGTTTCAGCGGTCTCTCATATAACCTCAATTGTGTTGGAAGAGACCTAAAGCAACAAACTTTTTTGTACCAACATCTTATAATATCATCACTGACTATCGACAAGTACTTATTCACATCCGAGACACTGGGTGGGATATTTTGAGCTCCCTTAATGGGCTGGAGGTTACTTTGATATCTCCTGTACTCACCATTTATCTTGATAAACAAGAAGAACAGCCCAGCGTGTGTGCATCAGGTTCCGTTACAATCTCAATAAGAAACCAATTGAATTGGGTGGGATCTTTTGACCTCCCATGGCGGGCAGAAGGCCACTTGATGTGTCTTCTTCTACTTCTATCCCCCTATATCGGTTTTCTGAGTTGGTTTCTGTCTTTGTCTTAGAATGGGATTACTTGGTTTTGTATTGGCCCTTGCTGGAGTCCTTGGATGAGAGGAACACAGTCAAATGTATAGTCAGTGTTAGTTTTGAGAAATGACATATTTTTCTTTTTGAATCATCTCTGTTGTAATATTTTTGTTTTTTTTTATGAATATCATATTTATTAAGCATTTAAGTATATTCCTCTTGGTGGGATCATGTGCTTGTCTGGATGAGACTTTTGGGTGATCTCAACACACTTGTAGTGTGCTCTTGGGATCTACATCTGTTCCCTTTTTGAACCATTCCCTTTTGCCTTACTACTTATTCTTCCGCGCTTGTTTTTTTTTTTGTTTTTTTTGAATATCCCATTTTCTATCTTTTTACTGGAGCTGAAATGACCTTAGTGTGTTGCAAGCGCCGTAAAAACCATTTAAAACAATACATATGCAATGGATACTGATGTGATGATCATCGCAGAAGCAGCATCAGGTGTGCTCCCAAAATATGCGGTTTGGATAGCATTCGGACATAGTAGTAATAAGCTGGGTACATCTCAAGCCACATGAATGCAAACGAATTTGGAAAAGCAAGGTAGTCAGTTTGTCTGAAATTTGACCTCGGTCGTGAGTTTCGAGAAAGTTGAAGAGGAGAAAAAGAAAAAGAGAAAAATATTAAAAAGGAAAAAAAAGAACTAGTGTGAAAAAGTGCAAAAAGAAAGAAAAAGTAAGCGAAGCACCAATAAACATATTTTACGTCAGTCAGCAAGAAAATCAATATTCAGTTGTAGACATTGTCCTTTGGAAAGGTTTAAGTAGAACCATTTCGATATAATATAATCAATATCGTTCGTTTCCCTGTGAAATTTAAAGACTGAAATGGTTTTAAATTGTTACAAAAGTATATAAAAGATAGGCCAATGCGTAATAGATGTATTTTGAGAGACATGAACATTTAATTCATATTTAAAACCATCCTAGTCCCAGACAAAAAGAATCAAAATAGAATAGTCAAAGTGTACTTAAATGCAAATATAGTGTACATATTATTATTAAGGGACGGAACGAAAGTCATGATGAATCAGTTGATCGCCCCCTATGCGCAACTTATATCCGCAATTTGCTATGACTATGAGGCCACATTCGGTGAACCACGACAGGAATTCCTAAATATTGGATCCCATTAATATATATATATATATATATATATATATATATATATATATATATATATATATATATATATATATATATATATATATATTAAATTCTCTTTATTCATCCCTAAGGGGAAATTTGTCTCTAAGTTAAGTGAAGACTGGAATAACTCAGGCGTCGGCTGCAGTGTAGCGCCGCAAATGTGAGCTAGGGCGAGGTGAGTTGGTCAAGGCCACACAGCCAGGGGGTAGTCAAACTCAGTACCCTTTGGGTAGGTACTACTACGAGGGAGAGACCATACCGCTGAGTCACGCTTCCCCATACAATCATATATCATACAAATACAACATACTATTTGATTTCAATGAATAATGTACCATGCCATTGGCTAGCATTTGCATTTTGTACGTATTAATTGAAACTCGGATGTATAAAGATGAGCATGTCAAATCCTAATAGCGAAAATTATACACGATGAAGCTTGTCAAGACACCTATTTGTGTATTAGATACTGTATTTAATAATTTCAAATTGTGATCATAAACCGAAAATTGTCAAATTAACAATGGATGTTGTTTACTTTGAAAATTGTATCTGTATGCATGGGAATTTCACAGAGCATTAAAATGTGTTTAAAAACCCTGTTAGCTCTTAGACGATAAGATACGAATAATATATATATATATATATATATATATATATATATATATATATATATATATATTATATATATATATATATATATATATATATAATATATATATATATATTTTATAATATATATATATATATATATATATATATATATATATATATATATATATATATATATATATATATATATATTATATATATATATATATATATATATATATATATATAATATATATATATATGTGTGTATATATATATATACACACACACACACACACACACACACACACACGTGGTTGGACATGCGACAGGGTTGAACTCCATACAAAATAATCCTCACAAACATGTTGCATGCAAATTATAGGCTTAAGTCCACATAGGTTAGTAGAATGGACGAAAACACTGATTGGTACACTTATTATTATTATCCAGTTCTTCGGTTTCTGAGGTGGTGGTGCAGTGCGTTAGTCAGAATCGCATTGAAGGGTCATGGGTTCCAAATAAAGCAAGAACATGACACTCATGCTTATGGGATTAGTTGGTTTATATGAAGATGGAGGTAGAAGAAGAGGAAATAAAAAGGAAACGAAGAAGGAAGAGGAAATAATGAGAACAAGAAGAAGATGATGATGATGAAGGGGGGGGGGGGGGGGGGGGGGGGGGGGGGGGAGAGAGAAGAAAAAGGGGGAACGGGAGTAAAATCAGTACTGTGTAAGTAGCAGCAGCAGTAGTACATGTAGTAGTCGTCGTCCTCGTCGATATCGTTGTCGTAGTGGTAGTAGTAGGAGTAGTAGTTGCTGTTGTTGTAGGGGTAGGAGAAGAAGAAGAATCTACAATTACAATGTCTTTTTAAATGATCGATATATGAAGCAAAACTGTCTTAAACTTAGACACGATTATTAACTCCCAATTCGCTTACTTGGATGATACGGCTGATTCCTGTGGACAATATGCAACATTATTTTTCCTTTGAGGGGGGGGGGGGGGGGGGGCGGGGGGTGGGGGAGTATATTCCAGTATCCTTAAACATTATATGTTGCTGCTCGGAAGGGTGTGATTAAAAAAAAAAAAAAAAAACCTATGAGCGAGCCATGTTTGAAAATCCTCAATTACTAGCTTTCTTTGACTTTGACCCATTGAAAGGAAGCTTAACCCGGTTCGTTATTGAGCAGATAACACGTCGTATTCTCATTTTCGATTAAAAGGCTTGTCTATCCAAAAATATCTTCATCACATTATAGCAGCAGGAACCTGAGCGGTAAACTGAAATTTAAGCTTGGGGAGGGGGGGGGGGGGGGGGTACTATCGCAAATGGATATTTACTTTATGCAGCTTTGAGATCTCGTTTTATGGCATCCGGCGTATGACCTGTTGGTCGGCGGTTCAAGTCCTCCTGTACGTGACGCAAAGTTGAATCCTTGGAAAATGCTAATTCTAATGGTACTCGAGTTTAAAATGCGGCTATGTGGTCTTGTGGTATGATACTCCTGGTCCTGGGTTCGAACCGCGCTCGGCGCATAGTTGAGTCCTCGGAAAAGGCTCTTTACTCACATTCTCTCATCGTGCTCAGGTGTAAAATGAGTATCTGACCGTTAATAGCGTTGGAAAAATTGTAATATCGCCTAACAAGCGTTATGTCTTAATCTACATGTTTAGTGTTGCTGTTGGCTAGGGACCCCTTGTAAAGCGCTTTGAGCGCGTGTAGTGGAT
>NC_088362.1:96632732-96800232 GCF_034508935.2 Berghia stephanieae | reverse complement strand
ACTACTACTACTACTACTACTACTACTACTACTACTACTACAGCTACTGCTACTGCTATTACTGCTATTACCTACTGTTAGTACTTCTATAATTACGGCTATGTGGTCTTGTGGTATTGCACCGCCTTCGGATTTGGACGTTCTGGGTTCTTCTTCTTTTCTTCGCGTTCGCTCAGCTCAGATTTTAAGTCTACTCTCCATCAGATGTTGCTGTCCTCTGGAGATCCCCCAGACTCCCGTGGAGCTTAGTCCTCGGGCTGATTGAGGCAGTCGGTGGCCAGTATTTTCTACTAAAGTTGGGCAATTTTGTAGGATGTGTGGACCTGTCATACTTCATGGTCCACGGGGGCACTGACCTGTAGTTCCTACCTGGAATTTGGGATGGTGGTGGTGTTTAAATCTATCATGACCAGTTCGCATCCTAAAGAATGTGGCCTGCTCTTGTCTGGTCAACGATAGCTCAGTTGGTAGAGCACTAGCTTCACACGCAAAGGGACAAAGATCGATCCCGGGTGCAGTCGAGATATTTTTCTGACCCTCCCCCCCCTGTCCACCCAGCAGTGATTGGGTAGCTGGGTCTGTTAGAAATGGCAGAAAGTATTTTGTGATAGACTAGCGTCCTATCCAAAGGGTAGAAAGTAATTGCTATTGTCTGTTTCCCGCTATAGAAACCGGGATAAACTCCGACTCCACGGGCTCTGAAGGACTACTATATATATTTTTTTTAACTTGTCTGGTCAACTGGTAAAATAGGTCAACCCAATTGTAGTTCGAATGCTGTCAATAAGTCAGTAACGGGGATCTTATGATGTTTTTTGTTTCTTTATATAATGAAGCAGCCTAACCATACACCCTAATGACCCTAATGTGCGGCTATGTGGTCTAGTGGTACGACATCCGCTTTCGGATCGGAAGGTCCTGGACTCGAGCCTCGCGCTCGGCGCATAGTTGAGTCCTTGGAAAAGGTTCTTTACTCACATTCTCTCACCGTACTCAGGTGTAAAATGAGTACCTGTCCGTTAACAGCGTTGTCTTTGTCCGAAAAATTGTAATATCGCCTAACAGGCGTAATGTCCCGTCCTACATGTTAAATGTTGCTGTTGACCAGGGACCCCTTGTAAAGCGCTTTGAGCACATTTAGTGGATATTGCGCTATATAAAGCTCAATTATAAAATTTTAATTTTTTTAATGACAGATGCGGTACAGGGGGAAATGGAGGGCAAACGAGAAGAGGAAGACCTAGGTCTAGTTATATAAAAATTATCCTAGAATGGATAGATATGAATAGAAGAGAGTTGTACGACGGGAGGAATGGGCAGACATTTGTCATTGCAGAGTGCGGGCAGCCAACCTCAATAGTAGTAGTAGCGTATGGCTACACCTCCAAATTTATCTCGTCGACCCAGCTTCCAAAGTCTTCCTCCGCCCTAAGGACTGTTTCGTAGCCACCCTCAAGTTTAGTGACTAGGCAGTGGAGGACGATGTGATCGCTGGTCTCTGGGGCTGCCAGACATTTCTGGCAGGTATCACTGTTTCCAAGTTTCCATCTGCACATATTTGATGCAGTTCTGCCATGTCCAGTTAAGAGGCGGTTTGAGGAAATCCAGTATTTCCTGGCGTTATTGAATTCAGGCACTCTTTTGGTTGGATCTTTAATGATGTTTCCTCCTCTTGGTGTTTCCCTGTTCCACACCTCTCTCCAGTCCTCCTCCACACCGAAGCCAACCTCAATGAGGATAGTAAGTAAGTAAGTATGTATATGATGAAGCATCTTCCTCCTATAGCAATCTGGTTCCTTTCTTGGCGAGTACATCCGCAACTTCATTACCTCCAGTGCCACAGTGAATAGAAGAGAGTTGTATGACGGGAGGAATGGGCAGACATTTGTCATTGCAGAGTGCGGGCAACCAACGTCAATGAGGATAGTAAGTAAGTAAGTATAGGGAATGAGATTAGCGGAAGAGTAGCGTCCCTTGATTGGACGTCACCCATAGTATGTGACGTCACCGGCGGAAAAGTTATAAGAGGAGGAGAGACGCATGTTCACAACCAACATGACGTTCTCTCTCTAATAACTTTTCCGTAGTAGTAGTAGTAGTAGTAGTAGTAGTAGTAGTAGTAGTAGTAGTAGTAGTAGTAGTAGTAGTAGTAGTAGTAGAAGTAGTAATATCAGCAATAGTAATACTTGTAAGAGCAGCAACTAGAAGAAAAAGAAGTAGTGGTGGTGGTAATAGTAGTAGTAGTAGTAGTAGTAGTATTAGTAGTAGTAGTAGTAGTAGTAGTAGTAGTAGTAGTAGTAGTAGTAGTAGTAGTAGTAGTAGTAGTAGTAGTAGTAGTAGTGGTAGTAGTAGTAGTAGTAGTAGTAGCAGTAGTAGTAGTAGTAGTAGTAGTAGTAGCTTGCGAGGACAACCAACATGACGTTCTCTCTCTAATAACTTTTCCGCCGGTGACGTCATAGACTATGGGTGACGTCCAATCAAGGGACGCTACTCTTCCGCTAATCCCATTCCCTATATGATGAAGCATCTTCCTCCTGTAGCAATCTGGTTCCTTTCTTGGCGAGTGCATCTGCAACTTCATTACCTCCAATGCCACAGTGAGATGGAATCCATTGACGGACGATGTGATGGGGCCTGCATACTAGATCTAGGGATGTGAATAGATCTTCGATTTTTCCATATTTTAACTTAGAAGTTTATAGCTACTGAAGAACCGAGAGGGCATCAGTCAGGATTACTATTTCCTATGTTCTGTCGGATTATTTGCAAGACAAGTTGTAGACTCTCATTAGGCATCTACTTCAGCTCTGTAGTTGGTACGGTGTATTCCCGCTGCTCTAAAGAATTTGTCCTCTGTACTATTTGGATAGTTTGTGTACTACTACCACTACTACTACTACTACTACTACTACTACTACTACTACTACTACTACTACTACTACTACTACTACTACTACTACTACTACCACTACTACTACTACTACTACTACTACTACTACTACTACTACTACTACTACTACTACTATTACCACCACCACTACTTCTTTTTCTTCTAGTTGCTGCTCTCACAACTATT
Organism: Berghia stephanieae; assembly: GCF_034508935.2. Classification (NCBI taxonomy): domain Eukaryota; kingdom Metazoa; phylum Mollusca; class Gastropoda; order Nudibranchia; family Aeolidiidae; genus Berghia; species Berghia stephanieae. The sequence goes on along the minus strand of NC_088362.1, from coordinate 96,797,156 downwards.
ACTATTGCTGATATTACTACTACTATTACTACTATTACTACTACTACTACTACCACCACTACTACTACTACTACTACTACTACTACTACTACTACTACTACTACTACTACTACTACCACTACTACTACTACTACTACTACTACTACTACCACTACTACTACTACTACTACTACTACTACTACTACTACTACTACTACTATCTATTACCTACACACTACTACTTTTCTTCTATTGCTGCTCTACAAATATACTATTCTATATACTACTACTACTATATACTACTACTATACTACCACCACTACTTTCTTACTACTACTACACATACATCTATACTACTACTATACTACATACTACTACTACTACTACTCACTACTATACTACCACTACTACTACTACTACTACTACTACTACTACTACTACTACTACTACTACTACTGCTACTACTACGTTAATCGCTTTAATGGACACGTGTATCCACATTTGCAGGGTAGTGCTGTAAAGGGGAGTGAGTTGGTATAATAAATCAAGTTCTCAATGAAATCCTAATTGCCCCGTGTTCTGTCGTTCTTATACAGGTTATAGACCGGAAGGAGGAGGAGTTAGTTTTACGGGTAACTGGACTTTGTGATGACTGTAGTCCAAGTAAGTAAATATAAGGATGTGCGCCTATGTGGTCTAGTTGTATGACACATGCTTTCGGATCGGAAGGTCCTGGGTTCGAGCCTCGCTCATCGCATAGTCGAGTCATTGGAGAAGGCTCTTTACTCATATTCTCTCACCGTACTCAGGTGTAAAATGAGTACCTGACCGTTAACAGCGTTGTCCCCGTTCGAAAAAAAATTGCTATATCGTCTAAAAGGCGTCATGTCCCGTCCTACATGTTAAATGTTGCTGCTTGCCAGGGGACCCCTTGTAAAGCGCGTTGAGCACGTTTAGTGGATATTGCGTTATATAAAAGCTCAATTTAAGGATGTCGTTAAGATCTATGAATCGATTTCCGATTGGTAGTTATAATGAAGATAATGATATTAGTGGTAATGATATTTAACATCATACAATACAATGAGGAGGTGATATTTTCGTTTCGTCTATCATACACATTTTTTTTTTTCATAATTTTGTCTCGAATGTTTCAAACAGTCTCGACAGAAGCCTTGGGTTGAACGCTTATTGGCAGAAATATAAGTTGTCTTAATATCAAAATTCTTGATAAATCAAACAAAAAACTTAGAGCTTTTATATATAGCACAATATCCCTTAAACGTGCTCAAGACGCTTTACAAAGGGTCCCTGGTCAACAGCAACACGTAACATGTAGAACGAGACACGATGCTTGTCACGCGATGTTACATTTTTTCTCCGACAGAGACAACGCTGTTAACTGCCACGTACTCAGTTTACACCTGAGTCCGTGAGAGAATTTGAGTAAAGAGCCTTTTCCAAGGACTCAACTATGCTACGAGCGAGGCTTGAATCCAGGACCTTCCGATCCGAAAGCGAGTGTCTTACCACAAGACCACATAGCCGCAAAGAAGTCTTGGGTTCAAGAATTATTAGCTTACTATAAGCTTACTGTCATTTTAATATATCGATATATTTAGACGACCTCTAACTTTCAAATACGTGTATAGTTTTTGGGTTTTTATTTTTTTAAATTTTTTTTTTATTTTTTTTTATTTTTGGCCAACTTAGATAAAAGGTGTTTGTGTCTTAGAATGGCATAAATGCTTGAAATAATCATGTTGTCTTCGCATCGTGTAATAGCCAATAGCCTTTAAAAACCTTTAAAAGCTCTGTGAAATGTTCATGCGTTGATACAATTTTTCAAAGTTATAAAAATAATATTCATTGTTAATTTAACAATTTTCCATACACGATCGCTGTTTCAAAACATTGGATATCCAACACACAAATAGGAGTCATAGTCAAGTTTCGTCGTGTAATTTTTCCTATCAATATTCATTTAATACGTATCTATATCCACTTTTATAACATTCGAGAGTTTCAATTAGTTGATATATAAAATGCAAATAATATCCAATGTCATTGTCATCGAAATCAAATATTATGTTTGTTGTAAGTTCCTTACAGGGACGGCTGGTAATAATGGGCAGGGTGGGCAAATACCAGCCTGTTTTTTCAAGTTATATGCTGTATTACTAGGTCCGAAATAATCTAATTTAAATTAGATAATTTCAAAAGTTATTACTTAAACTTGATACTTCGTACTGAAATCAATTTGTGTGTATTTTTGATAGATTGCGAATCACCATGCACCCCGTAATACATAAACCAGGATACGCTCCTGTTCTTTTTATCAACCCCCTCCCCCCCCCCCCTCAAACCACTCCACTCCGCCCACATCGTCATCTCATCGTCTTGTCGCCTGACAGTGAACTCCGATTTTGCTGTCTGGCCTCTCTAGCACTAGGTCGGGCTAATTCAAATGAGCCCACCTTATAAACCAGTGAACACTAAATTAAATAGAGATTTTGGCAAACGTACTTTTTCTTATTTATTGCCTTACTTGTGCTGGTACCATTGATGTAATGACTTTGGGAAGGTTTCAGTATTGAATTTAATTTATTAATTTACTAATATATCAATTTAGTATTAACTTGTGTTGTTTTTATATATTTGTTTATCCATTTAAATTATTTCTTTTTTTTTTCTCGTTTTCCTTAGTGCTTCTCAAAACTCATTTATTTAAATTGTTTTCTTATTTGATTTTTTGTTGTTTTTTTTGTTTTGTTTTTCTTTAACAAATTAATTTGTTAGTTCTTTTTTGTTCCAATTCTTAAAGTAATTACCGCTGTATTTTTATTGCCAGACTAAATATTTTTGCAAAACAATGTAATTTTCTATTGTATTTCCTCTAATAAAACAAAACATTTTTATTCAAAAGTCAAGACTAAATAAATATATAAAATACAACCACCATTTTGGTTTTCTCAACAATTGAATTAGTATACGATAAATACTCTTCTGAGAAAAGAGAGAGTTGAATTCTAACTAAGTTATAGAGGAAATAAAGACGTTTAAAGGAAGGGTGGGCAGATTCCGTACTTGCCCGTCCTGAAGCTAATACATACATAAGATAGTTCGTGATGAAGAGGCGGGAAGCTAGGGGTTGGTTGGGTAAGGAGTAAGGAGTAAAGATAACACGGTCGTTATTGTCATAGTCTAACGAATGCATGAGGAGAGATTGGTAGCATTGTTTTGTCTTAATTGTATTGTATGAATTATTGGCGACAGCCTAAGATTAAATAAACTTTGTTTTTGTCTTTTTTTTACTATGGAACTGATACTTGTCATAGCAGACCTGCCTACTTGAAATAGGAAAATAAAAATCGTAGTTTTCAGGATTAATAAAATCCTAGATATTTTAACTACCCTTTAACAAAATCACCGGAATTTTCGTCTATTATAGGTATCAATTTTTTAAAAAAAAACGAGAAAAACTGATTGCAAACGTAATAATGATGGTGGTGGTAGTAATGATGATGGTAATACTATTATTGTTATTATTATCATTTGTTATTATTATTATTATTATTATTATTATTATTATTATTATTATTATTATTATCATTATGATTATTATTATTATTATCATTATTATTATTATTGTACGTATTGGTGGGATTACGATTGTTTTTTGATTTTTTTTTGTGTGGTTATTTATGGTATCAGTTCATTGTTTGGTTCCATTTATCATTTTTTTTCCACTTTCATGTATGTTGTCATCAAATTGTATGATTTATTGGCGAAAGCCTAAGATTGAATAAACTTTGTATTATCGTATAGTAATCATCATTGTCGACGACATCGTCGTTGTCATCATAATCATCATCATCATTAACAACAACAACAACAACAACAACAACAACAACAACAACAACATTAACATTAACAACAAGTACTACAATAGCAATAAAAACAATATCAACATCATCATGTAATTTCCGTCATCGTCTCCACAACTATCATTCTAACCAACAGTACCACCAAAACCACTACCATAATTACATCCTCCCTCACCGTCTCCTCTTCCTCTTCCTCCTCCTCCTCCTCCACCACCACCACCGCTACCACTATTCCAACCACTACCACCACCGGCACAATCATTCTAACCACCAAGAGAGCAGTAAAAATGATGCAAACTCGAGTCATATCGCTGTTGTTGCTTCTCGATTAAAACTTTACAGTTACTACGTACTACTGAAAACCAGTAATGTAACAGAAATATTAATCTCGCCGTTGAGGGATTAAAGCATCTCTTAAATTTTTCGAGTGAACGAAATGGACTTGTATTGTCAAGTTGTCGCATTATGTCTCTTCGCTTTATTTTGTTGTTGTATTCTCTTTCGTGATTCATTTTTGATTACGTTTGGTATAATTAAAATCTACCTGTATTGTCATTTCATTGTGAATGTGATTATTTGTGGTTGAAATATTTTTTTTTAAGGTGAACAAAAAAAAATAAATAAATAAATAAATATATATATATATATGACCGAATCATCTTTGCCCCACCACTATAAATAGGCTAGAACCGCCACTGGTTCCTTATCTTGAATGGCAGATGAAATCATGACGATCTCAAGCCTTTGGAAAAAGGACTATGCCCGCCAACACAAATACGCCTTTGTCAAATGCCCATGGGCTGGAAGAGCCATGCAGGTGAAGTTCGAAGTTCAAGGCAGATCCATGCTGAAGATTTTCTACACTGGAGAAGAGTGAGACGATCTTACTACTTTATTTTGCACAATATTTCTTCTTCTTTTTTTTTTCCTTCTATCTTTAATTTTTTTAATTTACATTTCTTTTTTTTTTCGTTCTGCAATGGGCGGTGTTCGTGGCTGTTTATATTAGTTTCTCCCGTTTATATCGTGTTGGTGGTTGTGGTAGTAGTGGTGGTGGTGGTGGGGGGGGGGGGGGGGGGGGGGGGGGGGGGAAGGGGGCGAGGTCTCAGAGGATAAGGCGTAAGGCGACGATGCTCTTCCATCCGGGAGACTAGTGTTCGAGCTGATGTTTGTTGTCGTTGGGTTTTTTAAAAAAAATTGTTTTTCTCTTGTTTTGATTATAATATTTTGGTTTTTTTTTCTTAGGTTTGGTTCTATTTTTTATTTTTTAGCAAAACTAAAACTGATATGACAAATACAGAGGAAAAAGAGACGATTTAATAAACTTATATAAAAGTTAGCTCAGGATAGAGAAGGATGGAAACTGTTTGTCTGTGGCCTATACCCTGACCCAGGGTGAAAAAGGCAATGATGATGATGATGATGATGATGATGATGATATAAAATTGTCTATTGCTTGCCCGCATAACATTGATTTTACACACTTTTTTTGTTTGTTCATTTTTCTATGGTTACATTCACACGAGAGACACCTTTAAGATATGAATCACCAGATGTTCTATCGCGATTCAACAAAACTCATTTTATTTATTCAATGTTTAGTTTTGAACATGGAATACATTGATTTTAATACCCAAAAAATGGTGAAACAATAACTTCTTTTAAACATGCAGTTGATAGAGGACTCCACGCAGTATTGACACTGAATGATGCCTACACGATGAATGAGATTTGCTTTCCTACAACGACGACGACTACTACTACTACTACTACTACTACCACTACTACTACTACTACTACTACTACTGCTACTACTACTACTACTACTCTTACTATTACTACTTCTGCTACTACTACTACTACTACTACTACTACTACTACTACTACTACTACTGCTACTACTTCTTCTACTACTACTACTACTACTACTACTACTACTTACTAACTCTACCTACTACTACTACTACTACTATACACTACTACTACTACTACTACTACTACTCTACTACTACATACTACTACTACTACTACTACTACTACTACATACTACTACTACTACTACTCTACACTACTACTACTACCTACTACTACTACTCTACTAACTACTACTACTACTACTACTACTATCTTACTACTACATACTTACTACTACACTACTATACTACTACTACTACTATACTACTACTACTACTACTACTACACTACTACTACTAATACTACTACTACTACTACTACTACTACTACTACTACTACTACTACTACTACTACTACTACTACTATCTACTACTACTACTACTACTACTACTACTACTACTAACTACTAACTACTACTACTACTACTACTACTACTATAACTACTACCACCACTACTACTACTACTATACTACACACTACACCACTACACACACGACAACTATACCACTACTCCTACCACTATAGTTGCCAAAAAACGGGTCGTGTCATTTATGACTCGTTGGACACGGGTAAAGATTTTGCTTACTGCACAAAAAAAAAAAAAAAAAAAAAAAAAAAGAAAAAAAAAAGAAAAGAAAAAAGGTCGTTTATTGGTCGTTTCTGTGATGACGGATAACCGCGGTTTGTATTCTTCTGTCGTAGATTGGTAGTCTGTAATTTTAGTTTCAGACTAGCTTCAGAAATATATCGTTCTTAAAATTATTTCCTATCTCTGTTGACCGTGTCCCTTTTACCTGTCTTTTTTATCTTTGGTTTCATTGTATTCTCTCTACAGTTCTTATTTCCACATTTTCTATCCCTGATTTTATTGGTTTGTCTCTAGACTCGATTTTTTGTCAGGTATTTTTACTTCTAATACCATTTAAAGTGGCTGAGTGGTTAAGGCATTGCACTGTGACCCGGAAGGACCCAGGTTCGAGCCCCGCGTCAGGCACTTTCGTTTTTTTTCAGTGAGCAAGATTATTAACCCCCAAATTGCTCACTTGGACAACATGGGTGATTCCTGTTGACATCAGACATCTTGTTTGATGAGTTATCTATATTCCTTCGTGGAATGTCTCGGCGACGATATCTTATTATGTCGTGGCGAAAAAGGCATAATTATTTTTTAATTAATACCATTTAATGGATGGTGTTGTGACTCCTAAGAATCTGTAATAATTATTTTTCCCCTTTTATCCTCTACTCACAGTTTTCAATTTCCACGTTTATACGTTTGTATATATGATCTAATATTTCAATTTCAGTTATCCAATAACAAAGTTGATGTTGAAAAAAGCAACCAGCAATCGATGGATGTTCACAAAACACAGTGCTGACGGCTATTTCTATCTTGCTGAGACTCGGCAATTAATGGGCAGTAACAGGCAACAGCGCATTGGACAAGAGATGCATGTGCTCATGGAGGATATCTTTGGCACCATCACAATCCGGAATGTCACATATGGTAAATTATTCAGATATTTTGGCCGTAACCCCGTCATTTAGATACAAATAGATCCACATTCTTCTCTTTATTTTCACGCCTATAGGGAATGAGATTAGCAGAAGAGTAGCGTCCTTTGATTGGACGTCACCCATAGTCTGTGACGTCACCGAATGCGTCTCTCGTCCTCGCTTCGAGGACAAGAGACGCATGCGCACAACCAACATGACGTTCTCTCTCTAATAACTTTTCCGCCGGTGACGTCACAGACTATGGGTGACGTCCAATCAAGGGACGCAACTCTTCCGCTAATCTCATTCCCTATATTTATATTTCACCTCCACTTTTGTGTTTGATATTAGTTAGTAGTTTTCGTCTCGTAACATAATCAAGTCTTGTTCAAAGTGGTCAGAAACGAAAGGATTTAACAATGACTAAAAAGGCGAAGGACCATGGAGAAAGAATTAAAGGAAGCAGGCCTGTCCTGGAATACAGCCACCGCAAAAGCAGCCGATCGCATAAAAAAAAATGGAGATGTCTGGTGGATGCCCTATGTGCCTCGAGGCCTGAAGAGGATTAAGTTTCAAGTTTCAAGTTTCAAGGTTATTCAATCTTAGGCTTTCGCCAATAAATCAACAATTTGATGACAACATACATGAAAGTGGGAAAAAAAATATAAATAAATAAATAAAAATGGTAATGGAACCAAAAAATAAACTGATACACCACACAAAAATACAACAATCGTAATACCATCAATACGTACAATAATAATAATAATAATAATAATAATAATAATAATAATAATAATAATAATAATAATAATAATAATAATAATAATAATAATAATAATAATAATAATAATAATAAGAAGAAGAAGAAGAAGAAGAAGAAGAAGAAGAAGAAGAAGAAGAAGCAGAAGGAGAAGAAGAAGAATAACAATAACAATAATAATATTACCATCATCACTACTACCCCAATCATCACCGTTACCACCACCACCATTACCATTATCACTACCACTATCACCATCACTTTTACATCTCCAATCAGTTTTTCTCATTTAAAAAAAAAACAAAGTAAGTAAGTAAAAAGTCTAACGCGAACAGTGTACACATTAGTTCACTCGACTCAGGCGTGTGTGGAGAGGACTGGGGCTACTGGGCCTACTTTCGGAATTGGCAGATATTGTAACGGTGTTAGTCCAAAAATTGCGCCACTTATACTGCATACAATGTACAATGATCCTAATAATTTAGCAATGACTATGAAAAATGTTTTTTTCTCTTTTTGAGGAAAATTTTTGTCTAAAATCAAAGCCCTATCTCCACTGAGTAAAAATGTTTTTGAATGTTGAAAATCCATTCATAAATAAACAAGTTATGCAGTTTCAAAGGTGTCATTTAATTGAATGACCCGCAAAGAGGAAAAAAACGCGAAAATATGGGACGCTTTTTCGGCATTTTTTTTTTCGACCTTTGATTGTATCTTGCGTAATTAGTGGATTAAAAGATTGAAACTTGAAGAGCAAATTAGGATGGTGTTTTGCAAAATACGGGAAAAGTACTCGTCATATTCATATGAAAATTTACAACCAAAAAGAAGAAATGTTCACGTATTACCTTGTCAGCGACAAAACCTCCACGCCCGGTAGTTTTAGAAATATTTTACTCCAAAGAGTACAAATCTATTTTCAACGGTCTTCTGGTAATCGCACGAGTTTTGTCGTTTGACATAATCTAAAATAACCTTTTTTCTAAATGTGTGCCAACTTTCAGTCATATTCATCGATAAACAGCGTCGTAATTAATTTTTAAAAATAGCATATACGAAACGGCTTCGTCCCATATTTTGACGCGAATTCGGGCACTTCGTGAGCGAAAAAGAGGCCCAAAGATTTGTGCGGGATAGTCATTGCTAAATAATTGTCTTCTGGAGTGGGGGGGGGGGGGGGGGGGGGGGGGGGAATTAAAATAAACATTCAAAGACGCGTCTGCCTAGTCAATCCATGGAAATTTGCTATAAAAATGTTCATACTGGTCAATAATTCTGAAAAACATATCCTACGTGGCAGTATCTAAGTTTTAAAAATGAGCCTAGCTTTTATACATATATTCCTCCGAGGACGAGAGACGCATGCGCACAACCAACATGACGTTCTCTCTCTAATAACTTTTCCGCCGGTGACGTCACAGACTATGGGTGACGTCCAATCAAGGGACGCTACTCTTCCGCTAAACTCATTCCCTATAGATCTAGATAGGATAGATCTCACTCCCTTACAAACATGAGATAGTATAGGTCGAGATTGTAATAAACAAAAATGAATATAAAATCCCCAAAAACGAAAACAAATAGCAAACACTGAACGTTTCGGGCTCAAAACCATTCTTCAGCCAACAACAATAACAACAACAACAAAAACTCAATGAAAACATAAATACGAGAGCGAGTCCAAAAAAAAAATAAATTAATAATAATAATAATAATAATAATAATAATAATAATAATAATAATAATAATAATAATAATAATAATAATGATAATAGACTAATAATAATATAATAATAATAATAATAATAATGATAATAATAATAATAATAATAATAATAATAATAATAATAATAATAATAATAATAATAATAATAATAATAATAACAATAATAATAATATAAATTATTCATCCAAAAAATGGAAATTCGTTTACAGACGTGTGACAAATGTCCTATTGAGTTGATTTTCTTTTTTCACGTGACGTTATATTGGCTCAATTGAACTTACGCATGTACCCTATAAACCAAAAGTTGAAAATTTTAAATCTGTCTAATTTGACAAAGTTATGGCAGTTCAAAATGGCTGCCCCCACGAATGTCCGTCAGCGACATGGAGCTGACATTGAATGTCTTGTATTCGAAGAAGAAACATCGGAGTAAGATTTTTAAACGCCTTGGGGAAAGTTTATAAAACTCAGGATTTTGTATCGGCGTGTTTTTAGGTGGGTTGAACGTGTATCTCGCCATTTAGAAGAAAATGAGATGCAATACAACGCCTAACCTGAAATCCTCTCAAACATGTTTTCATCTGACAAATCTTGTGACGCTCGCCGTCCAAGCAAATAGCGAATCAAATAAAGACAGAAGCATTGATGAATCTGGTAGAAGAACTTCCCTTGATGAGATAGCAGGTACAAATAGAGATTAAAGCGGCAAAACGCAAGGATTTGTAGAGTTAGACCTGATTTGGAGATGGAACGAACAGTTTCTCCGTGAAAATATCCTTCCACACACATGTGTCAGGAAAAGGGAGTAATCCATGGACAACGCTGTCTCATCTCCGTATTCACCAGACTTGTCAACACTTTCAGGCTTCCATCTTTTTTGTCCACTGAAGGAGTACTGAGGGGACGTCGCTTTGAAGATGATGAAGCCAAGACAATAATGAAATAAGGCTGAAAGTTCAGTCAACGAAGTTAATAATATAATAATATAATGGTATAGATTTATAGTGCGCCAAACATCCTTCTTCAGGAGAGCTCTTGGCGCATAACATAGATTAAGCCCTAACACAGTACACGAACAACGCTAATTATACACATAATCAAAGAAAGCCTGTCGGAATAAGCATGTCTTCAATCGACGCTTGAATTCCTCTAGTGAAGACGAAGAACGTATCTCTAGTGGTAGTAAATTCCACAACCTTGGGCCAGAATGCTGAAAGGCGCGTTTTACGAGGACGGAATACATGGCTTAACAAAAAGGTGGACTTTGGCTATCGAGCGAGACGGAGACTCCGTTGAGAAATAACATTCTACTCAGCTAATGCCAAGCTTTAGTTTGGGGCATGATGCATGGTAATGATTCAATTTGTTTTAAAGTTAAAGTATTAAGCAGAGTCCCATTACTTTTTGACTCACTCTCGTACAATACGTCCTTTCTGTATTATGTCGAGCTTTTTATATAGCGCATTATTCACTAAACGTGCTCAAAGTGCGTTACAAGGGGTCCCCAGGCAACAGCAAAAATTAATATCTAGAACGAGACATGACGCCTATAAGGCGATATTATAATTTTTCCAACAGATACAACGCTGTTAATGACCAGGTACTCAGTACGGTGACAGAATATGAATAAAGAGCCTTTTCCAACGACTCAACTATGCGCCGCTCAGAGCGAGACTCGAACCTAGGACCTTCAATTTAATATACGAAAACAGATAAAATGGATGTTTCGGGTATCCCCTTTATCAGAATGAATGAAACACTACAGACGAATTCTGTTTTGTTGATAAAGGGAAAACCCGAAACGTCCAATATAATAATTCATCTAGTCTCTTACTCCGCTCAATAATATATCGTTTAGCATATAAAATAAGAAAGAAATACAGAATTGAAACGAGATAATTGATAATTGAGCTTTATATAGCGCTATATCCACTAAATGTGCTCAAAGCGCTTTACAAGGGGTCCCTGACCGACAGCAACATTTCACATATAAGACGGGACATGACGCATGTTAGGCGATATTACAATTTTTCGGACAATGACAACGCTGTTAACGGCCAGGTACTCATTTTACACCTGAGTACGGTGAGAGAATGTGAGTAAGGAGCCTTTTCCAAGGACTCAAATATGCGCCGAGCGCGAGGCTCGAACCCAGGACCTTCCGATCCAAAAGCGAGTGTCATACCACTAGACCACATAGCCGCACATATACCAGTCAGGCCATAGACAACAGTTACATATTTTCTTTCACGCGGACCTGAAAACGTTGATGTCACAGACCTCTTTCATTATTTTTCCAATTGCAAAACTAAATATTCTAGCCTCGTTCAGCGTTTTGAGCATATTTAGTGGATACTGTACTGCATAAAGGCTTCGGGTTTTTCTTCCTTTCTCTTTATTTTTTTCTTTCTTGTTTTTGGTGTTAATCTACTTTAAAATTCACTCCACAGGTTCTAGTATGCATCTTGACACTTCTAACATGTATCGTAAGGAAAGGCATTTTAAATAGTTTGCTGTGTCAGTGTAGAAGACATTGGGTTTTTGGATCGATAAGACGGAAATAAATTTAATACAATAAACTGAAAATCGTTTCTGTCTTTAAACACTGAGATTAATCCCGGCCCCACGGGCCTTAAAGATCGGAAGGTGGGGACTTGCTACCATTTATCAGAGATGTATTATTTCATTATATCTTTTTCTTTCATTTTCTGCCAGAAAAGAACAGATGGATGAATAGTCAAAACTTGAAAGTCTTTGAGACCAGAGGAAAACCCACGAAAAGTCCATTGAAAGATGAGGCATCCGACGACATTACCACGATTTCTGTGACAGAAAGTTCCACGTGGGACAGCACCATGGCATCAAAATGGGATCCGGGAACAAGTATTCTCGATATTGCAGATATTGGAGGTGTACATTTTCCTGCGGTTCTACACACCAATGAAGAGCATTCGTTGTTCATGCCAGACAATGAAAGTGAAAGACATGACTCCAATGCGGAAGAGAATGAAGTCACGGAGACGGATGGAAATGAAAATGAAACAGAAAAAGAGGAATTTAAAGAGCAGAGCAACGATAGGGACGACGACGAGGGAGATGACGGCACGGGTGATGACGGAGAAGAGGAAAACAAAAGCAATAGTGAGAATGAGAGCCATCAGCAGGAGGATGACAAAAAACAGAATAACGAAACAGAAGGGAATGAGATGGAAATAGCAGACAGCGACGAAAATGGTGAGGAAATAAACCCCGAACAAACAAATGTCTATTCAACGACCACTCTATCAAATGACTCTAATAAATACCAAAAAACTTCTCCAAGATCACCTCATTCTCAAAAAGAAACAACTGCAATCACCGTTAAACCATTTTCTCTAGTGGATAAGGTTCCATCAAATTTCGCAAATCCACTTAAAAGACCATTGGCCTTATCCAAAGAAACAACGACAAACAATATCATCCAAAATGATGGAATGGCTAACGGTCCAACGAAGATGACTCCTCAACCACTCCCATCAACTCGGAGACCAGTTGACATACGCACTCGCCCACCTAGACAAACAAAAACAACCAATTTCACACCAAAAGACGAACTGAGTAAGACCCTTCAAACTATCAAACCTCGACCGCATCAAACTTATCCGAGACCATTGGGTATACAAACTGCCTCACCAAAAACGACAACAAAACGGTTTATTTCAACCGACGGAAAGGCCAACTTTCCGACAAAGGTAATATTTCAACAACGTACAACAACTCGAAGACCAAATGATATATACACTTCTCCATCTAGAAAAACAACAACAGATATCAATCCAAAAGACGAATTGAAGAAGACGTCTCAGAATATCATACCTCGACCTCATCTAACTCCTCAGAGACCTGAACAAACACAAACTATCTTAGTCCACACAACAACCATTAGTCCTGAGGTCAATTCTAACGAATCATTCAGTGATGGTAACACAACAGACAATACTATGGTGGGACATGGACTTCAAAGTCACGGAAACACCACAATCCATGCTTTAAATAAAAGCGAAGCAAATGCCTCAACAGAAATTATATCTCCACTAAACCAAGAACTTGGCAAAACAATATCTCCGGAAATGGACAACATGGAGAAAACAACTGAATTGGTTGAACAGGAAAACAAAACAAAAACGCCCCCGAAATTACCGGGAAAAGATCAAACGGACAAAGGCAATCAGAGCCTGGCACAAATGGAATTTGATGAAACTGAAAAGAAAATGTCGACACACCGTCCATATTACTATACTAACAGCACGAAGGCCCTACCTGAGATAGGCATTTTACTAGGAAACACAACAACAGACAATCCTACTACAGCATATATTGAAAAAAAATCCACCTTAGCAACTGATGCTTTAAAAATTACCACACCTTCGAATGATTCAATCATTAAACCACCTGGGTCAAATAACTCTTCACCGACAGAGACTGGTATAATTATCAATGGCCAATCCTCCATTGAAACAAATGATTCTACACAAGCTAGCAAATCTCCCCAATCAGATGAATTTTCTGAATCTGACACATTACAAAACAATACTGAATCCTCTGAATCGGGTACCATATCCGTAGATGACCCTGAGCCAGACAACACAGAATCCTTTGAATCGAGTAACATTTCTGTAGCTGACAAAGTACCAGACAATATCGAATCTTCTGAATCGAGTAACATTTCTGTAGCTGACAAAGTACCAGACAATATCGAATCTTCTGAATCGAGTAACATTTCTGAAAATGGCTCAGTACCATCAGAATCACCCGAGTCTAGTATCATCACTGCAACTGGTCCAGTATCAGACCATACCGAATCATCTGAATCGAGTAACAGTTCTGTATCTGAATCAGAATCAGACAATACCGAGTCCTCTGAAACGAGTAATATTTCTGTAAGTTACCCAGAACAAAACAATACCGACTCCTCTGAATGGAGTGAAACGGTTTCAGCACCAGACAATATCGAATCTTCTGAAACGGGTAATATCACTGCAACTGACCTAGTATCAGACACTACAGGGTCATATGAATCGAGTGGCATATCTGTAACTGATCCAGTGTCAGACAATACCGCGTCTTCTGAATCTGGTAACATTTTTGTAACTAACCCAGAGCAAAGCACTACCGAATCGCTTGAATGGGGCGACACTTCTGTAACGGACTCAGTACCACACAAAACAGAATCCTCAGCATCAAGTTCTCCCTTTGATTGGAATTTTTGGGACAAATCCACACAATCGAGCTCTCCGTCCCCCGAAATCACCACCGAAACTTCAGCAACAGAACCATATTCATCAACACCGCAATGGTGGGGTTGGGATTGGCTCGATCCTATGTTTTCTACTCTTTCTTTACCATCTGCAACACAAGAAATGACCGAATCCACCCCCCGGTCGTTGTCAGGTGACCCAAAGCCACCAATCAATTGGTGGGACAACGGATGGGGAAGACCTGTACCTCAACATATTGGAGGAGATTCTAGCGACGATGAATTCTCAACTCCAGACTGGTTATTGGGAGGGTCTACCGACTCAACAGTGGGAAAACCGGGAGGGGAGTGGTTCATGGAAAATAACGCACTTGGCCCAGGAACGGTTCCCAACCAAGATCAAAATCCTTTTCTAATGGAAGGAGGATTTCCTTTTATTAAAATTGGAAATATTAAGCCAAATGATAAAGAGAGTGGAGATGACGGTAACGATGGAGATAATCGGCCAAACGACGAAAGCAACAACGTATTCAATTGGCCGTTTAGAAGAGGAATGGCACGTTCACTACCAATGCCGTTTGAAGCAAATGAAACAAATGTACCCAGCGATATTCAAGAAAATAACACTGGTGATGAACCTGCTGTGTTAATTAAACCAGTGAGCGGTGATATTGAGGACACAGACAATGAAAAGTCAAACGAAAAGGAAAGCAGTATCCATAATGATACAATAACTACTGCCCCATCTGAAAGAGATAACGATACAGACAAAAATTCAAATTATGAAAACAGTATTGAAAATGAGGTTGAGGGGTCACGAGACGTAATTGACAATTTGAGTGAAAGTTCAGAATCAGACAAGGATCAGCAACCCGAGGATGAAACTGCTAATCCTGTAAGTAAGAAAGGAAAAAAGAAGAACAAAGGGAAAAATAACAATAAGAAGAAAAAAGGAAACAAAGAGAAAAATAAGGATAAGAACAACGACGAAGATGAGAATGTTTCGCTGATTGTCAAAGAAGAAATTGTTGAAGAAGAAAATGGAAAGATACTCAATGAGGAGGAAACCTTGCTTACAACGCTGGATGGCGATAAGACAAACTCTACCAAAATTCTATTTGGCGTGCAGCAGCGTATCTTTTTCTCAAGTTCTGCTATGACAATTTCACTAACAAGCTCTTTCTATGCCCTTATGCTTATTAACGCCGTTGCAATGATAATTATGTTGAAACTAAATTAAACAATTAAATATAATACGCCAGTAAGGAATCATAATTCTAATTTTATAAGCAAGGTTTTATGATTAACTCTGACCATGAAAACTAAAAACAAACACACAAACCAACACCTGTTTTTAAAGAAGGCAACCGTGTTTATATATATATATATATATATATATATATATATATATATATATATATATATATATATATTTATTTAGAGTGTTGGTGGGTACTTGTAGGTACGAAAGTGCTCGATAATGGTGGTTAGAGCTAATATATAATGTAAATTTTCACTCACATTTTTTTGCCGAGACGACTCGTTCCTGTGTTCCTTACCTTAGGAACACAGAAACGAGTCGTCTCGGCAAAAAAATGTGAGTGAAAATTTACATTATATATATATATATATATATATATATATATATATATATATATATATATATATATATATATATATTATAACCACGAATGTAGGATAGATCTTGATTCAGAGATAAACCTAATCAGTTACAATGGTGCGGTTTTGTAACCGAATAACAATATATACACAGGTCGTGTCCATTATACGAGTACAATATGACATCTCTTGCCTTAGACAATTCTATTTTGCCAAGATGAGTCATTTAAATATATCGATAGTTGAAGGACGAGTTTTCTGGCCAATTTTTTAAATATCATACTCTCTCTCTCCCTTTTCACACACACACACACACACACACACACACACACACACTCTCTCTCTCTCTCTCCTTTTCTCTTTCTCTTGGCAATGTAGTTTGCTTGTTCCGAATCCCGCACCATTCTGGTCTTGTGTCAAAAATTGTTTTTTTAAAATGAATTTATTTATATATTTATTGTATTTATTATGATTATTTTTTGTTATTGGAAAAGTTTAAGAACATCTCAATGCATTGATATTTGCAGTTTTAAAATCTGGCCGAAATGAATAAAGCCTTAAAAAAAAAAATCAGAATCTGATATAAAAGTGTGAGTTACAAGAAATTAATGGGATAGCATTGCGGCAAACTCTCTTAATAAGACGGTTTTGTATTTACAATAGATAATTACAGTAAATATTAATCATACCGCCATGTCTATCCAGAACGACGGGATATTATTATTTTACTTCCCCCCCCCCCCCCCCCCTTGATTTACCCCGATATTAACAGATCGATAAAACGGTTCACAAATTACCTGTTATAATTATAACAAATAAATAGTTATGATTTTGTCCATGTTCATCGGTAAGTTGGTCATGTGAGTGAGAAATTAGCAGTATGGTTGGAAGGGGCGGTGGTTATTTTTACAGAGGTTCTACAGTGCTTCCGACGCGTAGATAATTTCAGCGTCGGTTAAAAGGAAGTGAATAGAATAGTCAACAGATGTAGAAGTAGAGAAAAGGGAGCAAAGAAAATTTATGACAAAGGGGACTACGGTATAGAAGAGATCGGAGGTAGTCTAGATCCAAGAGCAAAATATTCGTGTAGCTCGTCTGAAACTATTTAAAAGTCCCACACCGATACAGCTCCAGGGTCTCCTTTAAATAAGGACGCACTTCGATGGTTACAACTTTAAGCATTTTAAAAACAACTAACAAGTATCGATATTGCTAATTAGTAAATAGAATATTTTCAACGAACCCCCCCCCCCCTCTTTCTCTCTCTTCTATCTATCTCTCTATCTTTCTCCCCCCCCCCCCTACCGGCCTCCCTATCTCAAGAACAAACAAACAAAAAGAAAAAAAAAACAAAAAAAAAAAAAAAAAAAAAAAACAGAACAAAAAGAAAGCAAACAATTTATAAAAAGAAGACACCAGGTAGGGACCCGGTCGTACCAAATAGCCTAATCCATGGACTCCATCGGATCAGTGAGGTAGAATTAGGGTAGAGTGGCAAATAGAACGCAAATGGCTTGGGGCCCTTGGTAGGGTGGCAAATGGAACGCAATTGGGTTGGGGCGCTCTATTGATGAATGGTTTTACTGGAATTAAAACAAACTTTTTGGTCGAACTTTTATTCTGTTTTAATAACACACGCTTCATTATTCGGTAAAATATTAGATGCCGTACCACAATGAATGCAATGCAGTATAGGCAGTCTTTCGCACTGTACATATCGCACCTTTTATAACGCTTGTAAGCAATAAATACATTTTGATAACCCATGTTTTTAGATTTTTTTCTGATTAGTTGATTTCATTAAGACCGACGTGTACTTATTTGCAGGTCTGATAATCCAAATTGTTATGGGCTCATGCAAGTGTAATCAAATATGCATTTTCTTTTTGATTCTCTTTCTCGAGAAGACTCTTGCAATAAGGTCACAAAGCTACATGGAAAGGACAAACAAGTAAATGTTTAGTAAGGTTGATATTTTAGTACTGATTATGAGCACTAATGCGGGGGTCTAAATGTATTTGGTTTTCTATGGTGTGAAACCAAAAATGGAAATTGGGGAGTAAGGGGCGGTACCTGATTTACAAATGCCATCCTTGGTTCAAATCTGCTTCCTTGGCGTGTTAGAGAAACGTTCTGCCATCAAAGCAACTTGTCCGTCTCCATCAATAGGGAATGAGATTAGCGGAAGAGTAGCGTCCCTTGATTGGACGTCAGCCATAGTCTGTGACGTCACCGGCGGAAAAGTTATTAGAGAGAGAACGTCATGTTGGTTGTGCGCATGCGTCTCTCGTCCTCGCTTCCTAGTCAACAGCAAGGCAAGAACACCCTTATTTTTTTTCATCCCGGCTTCTGGCGAATGCTCAAACACAACTTAAACCTTATTTTGTTTGCTTGTTTGTTTTAAAGGGTTTTACGGCGCTTGTAACACACTTAGGTCATATCAGAGCCAGTAAAAAGGAAGAAAATTTGAGGGGGGAAGACACAGTATGCGCCTCCCTGCCCACTATGGGAGCTTAACTAAACCTTATGGTCCCTGATGTGGCATATGGCTATAACGGTACTCTTCTTCTGGTTCAATGGATCTGGGCACCTTCCTATGTTTGGAGTTGAAACCATTAAAAACCTTGCCTCTATTCATTGATCACCTTTACTACTTCCACGAGGACGAGAGACGCATGCGCACAACCAACATGACGTTCTCTCTCTAATAACGTTTCCGCCGGTGACGTCACAGACTATGGGTGACGTCCAATCAAGGGACGCTACTCTTCCGCTAATCTCATTCCCTATACGACTTTTTAAAGGGAAGAAATAACAACAAACCTGTTTAACATTTACCCCGTGTGGTGTCCGGGGTCCCTCAACTGAGAGGGTCAAGAATAGCCCAACGCCAAGCCAGCGTGTCGTAAAAGGCGACTAATGGTGTGTGATTCCCCCATCTTTGAGTCACCTGGTCCTCCAGGTTGGGGGTTGGCAAAGGGTTAACACCCCTTTCCGTTAAACTCAAACCGTTACAGAAACACAGACAGACAAACCAAATCCTTTTTTTAGCTTGGGCGACCGAAGAGTTTCTGGAATTACAGAATTTATGAAGGACAACAGACAAAGCCGAAAGGACTCTGCTGACCCGATGACGTCTTCGCCAAACAAGCAGCTTCGAATTGCGTCGTGGAACGTTCGCACCATGTATGAAGCAGGAAAAAGCTCTCAAGTTGTGACTGAGATGAGAAGATACAGGCTGCATATACTTGGAGTAAGCGAAACCCACTGGATACAATCGGACAGAAACACCTCAAGTCTGGGAGAAGATTTTATATTCAGGGAGAGGGGACGGGATTCATACACAGGGAGTAGGAATAATTCTAAGCAAGTTTGCCCAGAAGTCACTGAGAGGATGGGAACAATGCGGAGAAAGGATCATCATGGCGTCCTTTACAACACGGAGTAAGAAGATCAGCATGAACATTGTACAGATCTATGCCCCAACAAATGATGCAACAGATGAGGACAAAGATACATTTTATGGTCTGCTACAACAAGT
Organism: Berghia stephanieae; assembly: GCF_034508935.2. Taxonomy (NCBI): domain Eukaryota; kingdom Metazoa; phylum Mollusca; class Gastropoda; order Nudibranchia; family Aeolidiidae; genus Berghia; species Berghia stephanieae. The sequence continues at coordinate 96,776,993 of NC_088362.1, read as the reverse complement.
CATTGACAAGTTGCCAAGGAAAGACATCAACATATTGATGGGAGATGCTAATGCAAAAGTGGGACAGGATAACGTAGGCTATGAAGGTATCATGGGACGTCATGGCATGGGAGAAATGAATGATAATGGTGAGAGATTTGCAAATTTCTGTGCATTCAACAGTTTTGTGATTGGAGGATCAGTGTTCCCCCATAAGAGGATCCACAAAGCAACTTGGGTCTCACCAGATGGTGTGACAGAGAATCAGATTGATCATTTTTGTATCTCTCGTAGATTCAGACGTTCATTGGAAGATGTGACAGTACGGAGAGGGGCAGATGTTGGATCAGACCACCACCTGCTATTGGCAAAGCTTAAGCTCCGACTCAGAAAACACGGGGCCAGATCACATACAAGAAGAAAATTCGAGGTGAATGCACTTGATGGGGAAAAGAATGAGGAATTCAAACTACAATTGAGTAATAGATTCCAACCTCTTACTGAGCTCGAGGAGGACATAGATGTAGAGTCACATTGGGCAAAGATCAAGGAAGTTTACATAACAACTTGCCACGAGGTATTGGGGGTAAAGAAATCGGAACATAAAGAATGGATAAGTCCAACCACCTTGGACCTTATTGAAAAGAGGAGAACAAGGAAGGAACAAGTGAATGCAAGCCGAACAAGGGCTTCAAGACTGGATGCACAAGAGCAGTATCGAGCCATAGCTAAGGAAGTCAAAAGATCTGTGAAGAAAGACAAGGAAGCATTCATGAACAGACTTGCAGAGAAAGCAGAAGCAGCAGCGACTGGAGGACACATGAGGATCCTTTATCAAACTACCAAGACACTTGCTGGAAAATATGGGAAACCAGAGGTACCAGTCAAAGACAAAGATGGGAAAACTATTTTTGGAAAAGAGGCTCAATCTGAACGATGGAGGGAACATTTCAACTGCCTTCTGAACAGACCACCACCAGACAACCAGCCAGAAATTTTGCCTGCAAGGAATGAGCTACCAATTAGCTGTGATCCACCATCGATAGCAGAGATTGTGGGTGCCATTAACAAGATGAAAAGGGGGAAAGCTGCTGGACCAGACCAGATTCCACCGGAGGCTCTAAAAGTTGATGCGGAAAGAAATGCTGAGGCCCTGCACCCACTATTTGAGAGAATCTGGAATGACGGGATATTCCCAAAGGATTGGAAGGAAGGACATCTTATCAAGCTTCCAAAGAAAGGGGACCTCAGTAATTGTAATAATTATCGAGGCATCACTCTTCTTTCTATCCCAGGAAAGGTTTTCAACCGTATTATTTTAGAGAGAATTAAGAATGCAACAGATGCTAAACTGCGGGACGAACAGGCAGGTTTTCGGAAAAACCGTTCAACCACCGACCAGATTGCCTCTCTGCGAGTCATAGTGGAACAGTCCATAGAATGGAACTCTCCTCTTATTGTCAACTTTCTGGATTACGAGAAGGCTTTCGACAGTATTGACAGAGCAACATTGTGGAAAATTCTGGCACATTATGGACTCCCTGAAAAGATAGTAAACCTCATTAAGGAAATGTATGAAGGATCAAGTTGCAGGGTTGTACATGAAGATCAGCTGACTGACAGCTTTGAAATTAAGACTGGTGTCAAGCAGGGATGCTTGCTCTCTCCATTCCTGTTCATCCTTGCCATTGATTGGCTAATGAAGGAAACCTCCAAAGGGAGAAGAAATGGGATACAGTGGACCCCCTGGACACAGCTGGATGATCTGGATTTTGCAGATGATCTGGCTCTTTTGTCCCACACCCAGGACCAGATGCAAACAAAAACCACAATTATAAACAGCCTCTCGGAATCAATTGGTCTAAGAATACACCCTGCAAAGTCAAAGGTCTTGAGGATAGGTACGCGTCAAAGGGAGCAGATCAAAGTAAAAGATCAGGAACTCGAAGATATAGACACTTTCTGCTATCTCGGAAGTATAATTGACAAGGATGGAGGCACGGAAGCAGAGGTGAAAGCACGAATAGGAAAGGCACAGGCTGCATTCACATCTTTGAACAGAGTTTGGAGAACTAAAGATATCTCCCTTCAACTAAAGCTAAGACTTTTCAACTCAAACGTGAAGTCTGTCCTACTGTATGGATGTGAAACTTGGAACGCATCACAGGCATGTATAAGGAGGTACAGATTTTTGTAAACAGGTGCATGCGTAAGCTACTCAGAATAAAATGGATGGATAGAATAAAAAATGAAGAAGTATGGAAAAGAACACAGCAGAAACCAGTAGGAGAGGATATAGGAAGAAGACGATGGAGGTGGATTGGACACACGCTTAGAAAGAATGACTCAACTATAACAAAGAAAGTATTGGACTGGAACCCTCAGGGCAGAAGATCAAGGGGAAGGCCACGAGGAACATGGAGAAGAATTAAAGAAGCTGATATACAGAGAAGTGGTAAGACCTGGAATGAGATAAAAAAGTTGGCTCAGGATAGAGAAGGATGGAAACTGTTTGTCTGTGGCCTATACCCTGACCCAGGGTGAAAAAGGCAATGATGATGATGTTTAACATTTGGACAAACAAAAACAATGTATTTATTGAAGATCACAAAATCAAAATAAAGTCATGTCATAAATAAATTTCAACGAGTCTCTCATATATTTCAACAAATCAAAAAATGTTCTAAAGTTGCATTCTAGGTATCTTTGTTTTAACATATATCATTCTTATACTTTATCTACATTTTACGTCAATCACTGAGGGTAAAAAACAACAATTTTAAACAAAATTAATAACTCTTCTGTATATGAAAATCAATCTTAACAAGTAAGCCAGCTGCCACTGTGTGACATTCCTTCAACAAAGATAATCTTGACTTATTAAAATGTAAAAACAGTTAAAGTGATCATTAAGTATAAATACACGACTCACTGTCATCCTTCTAAAACTAAAATTATATGTGTATACATCAATGTAAACAGTGTGTGTGTGTGTGTGTGTGTGTGTGTGTGTGTGTGTGTGTGCAAACCTCTTCAATGTTTGTTTAATGAATAGAACAACACTTGTTACATTTACTTTAAGTTTTAGAAGTTTTAACGCACTTGCAACGTTTTTACGTCGTTCCAGAACCTCAGAAAAATACTCGGATGGATTTAGATGTCTTTGATCACAGGTACCTGAGAAATAGGAAGCTAAGTCGAATAATTACAAGTAGATCCCAACAGGAGTCTATCCCTTCCTTAGGTCCCAAACAAACAAACCATACGATCCTCGCAAAAGACTCAGATGGTTCCTAATACTTAAACCCAACCACTCAAATAAATTATTTAGACGGAAGAAAATATCTTCTCTCACAGAAAAACACAATTACTTTACATCCACCTATTTCCAACAGAGCAAAGCCCCCCCCCCCCCCCCCCCCCCCCCCCCCCAAACAAGGCCTGGGAAAAAATCAAGTCATCTCACATGGGGGCCAAAAAAACTCCAAAAAACAAACGCAAAATTAAAAAAAAAGCCACTGAGAAAAGGACTACAAATGGATGGATAGAAGACCCTGCCAACCAGCGCCCACCACCAACTACCCAATCTGAAGTTTTTCCTCATTTACAAACACGCAAAAAAGATATGACAAAGAATGTAATATTGAAAGAATATAAGGAGATTGCAGGATTGTATTCTTTGGCTGTCTGCCTACCTTATAAAATACCATTCCACGTCCTTCTTTAAAAAAAAAAAAAAAAGAAAAAAAAAGAAGAAGGTAGAGTTGAATCATTTGGATCTGATAAAAAAACATTAATTGTTCTCAAGAGCTAAAAGTGTTCTATTCCTTGTTAATATCTGTGCCATTGATGCTGATACAATCTGTCTATCGTGTGTAGGTCGTGTCAAGATGCAATTTGTCTATCGTGTGTAGGTCGTGTCAAATGCAAACGGACACAGAAAGCCCATTCTCTCCATTAATGGAGGAGGTTTTTATATGCCGCTTACAATGTTTACTATAAACTAAATTCCAAAAAGTTGCTGCTCTAAGAAGATTGGCAAACCTCTGCTGCTAGTTAGGAGTGCTGGACATTAATTATCAATGAGTTATCTAGCTCGTGGAAAAATAGAGGATCATCAACACCATTCCCCAAAGGGAAAAGAAATTCTCGTTCATTGGATAAGGTAAAAAGACGAACATTTCATATCTATTTAAGATCCACAATTATTATCATCGCATTAAGTAGTATATTTACAAAATGGCTTAGATGCAATGAAAAGAATCAAAAAAATGACTTTCTTTGAGAAGCTAAAGGTTAATTTTACACAGTTACAGCATTCGGTTGAATTATGTACTAAATGATATTTTTCGTATCGTTGAGAGGACTACTTTCCCTGAAATAAATTGAAACCAAATCCTTAGAAGTTAAAGTTACAAATAAATCCTTCTATTAAAAAAAAATGATAAATGCCATATTATCTTTATGACTTGGAACATATAGCAGCTGAATGGATACAGCATGGAATGAGACACAAGCTATCACATTTCACAGTACAACCCCACTTACAACAATATTTTTTTTTCAGAAAAAAAAAGCGACACGATACTGCATCCTTGTTGTTAAAAGCAGGTTACATTGTATTCTCGAACAACAGATATAGATAGTTCGAAGATGACGTCACTCAGGTCTTTGTTATTGTTTTTTGCCATCCGCGTTTATGAGTAATGCTCACTGAACTGTATTAACCTGAGTATAAACGCTCATGGATACACACGGTTTTGTGTGTTGGTCCGTTATACTTCCGGATGGCAATGTTATGAGCTTCTTAGCCAAGCGCAAACTATCTATAAGAAGGAATCGCCTACTTACATGTGTATTCCTAAACAAAGAGGAGCTGCTCTTCAATGAAGATCTTAAATTATAGAGGCATGAGTCACAACCACTACCGACACCTGCACAGGATAAAGATTATGAAGAGAAGTTCCTCAGTGCCACAAGGCCCATGGAGCTCAAGTTTATCCCCGTTTCTGAAGGGTTAAAACGGGCAAGGACAATTGCTAGTTACCCTTTGAATAGGATGCTAATCTATTGCAAAGTATTTTACACAAGATCTAACAGAGCCAGTTTCCCAGTGACTACTGGATGGACAAAGGAAATTGTGTAGGAAACGCGTTTCCTACGGGCAGACCATCTGGAAGACTGGTTTTTATTTTTAAGGGTTTTACCGCTCTTGCAACACATTAAGGTCATATCAGCGCCAGTAAAAAGGGAGAAAATAGAATAGTAAAAAGTTCTAGAATCACAATTAAAGCACACAAGAAAAGATAAGTTAAAGACAAAGAGGAATTGGTTCAACTAGGAAACATGTAGATTCCAAGAGCACATTATCAAAGTACTTAGTTTGAGATCACCTAAAAGTTTCACCCAGACACCAGCACAAGATCTCACTAAGAGGAATACACTCAAATGACAATACATAACACAGAGATGATTTATAAGGAAAAAAATATCATCTCCCAAAACTATAACCATACATTCGACTGTTTCCTCCTAGCCAAGGACTCCGGCCAGGGTCAGGACAAAACCAGTTAATCTCACTCCAAGACAAAGACAGAAAGCAATTGAAAAACAGATACACGGGGATAGAAGACACAGCAAGTACCTCCCTGCCGACTATGAGAGGTGGGAACCCCACCCAGTGGTCCAAGACTGTTATTGTTTTGTTTTTAAGGGTTTTACGGCGCTTGCAACACATTTAGGTTATATCAGCGCCAGTAAAAAGGAAGAAAATGGGATAGTAAAAGTTCTAGAATTACAATTGAGGCATCCAAGAGAAAGTAAGACATAGGGGAACTGGGAACAAATAGGGATCAGATGTAGATTCCAAGAGCATATCACCAATGTACTTAGTTTGAGATCACTTATAAGTCTCATCCGGACACAAGAACAAAATCCAACAAAGAGGAACACACTCAAATGCTTACATTATACATTAAAAAATAACAAATATACTAATACATAACAGAAAGATGATTTACAAGGAAAAAAATATCATCTCCCAAAACAATAACTATGCATTTGACTGTTTCCCTCCCAGCCAGGACTCCGACCAGGGCCAGGAAAAAAACCAAGTAATCTCATTCCAAGACAAAGACAGAAAGCATGTTGGAAAACAGATATAAGGGGATAGAAGACACAGTGTGTACCTCCCTGCCCGCTATGGGAGCAAGACTGTTACATCAACACCACGGAACTTGCAAACAAATGGGTTGAGCTGCCAAGTCGTTGTGTTTGGATGACTGGAATACTGATGGCTGATTCTTCTGATAAATAACTAGTTAAAAGCATTGCTTTCTTAATACCAAAAATAGTGATTATAATGAAAATGATAACAATAATGAAAATATTATTAGTAGTGTTATTTATTATTATTATTGTTATTATTATTATTATTATTATTATTATTATTATTTACTATTATATTATTATTATCATTATTATCAATAATATTAAAAATAATAATAAATAATAAAATAATAATAATAATAATAATAATAGTAATAATAAACAATAGTAATAATAATAACAATAATAATAATAATAATAATAATAATAATAATAATAAAATAATAATAATAATATTATAATATAATAATAACAATAACATATAAAAAAATAATAACAACAATATAATATAATATTAACAAAAGAGAGATATAAATGCAAACAATAACCAGTTGACTTCATACTTCGATGGTAATTCAAAGGTAAAAATAATGAATTCTGTGTGTAGTCTAGACGTGATGGAAGGAGTACATGTAAGAGATCAAAAAACCATTAAATGCTATTTAAATATAATTTCAAACAGTTCAAAATATAAAGAAACCAATAAAGAGTGGAAATTTAATATGCTCAACAATAAAACGAAATTAATCTTCAAGCACCTCCGGAATATTACAATGTAATTCTATAATTATTTAAGATTTTGTTTTAAAAGAACAATAATTGAGTGAGAGTAAAAACTGCTTTAACATTCAAGATATAATCAAAAACCATTAAGAAAAAAATAAAAACAGAAATATTAAAATCAATGCCCAAGTTTGAGGTTTCTATATACATGTACTGTGTTTGTAACCAAATCAATGCCCAAGTTTGAGGTTTCTATATACATGTACTGTGTCTATAACCAAATCAATGCCCAAGTTTGAGGTTTCTATATAGGCCTACTGTGTTTATAACCAAATGTAAAAATACTTCATGCAAACTGTCGTACATGATATAAATTATAAAATCATTTATCATTTTGAATAAAATGAATAGAAATAGAATTACCCTCATTCGTTCTCGGGGTCAATTTTTCTTTAGGATCTATCTCAAACAATAAAAAGACAAGGATAAATCATGAATTCACCACAATGCAGCAAAGTGAGCAATAAGGGTTTTGCATCTTGCTTAAGGTAAAAAGAAATATTGACATAGAAGCTTGAACTCCTGTTTATCTGGTGGAAGTGCAATGCACTTATCCATACGGCCGTCTTGTCCTCTTTTTCTTGGAATTTCAACAAAAAAAAAATTCATAATCATGTTATTTAAGCCTTTCATGCTTTATTACTTAGGATAGGCTTCTATATTCACCCCTTCGGACAGTATCCTTTCCACTCCACTATAATGTATCAGGCTTTTGTGACTGGTTTACTGAATCAAAGCCACAAATCCAGTAGAGCTCTGATATAAAGAACAACACATGAAAAAGAATTAATTTAAATCTTTACATCGTTCAAGGAGGGAAAATAGGGCACAGATATGCATTCACTATTTCCATAGTTTCGAACATATTCATTATAAGTGTTTTGTACTCTAATTGTTACAACTTGACCAAATAAAAGCAACCATTGGATTTACAAAACCATAGAGTCAGGATTGGTAATCATAAAATGACCATGCCTATACTCCGACATTGCTCTTATAATTATAAACAACCATGGAAAAGTTTTTAAAAAGGAAAAAAAAACAACTAAAAAACAAAAAACAAAAACAAACCAGGGTATCAATAAAAATAAATGTCATGGGATAAGATTGTGACAGAAATAATATTTGTCATCATCATAATGATAGTGATCTCATGGTAAAATCTAATTAGACCCTGGAAGCACGGATTCTTTGATAGAAATTAGACAATCAAAATGCTCTGTACTTCTAAAAATAAGTGGTCCTTAAAGATCCAATGGGAAAACAGTGATAATGTTTATTCATATCTCGTGTTTATGTTCCATTTCGGTCTCTGATCTTAATGAATGATATCACAATAGTAGACACAGCTGTATATTTCATTATCTTTCACTTTGGTTTTCTCTCCACTTACTCCCAACAATAAATTTATGCAAACGACCCACTGTCAATGACGGGGAGACCACCATGTAGTTATTACAGATGTCGTTCACTGTTCTGTGATATCTTCCCCTGAACAAAACTATGGGGCATTCTTCAGTTATCACCAATCTCCTCCCAAAACCATCACTGTACAATATCAGAAAAGTGAATGGAGCAGGCACCCATGTTGACAACAACAAGAGATTAAGTAAGCAGGAAAGTGCCACGATTGTGGATAGATCATACGGTAGAGTCACGCTCTCCCCGGCCAGGCGGAGTTGTCGTACCAGTAAGGTCGCGGGTTCAAACCCCCATCACCGCCGCTAAGTTTTTATTCTCAATTGTCTTCTGGCACTTTCCTGCTCACTTCATCTCTTGTGACTGTACAATACCTCTTTTGTTTGCAATTATTTTGAATAACTCAAATTTAAACAATTATACAAATTCCACATATTTAGGACCTACAACTTTTGACAAACGTGTGAAATGCATCAATTCTAAGAAAACAAAATTACCAAACAAATCTCATCAGTCAGCATGCCAGTAATCCTCAACAGTATCAAATGTATCCCCCCCCCCTCCATGACATCACAATGGCAATGGGGACTGCTTTCATTTCACACCCAGGAGCATTTTTAATTTCAAAAGTTAAATTATCTAATAATTGATATCAAGAGCAAGAGAAATGATAGAAGGAGTCAAGACAAGAAAACAGCGAAATGTAAAAAAAAAACCCCAAACATCTGGAGAATGGGTGGAAAAGCTGTTGATGATCCATTTCATGAGAAAATTATATTAAGAAAGTAAAATTCGATGCTTTGTACTTGGTAATGGGGGGAAAGAATATTCTCATTTGGGGGTTTGAAGCACTTTTAAGTAATTTCAGAGCCAGCTAAAATGAATGGGGAAGTCTGCAATGAGGAATGCATGAGAAGAAAAAAATAGAAACAAGAGGGACGGGAATCAAACAAGATACATAATTGGATTCCAAGAAAGGTTTCATAGTGTGTCTAGATTATGATCTTGCTTGGAGAGATACACTCACATTACATGGTTACAAAATACACATTAATTATGTAGTAATAACATAGAATGAAGAGACGATTTGCAAGGAAAACAAATTTAAATAAATACATTAACTGACTGTCTTCCTCATCCCTCAAAGCAAATCATCCCAAATGGTTTCACTCCAGAACAAGGACACACAGTTAAGCAGACAAGAAACATTGTGGGATAGAAAAGACAGCAAGTGACCGCCTGACTAACGAGGGAAGTAAGTGCCCCCCCCCCCCCCCTCCATCCTCCTCACTCCAGGAAGTGTAAAAACATTAATATTGTATCCACGAAGTGTAAAAACATTAATATTGTAAGTATCTCAGAGATGATGTTTTGAAAGAGTTAGCTGCAAAATATGGAGGGACTCAATCTTTTTAAAAAATGTAAAAAGTGTTTCATAAAAAAAATAAATATGTTCTTGTTGTTGTTGCTGTTGTGTGTGTGTGTGTGTTTGTATGTGTTTTTATGGTTTTTCAGACAAATGATAACAATTCAGAGGTCACCGATTTTATACTAAATTGCATTTTGCCATCAACTCCACCTTGTGATAACAATTATTTGTTTAACTCACAATACATGACATTTTATTTTCAATACTTCAAACATTAATGGTGAAGATGATAATGATGATGATGATGATGATGATAAACTAATGACGAATCGTATGAGTATACAAAGAGAGGAAAATAACCTATGTATTTAGCTTGAATAAAAACCAAAAATAAAATTGACCCTGAAGAACCCAATTAAAAAAAAAAAAAAGTATAAATATAAGTAAAGATTTTGATTATTTGAAAAAAAAAAAATCATCACATTTTTTAAACAACAAATATACCTTACAGAGTGTCAGCAGACCATATTGTACTGTGAGAGAATCATTGCTAACAGTAAATGATATAATTATACGAAAGTAAGGAATCACAGCTTTGCCTTGGCTTGAGTAATATCTATGAAGGGTTTTGGTAGAGGATACAAAGCCAAATCTCTCTTGAACTCCATCACGTCTGTTACAACAGTAGGCTGAGAAGGGTGAAAAGATTAGGACAAGAAATTAACAAAAATCAATGACACTTACAAGAATGAAAGAACACCGACTAGCCTATAAAACAGTTTCAAACAGCTTTCTTTTCAAACTGTTACAGACCACAGCTTCATCAGCCTAGTTTTACTAGACGTTTTAAAAGCGCAAAAAGTCATGGAAATGATGTACTCGTTGTTAGAGAAAAGAAAATTTCTTTAGAATCATTGGATTAATGAAATTAATTTTAGTTCATTTTGTGAAATTTGAAGAAAGATCGTTCTTATCATCATTATCAGTCTTATCCCTATTATCTTCTTCTTATCATACCATCATTATCATCATCATCCTCATCACAACCACCATCATCATCATCATCACAACCACTATCATCATCATCATTATCAGTATCATCACCATCATGATTACTTTTAGCATCACTATAACCATCGACATTAAAATGAGCATATCTGAATCCCGATAACTTTCAATGTGTTGTCTGAAATATAAACGCTATTCACTTTTAGCTTTCTATAAAAATTACTCACTAATAAGGCTCAATGCTTATTTTTAATAAAATATTCAATGTGTTTTACGTAGCGCTTTCCAATAAAACTTCAAACACGAAACGGTTCATAATTATGTTTTAAACACTGTATCTCACATCACAAGTCTTCATATTCATTTGTATTTATATGAATACATGACTAATGCTGTTCCCAAAATCACACATTATGACTATCTCTGTTGCTACACATTGAAACCTTCATCCCTCCATGGTTTCCTTAATTTCCAGTATAAAATAGCAATGTGCCTGCTCCTAAATTTTTCACTTCCATAAATTCGGGATAATGGAGCATACTCTCATATCTTTGTACGAATATGGAACACCTGTGTTCTCTTGATGGAGAATATGTGCATTAACTTATCCCAATCCTTGTGTGACCTCTGTTATGTAATGGTGGTATGCCTGACCAGTGATCAGTGAATCTATGGAAGGTTGATTTTTCGGAATGATTTTTTGTGTGTGCATCTTTCTCTCTGCTTAGTCAGACAATGTATCAACCATCTTTTCAGTCTTAAGTAAAACAAACATTCACCGAAACATCTAAAATTATCTATATAACAAATGAATTTAAACAACTTGTCACATCACTAACCAGCGGTAAATTAGGTGAAGCCAATAAACCATCTTTAGCAGGAGTAGTGACGTCATTTGCAGATGTAGAATCCGTAGATGTAGAATCCGTAGCATCTTGACTTCCTGCTGGCTCTGGGATAATATGCACTGACAGCTTGTGTCTCTTTGGGGCATCCAGTCGTATATTTGCCTGAATAATACAGAATGAAGTATGAGATACGGATGGTTTGAAACCTTAACCCCTTCACCTGAACTAGAAAGTCTCCAATAACGTGTTTCTTTCACTCTTTGTGTGCACTATCTGGTACAGACAGTCTATTTAGACTGTCAAGTAAAGCACTTTTAAATATTACTTCAAACACTAAATCAATAATCCTCATAAATATAATCTTAAAAGCAATGCACAAAAAAACAAACAAAAAAAAAAAGGAAAAAAAGAAAAAACAAAAAAACAAAAAAACAAAACAAAAAAAAAACAAACAAAAAAAAAAAAAAGAAAAAAAATGAAAAGAAAGTAAAAACAGAATAGCAATAGTAATAAATAAATAAAAATATCTATGTCACAGAAACAATCTTTTGTGAATGAATGAATAAAGCTGCGCTGTCTCTATGGTCACTTGCTGTGTACAATGTTTGTGTTATTTCGAAGTTTCAGTCTGTTATACTTCATATAATATGTATTTAACTTTATAAGAAGTAAATTTATCATAAAACCTGGTTACACAATAATGAAAATGGCTACATTTTACCGTGTAAAACTTGTACAAATCGTCCTTTGTTAACTTCCTCAGGAAATCAATCTCCACGTTATCTGAATTAAAAAGAAAAAAAGACAGGAAAATAGTGAGAAAGAAAAGCCTTCTAAAAATATAAATCATCCAGCAACGAAGAAGAAATATGCAAAAAGAGCAGCCATTTCCCAATGACTGATATGGGATAACAAGGGTTAAACAAACAGGTGCATGTCAAGGTAAATTAGTCATCTAAGCCTAATGTGCAGAAAGAGAAAAAGAAAACTCCAAAACAAAAAAACTCAGTGACAAAAAATAGCTGTGTGTCATCTATTCTCACCTCTGTCAAAGTTGTAGAAACTAGAGATAATTTCAGACCAGTATTTCTTGTTCTGCTGAACCAACTTCTTAGGTTTTTCCAGCCGCTTTGTGGAAAGTGCATTTATGTGCTTGTTGAATTCTTCTTGTGTCATTTCCTTCAGCACATCCTGTGAAGAATCCAATTATCATTTTTTTTTTTGTCAAAAAGAGAAATATATTTATGTTGGTCAAGTAAAAAAAAAAGAAGTGAGATTTTATATAATGTATATGCCCAATGCTCTTTACAAGCAGTCCAAAGCCAACAGCAATACTTACCTGTAGGAAAAGATGCCTGTCAGGTGATATTACATTTTTTTTTTTTTGACTGAGACAATGCTGTTACTTCTAGGTACCCAGTTTACAACAAATTATTGTGATAAAATGCGAGTAAACAAACTTTCCAAGACTCAACTTTGTGCTATGTAGGATTTGAATCGAGGATCTACAGTAGGTCAGGAGCATCATACCACAAGACTACAAAGTCACACAATACTAAAAATGAGAGCTAACAATGGAAATATCTGATATTTCAAATCCAGACTTCTAAGTCATACCAAGCAGTTATTGGTATTGATGGCTAGATGATAAGGATGTTTAACCTTTTAATACAAGGAAGTAAAACTGTTTACAGCCAGTAATGGATGACAATAATCACAAAAACTTTGATCCCAACTCATGTGTCCATGAGTAAAGCAATTACCTAACTCAACTCAGGTGTTAAGAAGTTTCTGCCAGTAGGCAGTGATGGCTTTTGCAATAATACAAGCACTATAAGGGTGCCTTACAAATGACTTGCACAGTACGAATGGAATTTGGTTCCATCTAGCCTACTTGAGCAATATATGAAATGTTGTGAAAGTGCCAAGCTTGGTGAGATTTTAATCAATAAAGTTTAAACACTCGTAGATCTAATTACATCTCTATATTTTTCTTTCAATAAAAAGTAAATAAAGCAACATGATGAAGTAGAACAAGTTCGGACTAAAGGCCAGAGGTATGGCCTATCTCAATTTATCAAATCAATATATAAAGTATTGCTATTGGTTCTTGGTTGTATATTTTTACATTTTTGTGCATTTGCATATTATATATATATTCTTATTGTAAACACGCCTAACAGGCAAGACGTGTCGTTGTGTGCTCTGGTGTATTTTAATTGTTTTGTGATTTCTACATATTGATACCTGGACATTTTTACTTCGTTGTACTCATTAAAACATACTGTTTCTTATTGTATAGTTTTTATCAATTCTTAAGAAAGGACAACTGTATAATTCTGTATTTTATCATGGAAACTGTAAGTTTTAAAAGATTTTTACACAGTCACTTAATGGCCGTCGCACTCTTACGAACATTGTTCACCTTATTTTTAGCCGTGATTTACCACCATCATTATTTTAATAATTGTGAACACTTTTATTCAACATCTGATTTTTACAACAGGCCTCGAGGCGGTAAACGTAAACGTCACATTCCAGCTGTGATTTTTAACTCAAGTGATCCGATTTTTTACAATAATATTAATAAGAACAGGCCTCGGGGAGGCAAACGGAAACAACATAACATCTCAATGGTAACAACTCGTCCACCCCGACCCCACACAAACCCCCGTCCACCACCAACACTTGTAACTGTACCGACCACAAACAGTTTCACAAACGACAACAATAACATTGTTATTGGTCTTCTGAATGCACAGTCCTGCCGTAACAAAACCGAAGAATTAAACGATATATCAACGGAGAAGAACTTCGATATACTATTTACGATCCAAGGAAAGATCAGCGAGGGGGTGGCATTGGCGTATTTTATAAAACAAAATTATGTAAATATGTGGAAATCATCGAAATGCACTGCAAAACAATGGAGGCCATTAATCTTAGATTATCCCTCCAGAATACAAGATACAACTTCAACTGCATCTACCGACCGCCAGCAAACAAGAAAAACAAAATAAAATTACCTGATGTTAGGAAGGAAATCAACGAGATGCTAACTTTGCAACACACGCGTCCTGGCCATTCAATTATACTCGGCGACTTTAATTTTCACTTCGACAACGTCACAGACACCGCTAAATTGCACGAGTCATTATCGGAGAACAACATGTGCCAGATCGTAACAACGCCAACCCACTCTGCTGGTCATATTTTAGATTGGGTAATTGTAGAAAATTCAGAGTTCCAAAAAACCAACGCCACCGTCGATTATCTCCCCTTTTCGGACCACTCCCTCATTTCTTTCAATCTTGACGTTTCAAAACCATGCCAAGAAACCACCACCACATCAACCAGAAACATTAAAGGCATTAATTTGGACAATTTCAGAGGCGATTTAGAAACAAAACTTACTAAAAATTCAATGATTTCTCCAGACCAGTGGAATAGTTGTCTCATCGAAACGCTTTGACAAACATGCGCCATTCCAAACAAAGACCGTCACCAACCGGAAGTATGCTCCGTGGTATACGTCGGACGTTAAAGAAGCTAAAACGAAGTGTCGGAGAGCAGAAAGACTGCTGAAAACATCAGGCCTTACGATTCATCGTGAAATATTCAAGAACGCATTTCGTGCCTGGAAGACAACAATAAAAAAGGCAAGGCTACGCTTATTTGTACTACCACTGCAAATAACGCCAGAGCTTATTTGTACTCTTACTAAAAATAGAATTTGCGTAATTACTAAAAATATAACATTTTATACGGATAGAACTGCAATATACAATGAATTATCTGGAATGGAAGTCAAAAAGTGACCACTTCATCTCATCACAATCACATTATAACTATTATTACAAGTTGATTTTGACGGACTTTGGTAATTCTTCACTCTTTTCAAGTCACAGAATACTCAGTTTACAAGGTAAGCATACGAAATGCACATTTTAATTCATTTCTTATTTTTATAACTAAACATGCTTTGGGGTTGTGTGTTTGTTGATTGTGCATCAGCTGACGACACATTTGTCGCTACCGCGAATTACTTAACTTTATTACTTTATTTTGTGAAAAATAACAATAACAGGGCTTTAAAAAAATTAAAATACTAATTCCCCCCCCCCCCAAATAATTTTAATCATCCTTCCATGTCAGGCGATTAAAACCAGGTGTTTCAATGTTCGATCCCCAGCGAGGCGACCAAAAGAGATACTATTTTTAGAAGGCCCTGATCCCAGTCAAAAGGTTGCTAATTTTATCACGATCAAGAGGTTTCGAGTACTCACGACATTCCAGGCTCAGGGTCCTTTAAAAAAATACTTTTCATTCAGTTATTGTTATTATCTTTATTATGGCCGACACATCGTCCATACTTTTTCAAAACTTTTTTTTTTTTTTGGGAGGGGGGGGGGGGGGCGGGGGGAGCTGTTTTTTTATATCGGAAAATTGGGTTTTGTATGTTATGTTCATGGAGAGAGAGAGAGAGAGAGAGAGAGAGAGAGAGAGAGAGGAGAAGAGGAGAGAGAGAGGAGAGAGAGAGAGAGAGAGAGAGAGAGAGAGAGAGAGAGAGAGAGAGAGTAATATTTTATAATGATAAGATATCTGTAGTGGTAGTATTATTAGTAGTTTTGAAATGCCTATGATGATGACAATGTGAGATAATTATATTAGTGTGATTATTTTTATTATATTTTTAAAAATTACGTACGGCTATGTCGTAGTGGTATGACACTCGCTTTTGGACCGGAAGGTCCTGGGCTCGAGCCTCGCTTGGCGCATAGTTGAGCCCTTGGAAAAGGCACTTTGCTCACTTTCTCTCACCGGACTCAGTTGTAAAATGTGTACTTGGCCGTTAACTGCGTTGTCTCTGTCCGAAGTAATTGTAATATCGCCTAACAGACGTTATGTCCCGTTCAACATGCGAAGTGTTGCTGTTATAAACTTTAGCATTGGCATGTATGTGCCTATTTTGCTGTAGTGAATTTAATTTAATTTTTTGTTTTCATCGACAGCTAACATGAAAGAACACTGTTGACGTTACTGGTGTCCTGACAATCCATAAAGATGCTGGCTCAAGGGCTATTCTGGCAAGGTGTGTTGAGGCAAACCTTTGCCAGTGGCAAAACTCATCAATCAGCAAACCATCATCTGGGCCAGCAGACCAGAGTGTCTGCATGCACTTTTTGACAATGGTTAGTAATGTTTTCAAATCTCCATTGCGCCTTTACATTTTTTATTGGTGATCAATAAAATAAATGCTCATTTTCTAAATGAAAATGGCAAAGCATCATTTGAATTGAATTACTACTGAATGTATTAACTTAACGACAGACTATCGTTTGTTGCCAAGAGTTTTGTTCTATGGATGTAAAACCAATGAAATTTCAAGTGTGTTGGTGTGAATAATGATCATTTTTTAAAAATTGCTATGTCTTTGACAAATGCATTTTATGACAATAATGCCATTTCCAAAAATTGCTAATGAAAAGTGTCTCTTTTTTATTTCAATTTTTCCATCCAGAGCAGGATCAACCCTCTTTGTGGAACTACAAAAAAAGTGGTGGCAAACAAGTAGTGTTGACTTTTTCTGTAAGATTTTCAAGGGTTTGGGAAAGCAAATTGCTTTTTATTCAGAGCTAGTGCACTATTTAACTGTTTTATTGTCTAAAATAGAATTGATTTTGCAGTTCAACTTGACTAGATATCTAATTTTATACGACTTGTCTCTCAAGTAGAATAAAAAAATGAAAAATGAGGATAGCGTGCCATATCATATTTTGAAAAATCATTTAATATATCTAGAAATCATCTGTATAACCTATTGTATACAGTAAATAATTAGGTTTTGTGATTATAATGATGAATTCATAAGGTATGACATCATATTTGACCACAAAATTATTTTATCTCTGGGCGTAAAAAAAAATCAATTTTACAGCATTTTTTTTTATCTAAGGGGTATGGGTTAGTGAACTGATTATAATTTTTTTTAGACTTAGATCAATCTACAAAATTTTCGTTTTCTTGTCCTATTACGGTCATATTTTGAAAGTTTGATGGATCATTTCTTTTAGTTGTCTGCAAAATCAGCCTTTTAACTTTATGTCAAATTATAGAAAAAGCTTGCGCTTTCTCAAATGTCTGTTTTATGTCATTTGTCTGATTTTCTAGCAATCCTACCTCAATCATTTTCCTTTAAATTATCTTCAAATTTATTCAGAATCTTTTCTATGATGTGTTTTACATCATGATGTGCGGGTGGTTGGATGGGAGCATCACCCTTGAATCATATACCTATGATGTTCGCATGGGTGTACGATCCGATAGTGATGTCGTTTCTTCTTCTCTTTACTAGCCTATCCTGCTTCTTTGGTTTGTGATTGTATTTTTGACAGGGGATATTTTTTTCCTGTAAATCCTCTGCCTGTTTGTTCTTGGTTATTTATAATTTAGCTTATGATATCTTTAGGTTATGATTTTGATTGACATTTGTACTATTTTTGTTAGATTGCTTGTTTTTTTGTTTCAGCGGTCTCTCATATAACCTCAATTGTGTTGGAAGAGACCTAAAGCAACAAACAAACAAAAAAAAAAACATCATGATGTAAGTGTTTGGGGGTAAATTAAAATTTAGCAATTTTATAAATTTTAAAATTCATTTGTTCCTGTCGATCCGCGCTAAATTTTCAGTTGAAATCAAATAAAAATTCTAAAAAAATTATTCCAAGAGTTTTCATGATATAGCTATTTATGAAAGAAACATTGTGTTTAAATTTGAAAGAAATTTTTATGCTAGTTTTTGGTGCATCTATGTTAGAAATTTTAGGGTTTTACGTCTAATTTTAGCTTATGTTGCCCCTTAAAAAAGTTTTTTTTTTAATTGTTATTTTTGGTGTTTAGCATCAAATTATACATTACATTATTAGTTCATGAGATATAATTAAAGAATTTTAGAACTATAAAGCATATTTGACCACTAAAGTAATTTTTTGGTGAATAACAGCAGATATTAAATTATTTCGCAATTTTTTTTCTTAGAGGTATGGGTTAGCGAATCGTTTATAATTTTTTTCAGAATTTGATCAATTTATAAAATATTACTGTTTTCTTGTTCCATATTGGTTATACTTGATGAATGTTGGCCTTTGTCTGCATAATTAGCTTTATTATCAAATTAAAGACAAATTTTTCATTTTCTCAAAATTTCATTGTGCGTCATTCTCTGATTTTCTAACATTCACATCTGGATTGTTTCCCATCAGATTGTCTTCAAATTTGGTCAGAATTTTTCTTATGATGTGTTTTGCATCATGATGGTTGGGTTTTGGGCTAAACAAAAATTTAGCAGTTTTATGAATTTTTAAATCAATTTTTTTTCCTGTCATGTCACACCAAATTTTCACTAAGAAATCTAAAAAAAATTCTGAAAAATTTATTTTCAAGACTATTGCTAAACCTATCCATCTTGTTGTAAGAAACATTTTGTGTAAATTTGAAAGAGATCTGTTCGTTGTTTTTTTCTGCATCACTGTAAGAATTTTTGGGGTCTAATCTGAGCTTATATTGTCCCCCCTGGTGGTAGGGATTTGGTGGCTAATAGTATTAGCGCTGGTGTTAGGGACTCAGTAATAGCCATGTCGTAGGAACTCGGCGAGTAAAAGTGCTGGTGATAGGGATTCAACGAGTAAAAGCGCTGGTGGTAGGGACTCAGTGAGTAATAGCGCTGGTCGTAGGGACTCAGTGAGTAAAAGCGCTGGTCGTTGGGACTCGATGAGTAAAAGCTCTATGACTCGCTGAGTAATAGCGCTGGTGGTAGGGACTCGGTGAGTAAAAGCGCTGGTGGTAGGGGCTCAGTGAGTAATAGCGCTGGTCGTAGGGACTCAGTGAGTAAAAGCTCTATGACTCAGTGAGTAGAAGCGCTGGTGGTAGGGACTCAGTGAGTAAAAGCTCTATGACTCGGTAATAGCACTGGTGGTAGGGACTCGAAGAGTAAAAGCACTGGTGGTAGGGACTCGGTGAGTAAAAGCTCTATAACTCGGTAATAGCACTGGTGGTAGGGACAGTGTCAGTGAGTAAAAGCGCTGGTGGTAGGGACTTGGTGAGTTATAGCACTGGTGGTAGGGACTCGGTGAGTAAAAGCTCTATGACTCAGTGAGTAAAAGCGCTGGTGGAAGGGACTCGGTGAGTAAAAGCTCTATGACTCAATGAGTAAAAGCGCTGCTGGTAGGGACTGTTTGTGTGTTTATTTGTTTTTGAGGGTTTTACAGCGCTTGCAACACATTAAGGTCATATCAGCGCCAGTAAAAAGGAAGAAATGGGATAGTAAAAAGTTATAGAATTCAATTAAAGCACCCAAGAAAAGGTAAGACAAAGGGGAATTTGTTCAAATGGGAAACAGATGTAGATTCCAAGAGCACACCATCAAAGTACTTAGTTTAAGACCACCTAAAAGTCTCATCCAGACACAAGCACAGGTCCCGACTAAGAGGAATACACTCAAATGTTAACAAATCAAATATAATATGTAAATAAAACATAATACAGTACATAACAGAGAGATGATTTACAATGAAAAAAATATCATCTCCCAAAACTAACTATACATTCGACTGCTTCCCTCTCAGCCAGGGGATCCGGCCAGGACCAGGACAAAACCAAGTAATCTCATTCCAAGACAAAGACAGAAAGCATGTTGGAAAACAGATATAAGGGGATAGAAGACACAGTATGAACCCCCCTGCCCACATTGGGAGGTCAGGAACCCCGCCCAGGTGGTAGGGACTGGGTGAGTAATAGCGCTGGTGGTAGGGACTCAGTGAGTAAAAGCGCTGGTAGGAATTCAGTGGTGTCACTGATTTTATGACATTAGAATATAAAGAAATTTACAACTACAATCAGACTAATGATTTTACAAAAGGTCCCCACAAAAAACTATATCTTTAAATTATTAAACAAGTCTGTTGATTAAATTAAATTATAATTTTATTTTAAAAGATCAAGAAAATGTCAAAATAAAAATGAAAGTTTTGACAACCAAAATGTACCTATTCCGTAACATATAAAGACACACAAACAAATCTTGTCTTCTTGCTCCTCTGTAATCTTGACACAGCATTGCTCTGATATTTCGTGAAGATGTGTAGCATGAACACTACTTCACTCTATACCGATCACGACCCAACAAGTATTGAGAACCATGCTTCTCAAATTTGTTTTACATACAGGACTTTGCACTATCCTTTTGAATCTGGATAGAGACTTGACCGACTCAATTGTTAACGGGCACCTTTTTACTGTCACACTCTTTTATTGGGATGTGATATTACGACTTATAATGTCCCTTTTTATTTCGTCACTGACCGACCACCTTTGAAATTTTGATATTCTACAACACAGTGTTTGGTCTCCTGTGTTATATTTGTTTTATTCTGTACCGACCTGTATAACACAGTTTCGGCCTTCTCTGTTTATATTTTTATTGGGACATATAGTAACAGATTTGCCTTCTCTGTACTATGAATTGGTCACCCGTTCACGGACTGACACAGTACAGTAGCCTGCACTATGCCTTGCTATCTTCCGGCCCCAAACGTACTTCACACAATCAACCCTGCATTATGTGAAGGATAGCTAGTGACGTTTGGCGACTGAGAGACGTTGTCATCACAAGATAGCATAGCAACAGGTTTGAAAAATACCAACTTGTGGTTGCCTAAAGCTAATATCCCATTGAGACTTAAGCTCGTTCTACAGTAACGTGACAGCCCCCACCCACGTTAAAAATTTACTTTTTTGGTGGTTTATTACATGAAAATAAATTTTACAAATGGACAATGAGTAAAGGTATTAAGGGAATTCTGTATGAAATTTCCTGTGTAGAGTCACATTTGAAAAATTTCGCAGTCTAATTGTCTCTGTCGTGTCAAGGGCATCTTTATGGTCGCATGTCTCTGTTATCTGGAGTCCCTGTCTGGTCAGTCTGTGAGTCCATAACGTCTTTGGTCTCTCTGTCTGGTCAGTTTGTGTGTCCATAACGTCTGTGGTCTCTGTCTGGTCAGTCGGTGTGTCCATAACTTCTGTGGTCTCTGTCTGGGCAGAGTGTGTATTTATAATGTCTGTGGTCTCTGGTCAGTACGTGCATTTACAATGTCTGGTGTCTCTGAAAAGTCAGAAAGAGGGTTAGAATGGGGATTTGTCTGTATTAAGTCAGTCATGTCAACAATGTCAAAGTCTTTATCTTCAGAGACAAGAGTCAAAAATTGTTCCAACTGGGAGATTCTTTGCAGAAACTGATGTTCTACCATAACTTGAAATAAGCTATTGATCCTGTTTGTCACTGAAGATACAATTCGATACAGTCCTTCCTGTGTATTTGTCACACGTCATACTGGTACAATGTCAGTTTCAGGTTGGTCATGGATTTCCAGTCTTTCGCCCGCCATGACCGTCATCATCTATGCACATAATATTCACAAGTGGATACAAATATCGATTTACTTTGTATGTTGCATCCATAACAAACACATCACAAAAAACACTCAAATCACGCCTCATTCTTCCCGTTACTTAAAACAAATACTCAAAACCAACATCCTCATTCACACTGAACTTTGTTACACCTCCTTCCTCCTCTATCTCTCTCAGTAATTCCTGTACCGTCTCACCGTCCGTCCTGTCAATATCAGTCTTGAACAATCTCCGCTGCAAATCTTCGACATCTTTAGGCAATACATTTTATCCTTGGCTTGATTGAATGTATTGCCTAAGTTGGGTTGTGGACACCTTTGTTTTAGCCATAGCCTTCACTGTCTCATTCACGAGGGGCAGGCGATTCTCCGGATAAAGTGAGGATGGCTAAATGTAAAAAGAAAAAAGATTAAAAGTACAAAATTGTATGCAATAGCATTCAATTCAGACCTGCCAGCTAACAAAACAATAAAAAGCATTTTATTTTTTATTGACAATTTAAAGACAAAAATCTGCATATAAACCCATAATGCACGAGTTGTGTTTGTCACTCTAAAATACTTGAATGAACTAAAATGCAACAGGCGCTCATCAAATTCAAGGGTTAAATGAATGACTGCAGAATTCCCAACAAACGTCGCTTCATTGTCTTTGTAACATTTTCATGGCATACAAAAACGCAATAGAGTGGTCACCATTTATAATTAGTCCTCAGAAATCAAGCACTTATAACTGCATCGTACTCATAGTCAAAGTCAAATTTTATTTTGAAAAGTCTATGGACAACCATCAAATCTTAAAATTCCTTATCTGGACCAAAAAAAAAAACAAAGACAAAAAAAAAAAAAGACCCAAAAAAATACCACCACCTAGATCTGCTTATATTGTCTTACAGGACTTAATAGCGCTTACAACACTATAAAAAGGATGATGATATGGTGACTGATTCAATAAATAGGGAACAGTAGATTTCACGAGCACCTCAAAGATGTACCAATTTTGACATTACCTCAAAGTCTCACCGAGACACAAGCAAAGGATCCTGCTAAAACATTTACATAATGCAATAATATTCAAAACATATAACAGTACATAACAGAGAGATGATTTACAGTTAAAAAATCATCTCAAGAAGAAAGGTACTGTATTTGACTGTCTGCCTCCCAACTAAAGACCCCCGCAAGGACCAGGAAAAAAATGAGCAATCTTAATCCATAACAAAGACAGGGAGCAACATGGAAAGGGAAAACAAATATAAGGGATAGAAAAATGTGAACTCTCTGCCCAGAACCCTTCCAAGAATTTTTTTTTAATAGAAAAAAATACAAATTCTGGAACAGTCAATTTTGTCACAAGCTGGTCATCATCTCTCCATCTCAGTGCGCCACCTTGAATGTATCGTAATAAAATATGAGTGGAATGGCTGTTATTCTTTAAACATTTGGTCCTGGTGTCAACAGTGCATTTACCTAACTAATCTATTACTATATATTACACTCAATAGTGGGAGGGGGGAGGGACAATTAAGTACTGAAAATATAAAGTAACAAGAAAAGAAAAAATAATACATATTTATAAAAAAAATTGAGTCTAATTGCGACTAAAATAGAATTTGCAATTAATTGCTGTCAAGTGTAAAATTTTCGGCAGCGAAAAACTGCAGGGACAAAATGTCGATGGAAAATAAGTATAAAATGAATGAGTCTTACCAATTTATCGCATGGGTGATTTTCATGGTTGTGATTAGCCCCTGTAACCCTCAGAAGCCAGTATTAATTTCAGAGTCCTGCATGGTAAGAAAAACTTTTTATTACAAAATAATAAAATTATCCACAACATAGTATGATAAAATATTAATAGCGTTGTCACTTGCATACCTCAATTGTGAAGGATTTCAACATGCAGATTATAGAGCAATTGAAAATAAATCTTAATAAGACATTCAATAATAATACTAATCCAGCGCAATCAGATTTTTTGAACAAATCAAGTCTTTCACTTTTTAAAACTGTTCTGGTAATAGTTGAACTATTGTCTTGCTGCATTACATCGTGCAGCCCGCCCACTGAAGACTGTAAATGAGCTGCAGATAGGCACACATTGCCTCTTCCTCTGGATGTTTTAAAATTCAGAATCAGTTTGATTGCTTTATTAAAATTGTCTTGGCAATCAAGATAGAAAAGCTGATGGTGATAATTTACTTCCGAGTTATGCTGAAATATTATAACCTTGTGC
Organism: Berghia stephanieae; assembly: GCF_034508935.2. Lineage (NCBI taxonomy): Eukaryota > Metazoa > Mollusca > Gastropoda > Nudibranchia > Aeolidiidae > Berghia > Berghia stephanieae. The sequence continues at coordinate 96,752,717 of NC_088362.1, read as the reverse complement.
ATATAATATTTTCATTTTTTTTTAAATATGTAAAAGTAAAAAAACACCTCCTGCCCCCGTCCAAAAACAACCTCCTACCTCTGGTTAGGGCGAACTCCTTTGCTTGAAGTCAATTGCTTTTTGCCCTGCTTGCATTCATAGACACAAAAGTCATAAATTAGCCAACTTTCCTCAGGGTGATATGATGGAAGCTGAAAAACACGGAATAATATAAAAGATCATAACATAAACACCTAAATATTAAGTTAAAAATTGCAATATTTTCTCCAACTGAGACAAAGGTGTTACAGTTCAGTACGTTAGAAGAATAAGAAAGTAAGTCGAGAGTTTTCTCGAAGAACTTAAATTTGTGACGTGGTACTCAAATCAGGGACTAGGTCAAAAGCTGAATGGCACAAATGGAAAGCCAAAGGCATGTTGTTTTCAATATTTAAAGTCAATAAAAATTCAAATTCTGTGCATTCTAATATTAGGCAAACAACTACAGACCACACTAAATTGAATTGTATTAAGTAAAAGGATCTTGTCACATTCAATCAAGCTGTCATTTGAGAAAAATTACTTCATTATAAATTGAAGTTCAGATCGCATGTTTGAAGCCGTATTAGGAAAATTCATGTATCTGTGTATAAGCCAAGTTTCATCAAAATCACAGTGGCAACGAGTGTCTAATATTTGCCACCAGATACACTCGTAAAATTTGAGTGTAGGCCTATTTAGCAAAATCATATATTAGGAATGGTTTATACTACATCATTAAGTAGCGCATGCCCGTCATCATCCTGCATCTTTTATATATATATATATATATATATTAAAAAAAGAAATGAGCTTTCATAAGCCGCAATATCCACCAAACATGCTCAAAGCACTTTACAAAGGATCCATGACTAGCAGCAACACGTAACAAGTAGAACGTTAGGCGATGTTTTTCTTCTGACAGACAACGCTCTTAGCGGATAGGAAATCATACACATGAGTACAGTGAGAGAATGTGAGTCCTTGATGAGGCTCGACCCCAGGACCTTCCAATCCGGAAGTGAGTGCCACACAGCCGCATATATCTTGGCTGTTCTTGAGAATTTGCCAAACACCTACAAACTAATTAGTAAAAAGAGGGGAGATGGGCAGAAATAGACAGACAGATACACACTCAGAGAGAGAGAGAGAATAATATCAGTTGTCTGTGGTGTCAGTCCGTTTAGGAGCGAGGTGGCGGAAGAAGTAGTCTAGCATTAGTACTTGGGTAGTAGTAGTAAGTAGTAAATAGGGGAGGTCTTCTGCACGTTCCTTGAGCTAAGGAAAGTATTCCTTCAACTAACCTTAAAATAAAAAATAAAACATTGTACATTTCCAACACTTGGACCTGCACTATGACCTATAACTAAAACTAACAGACAAAAAAAAAACCCCGCTAAGACTCCTCTCCAGTACCTTTCAATATTTCAAATTGAATTATAATGGCTGCGGAAAACTAAAACAATGGTCATATAAGGAAATTTACAAATCAATCAAGTTGTTCTACAGGTTTTAAAATGAAAATATGAAGTAACAAGATATCACTCTAACATAGTGACACCTAACTAACACTAGACATCACACCAGCAGCAATGCTGAGCGGAGTAATTTTACTTTTTTCACTAGCAACCAAGTTGCCACATTGGATTTTCTTTCTTTACTTTTTTTTTAGTGTTCTGCTAATGTGCAATCTACATTTAAAATAAAAAGTGGCATCTTTCATTTCTTCTAATTCTTAACAGACACGATTATGTCCACTTCACATCTCAACAACAGGGACAATTTTTTTCACTTCTTGAGGCAGTTTTTTCTTACTTCTTTTAAATTTCATTTTTTTAAAGCTTCTTTATTGATTTGATTATAAGTTCTATTGTTCTTCTTTTATTATAATTTCATTGTCAATATCATTTTCATCCGTCATCAGCATACTTTTACAGTACTTTTACCATATTATTCTTACGCTCTTACAGTTACAGTACAGCAGAGCGATACCTAACGCAGGCCTTTAAAGTGCTACTAAATTTGAAAAATTAAAATAAAACGTTTGACAAAAGATCCACAGTTCAAAAGCTAAAACAATTATAAAGTGAAACTACCTCGAGACTCGGGGAACATCGGGGGTAAAGTCTCCCGCCCATACTGGGCACTGGGGGACTGGAAGTCTAGAGAGCTGCGCCGGTGGAACCCGTAATTTAGTTTCTTAAACGGTTCCGATCATTCAGGAGAGGAGTAGTACCTATCTAGTTGTAGTTATTAGTAGAAGAAGAAGAAGAAGAAGAAGGAGCATGTTCAGGTTCAAGTTCAACCCTCTTCTTTAACTTCTTAGTAGGCACTTGCAAGAATTTTTCAAAATAGTGGCTATGGGTATTAATTTAGCGTAGAAAAATAAAGGGGAGTGAAACATTAACTAGAGTGAAAAATTATCGCTCTGTCTCAACTGGTTAAAAAGTTATGACCGTTTATGTGGTGGAAAATCTCTAATTAATAGGAAAAAATGTGACAAAAGCACAGCATCCCAATGGATAATCACGTATAATTCAGAAACAGCTTCAGATACAACTTTCAAATTTTTACATGTGGTAAATCAACATCTCTGTAATACATTGCAAACAGAAAATGAATTATTTTGAGAAAGAAAAGTATAGTTTAGAGCTGAGACAGCTGAAATCAAGGAAAAATAGATCACGACATGCAAATGAATGGCCGATTGGAATTTTGGAAAAGTCAATAATAAAATATTTATTCACATGAAGATAGACCAAATACACCACTGAATCGGCGTCATTTAGTTGTTCACTTTGAACTTTTCAAAATGAAAATAGACCTCATGCAAGCAAAGATATGAACTGACAAATGTTTGAGGTGGTGTACTCTTCTTAGTTGATAGAGTTAGAGTGAGAATGACGAGAAATGAGTTGCCACTTAATTAAGGAAAAAAATTGTCGTATCTAGTTTACTTACCTTCTTTGTTGACTTTTTAATAAAAAGTACATTATTCTCATTTTCGAATGTTTTCAAATTGGAGAAAAGATGAGAATGTCTCGTTTACCGAGAGGGCCATTTTTTTTGCTTCACACTTCTCAAAGACAGACCGCGAAAAGTGGAGGCTGGGGTCGGCTGGTCCTTGAAAGCTCACAAATGCAACTTTAAACGCATAAGAGTGCTGGGAGTAGGTAGCTACAAATAGGTAAAGGAGCGGTGGTTTGCAACTTTAAACACATAAGAGTTCTGGGAGTACAAATAGTGAAAAGCGGTAGTTTTCGCTATTTGTAGTGGTAGTACAAATAAAAAATTTTTTATTCTCACCTGCCAGGCGGAGTTGTCGTACCAATAAGGTCGCAGGTTCAAACCCCACCACCGCCGCGAAAATTTTTTTTATTCTCTATTGTCTTCTGGCACTTTTCTACTCACTTCATATCTTGTTGTTACCAACATAAGTGCCTGCTCCACTCACTTTTCTGAATTAAAAATTCACCCCATACACCGGAGCATACTCAATGTCTCAATCGTTTCTATGTTATATGTTTGTGATGAGAATATTGGCTATTAAGCTTAACTGCTGGTCAAAATTACTTCGCGATGGTGGTGAACGAATCGGCGATCTCAAGAAGTGGGTGAGAGAGGGATCTAGAAATGACTTTGGGTTTGAAACGAATATTTTTGTGTTCGTGGATAGCTCACACGGTAGAGCCACGCTCTCACCTGCCAGGCGGAGTTGTCGTACCAATAAGGTCGCAGGTTCAAACCCCACCACCGCCGCGAAAAATTTTTTAATTCTCTATTGTCTTCTGGCACTTTTCTACTCACTTCATATCTTGTTGTTACCAACATAAGTGCCTGCTCCACTCACTTTTCTGAATTAAAAATTCACCCCATACACCGGAGCATACTCAATGTCTCAATCGTTTCTATGTTATATGTTTGTGATGAGAATATTGGCTATTAAGCTTAACTGCTGGTCAAAATTACTTCGCGATGGTGGTGAACGAATCGGCAATCTCAAGAAGTGGGTGAGAGAGGGATCTAGAAATGACTTTGGGTTTGAAACGAATATTTTTGTGTTCGTGGATAGCTCACACGGTAGAGCCACGCTCTCACCTGCCAGGCGGAGTTGTCGTACCAATAAGGTCGCAGGTTCAAACCCCACCACCGCCGCGAAAAATTTTTTTATTCTCTATTGTCTTCTGGCACTTTTCTACTCACTTCATATCTTGTTGTTACCAACATAAGTGCCTGCTCCACTCACTTTTCTGAATTAAACATCAAAACAGTACTGAAACGGTGCTTCTTAAAATCTTTAATGACTTGTTATGTAATGCTGATGCTAACAATATCAATGTATTATGCCTTTTAGATCTTTCAGCTGCCTTTGACACCATTGACCATGACATTTTGTTAAGAAGACTAGAAAATACGTTCGGCATAAAAGGAATTGCCCTCAAATGGTTTACATCATATTTACAGGATCGATGGCAGACTGTCATGGTAAATGGTGTTCAGTCAGAACAAGTTTTACTAAATTTTGGAGTGCCACAAGGCTCTGTTCTTGGCCCTGTCCTTTTTACTGTACATATGCAGCCCCTTTCTAGTGTGATATCCAGATTCAATCTGAGTTTTATGCAGATGATACGCAAATATATGATTCAGCACCCCTTAGTAATTTACAGTTCTTGATACAACGAATCACGAGCTGTTTTAATGAGATTAAATCTTGGATGTACCACAATAAGTTAAAATTAAATGATAGTAAAACTTGAGATTTTAATGTGTGGAAGGCCGAGTATCCTTAAACAGGCAAATAAATCACCTATTACTCTCGGAAATAGCACAATAGAATTTTCAAATAAAGCAAAAAACCTTGGCGTCATCATTGATAAAGATCTTTCCATGACAAGCCACGTGAATAACACCATACAATCTATGTACATAGAAATGAAAACAATAAGCAAAATTCGTAATTTAATACCGAAGCATATAACAGAACTTTTAATTAATTCCCTGGTTTTATCTAATTAGACTATTGTAACTCCCTTTGGGCGAATTTAGCTAAAGACAAAATTAGCAAACTTCAGGTTGCTCAAAATAACGCAGCCAGGCTCATTGTACGCAATAACAAAAAATACCAGTCAGCAACTCTTCTTCTCCGTGAGTTACATTGGCTTCCTGTTGAAAAAAGAGTTGCCTATAAGATTTGTACTGTTGTCTACAAATCCCTGAGCACGAACAGTCCCTCCTATATTAAAGACCTTCTAAACATATATGTCCCCAATAGAAACTTGAGGTCAAGCAATGACCAATCAATCCTTGTCAAACCTAAGCCATTGCGTAAAATAGGTGAACAGTCTTTTCAATTTTCGGACCTCCATTTTTGGAACTTTCTCCTGTCACACGTGAGATGCTCGGATTTGTTGACAATGTTCAAATCTCGCTTAAAGTTTTATCTTTTTACGTCATAATGTTGCAATATTATTTTCATATTTTGTTGTTTTAAATTGAATTCGTATCACGTTTCCTTCACACTTGTCTCACTGTAATATGTTTTGTTTTATATCACTGTAAAGCGCTTAGAGCCTGTGACAACGGGGTAAAGCGCTATATAAATGCCATTTATTATTATTATTATTATTATATATATACATTGTCGCCATAGATTTTCAACTTTGTGTTTATACATTTTCATGCATGCCACGTCTGTAAACGAATTTCCATTTTTTTTGGATGAATAAAGTATATCTTATCTTATCTTATCTTAGAAATGATGAATCAACTCACATCCATCTTGAGAATGAAAGCTTCGATGCGTCCTTCTACATAGTGGGGTGGCTTGGGAGACTGGACTATAACTCGAAGTCCTTGAACACCTTTTGCTCTCCTTACGCCACTGAATACAATGTATCCTGAATAATGACAAAATCAAATGTGGAATCAAATGAATATTATATACAAATGAATGAGGATGATCCCATCGTAGTTAAGCGACTATTTATTAAATGGTGTAGCGACTAATCTAAAAAAAAGAAAAAAAAAAAAGTAAAAAAATTGAGCTTTTATATAGGGCAATATCCACTAAATGTGCTCAAAGCGCTTTACAAGGGGTCCCTGGTCAACAGCAACATTTAATATGTAGGACGGGACATAACGCCTGTTAGGCGATATTACAATTTTTCAGACAAAGACAACGCTGTTAATGGCCAGGTACTCATTTTACACCTGAGTGCGGTGAGAGAATGTGAGCAAAGAGCCTTTTCCAAGACTCAACTATGCGCCGAGCGCGAGGATCGAACCCAGGACCGTCCGATCCGAAAGCGAGTGTCATACCACTAGACCACATAGCCGCTAATCCATTCATATCATTTGTCATACTGGCCAAACTCTGCAAAGTGTAAACGATAACAAATTTAAGGACAGTAGTACGAGTTCCTCCACTTCATAGATAAATCCTCTGTCCAAAATTCAATATCTAAAATCTTTGTAAGGATGACACACATTCTATGCGAATGCCTTTATATTCGAGCAAAAAAAAAAAGATGCAAAGATAAGAATATACATAATATAGAAAAATATAATCTTATTTCAGAGTTTTCAAGTTCAATATTGGAAGAACTAAAAAACAAACACAACAAAAAAAAACCCCAACAAAATACAAAACACACACATGTCAATGGCTGGTAAGTGGATAAATTCATTATATATTCTCTTCCCTCCCTTTTTTTGTTTTTCAAATAAAACCATTATATAGTTATAAATGAAATTCTGTCCTGTAAATTCAAATAAAAAAGAGAATATTAAGCCACCATTACAATCTTACCAAGTTGCTCTTGAGTCCTCAGAATGTTGAAACAAGGTTCACTAATGACCTGGAAATAATGAAAAGCAGAAACTTTTTTTATGTATGCTAGCAATCATTTAAAGCACATCACTTTTTTTGTATACTAGATAAAGATGGTGTCTATATGAGTGATGAGTGAGTGATATTTATTAAGGAGTTTCAGATATATACAATACAATACTGTTATGGAGACAGCTCGCACAGATATCCTGTCTTGTTACAAAAGCCAAGACTGTTGAACGTGGTAGGTAATGATTGTAAAACTCTAGCAAATTGTGTCTTTGGATACGACACACTTTACACATGTTACCCCACTCAGATGTAAATGATTACCTGGTTATAGGCAGTGATGGACACTATAAGAGTACTTGTACAAAAAGGATGTCTAACAGGTGATTTATACTGTATAAAATAGAATCTTGGTTCCATAAAGCCTGCTGGGAGAATAAATGAATCATTGGAAAGCACATTCAGTATCACACATTTCTGGACTTACTTGACAGAAGAGTTCAAGTAGCATATTATTCTCGGTAGTTTGTTGGCCACACTGGTAATAGACCTCAATGCCAGAGCTGTCATGGATGCGATTGGATTGCTTGTGGACAAAGTAACAACCTGGGTAAGAACATTTTTACAACATTTAATTGTAACTGAACAAATCAAGAATACATTTCTTAACACATGTTATAATTGCAAGAAATTTCTATGTATTTAACCTCATTTCGCACTTTCGTCAAGAAATCCAAGATGGCGGCTCATTGATTTCTCAAGGATTTTGTGATCAGATTATTCGAAGTTAACAAATTTTTAGAGGAGAAATTCAGTGAAATTCTTAATATATTTTATCTGTGTGATATAAATTTATATTTTTAATCATTTTGAAGTGAAAATGTCAAAGAATAAGAATAAAAAAGTCAATGGAAAGACTTGTGAAACTGAGGTTGTAAACACCCAAAATGGCGGAAAAAACAAATCATCGAAAAATGTTACTATTGAAGTTGATGAGTGCAAAGTATGTCACCAAGAGTTCAGTGATCCAAACCATGAAATGATTATTTGTGACAGATGTGATTGCTATGTTTGCAGAGTTTGTAGTGAAATAACAATAGAACAATATGCCCTCTTGATAGATGATTCCTGCAAGTTTCACTGGTTTTGTGAGGAGTGCGAGCGACCAGCTATGTCAGCAGTCAAAAAAGATAAATTAATAGAACAGAAATGCAATGAAATCCTGGATGATTTTAAAAGGAATGTTCTAGAAGATTTGAAGTCCCAAATTTTAAATCTCAGGGAAGAAATTGATACTTTGAAAAGAGATAAGAGTGTCCCACGAAACCCAACAGCAAATGCCCAACAAAGTTATGCAGAAGAGGTTAGAAAAGACTTAGCTAGCCAAGTGACAGCAGAGAGTGCAAAGGAACTAGCAGAAAGAGATAGGAGGAAGAATAATATTGTCTTTTTCGGTATCCCAGAGAGCAGTGCTGAGGAACTAGACCAGCGTATTAGAGATGATAAGACCTTTCTCATCTCGCTTTGTAAAGAAACTTTAGACACTGATGTTGACATATCAACCTGTAAGCGCCTACACTCCAAAGCCCCTGGTACAAGACCTCTTCTGATATCAATTAAGAATGAGGAGCAGGCTTCTGGAGTTCTGAGAAATGGTCGTAAACTCCGCCAATCAGAAATACATAAAAATATTTTTTAAAAAAAGGATTACACCCCTTTAGAAAGGGAAGAGATGAGGAAATTGGTAGAGATGAGAGACAAAAAAAGGGAAGAGACAATACAGAAAGGGGGAGAGGAGAAGTGGACAATATGGAGGGGGAAAGTTGTAGATTCCAATCGAAGACATGGCAGGCCAGCAGACAGAAAGAGAGAGGAGGAGGAAAGAAAATAACCAACGATTTTAGTTCTAATGTACAGAATGTTTTTAACCCCCATCAGACGGACAGTTTTAAGTGCTTGTACAAAAAATTAGACCGTCATCGTACAGACATTTTAAAGTGCTTTTATACAAATTCAGATTCTTTTATCAACAAGAGAGATGAACTTTTATTAACGATTGATGCTGAGAGTGTTGATGTTATAAGTATAACTGAAGTGTTACCTAAAAATCAGCAAAGAGGTAAAATCGAGCCGGTAGAACTTCAGATTCCAGGCTTTGATTGTTTTCACAATATTCAGGATAAAAGTTGTCATCGTGGTGTAGCCATATGGGTTCGTTCAAAGCTAAATGCTCAACCAGTCAAGTTGTCAGACAACTTGTCATCATCCAAAGAATCCGTTTGGTGTGAAATAACACTTAGAGACAATGATAGGATGTTAGTTGGCTCGGTTTATCGTTCACCGAATAGCTCTTTTGAAAACAATGATAAGATTAATGAACTTTTAGTTAAAATGACAGAAGGCAAATCACATGTTCTAGTTACGGGAGATTTTAACTTTTCTGAAGTAGACTGGGCAAACGAGTTATCCCCCAAGGACTCAAATCACTCTGCTTCTAAATTCATGGAAGCTGTCAGGGATTCATTCTTAACACAGCACGTTAAGCAACCAACTCACTACCGTTCAGAGCAAACCCCAAATATTTTGGACCTGGTTTTTACAAATGAACATTCAATGATTGACTCAATAAGACATGAGGCTCCACTAGGCAAGAGTCACCACCAGGTTTTATATTTTGACTTTAGATGTTACACAAAGAAATGTTACTCGAACGAACCCCGCTACTGTTTCGATAAAGGCGACTACAAACAGCTTTCTGAATTAGTCTCAGCTGCAGACCTAACACAAAAAATAATAAACCTGTCTGTACTCGATGCATGGACTATTATCAAATCTGAAGTTATGTCTGCAGTGGACATCAGCGTACCAAAAGTTAAAAGTAGTTCAGACAGAACTTCACCTCGGTGGATCAATCCTACAGTCTTGGCAAAACTCAAGAAAAAGAAGCAAGCTTACAAAAAGTACTTAGAAACTAGAGAGGGTGCAGACTATATTAATTACACGAGGGCCAGAAATCAAGCCAAAAGCTCATGCAGAATTGCTGTAAAGGACTATGAGAGATCTATTTCTCGTATGGCTAAAGTGAACCCGAAAAAGTTTTTTGCATATGCTAGAACAAAAACGAAGACTAAAGACGGTATTGCGGATTTGTATGATGATCATAAGACAGCCTCATCTAACATTGACAAAGCCAATATTCTTAACAAGTTCTTTAGCAGTGTATTCACCAACGAGGATCTTACTAATATACCTACATGTGAAAGAAAAAGTGTAAACAACATACTATCAGATATAGAATTCGACAAAGACACTGTAAAGAAGAAACTAGACAAACTCAATATGAACAAGTCCCCAGGACCTGACATGTTCCACCCCCGCGTATTATGTCAGTTGTCAGAAGAACTCTCCGAACCATTCACTTGACTCAGGAACTCTTCCACCCGATTGGAAAGAAGCACAAGTTACACCGTTATTCAAGAAAGGAGACAAGAGTAATCCGGGCAATTATCGACCAGTTAGCCTCACCTCAGTGGTTTGCAAAATAATGGAGAGCATTATTAGAGACTATGTCATAACTCACCTAAAGAACAACAAGTTACTGTCTGAATGCCAACATGGCTTTGTTTCTGGCAGGTCATGTTCAACTAACCTCCTAAAGACTTTAAATGATTGGACAGAGTTTCTCGACCAAGGATCTTCGGTTGACGCAATCTACTTAGATTTTGCTAAAGCTTTTGATTCTGTTCCCCATCAAAGACTCTTAAACAAACTGGAAGCTCATGGTGTTCAAGGAAATACTCTAAGCTGGATTAAGCATTTTCTAGTAGGCAGGAAACAGAGAGTTAGCGTGCAAGGCACAGTGTCAAATTGGACAGAAGTTCTTAGTGGAGTGCCACAAGGCAGCGTCTTAGGTCCAACTCTTTTCGTAATCTTCATTAATGATTTACCAAGTATTTTATCTAGCTCATGTTCAATGTATGCCGATGATACTAAAGTATACAGAAAGGTAAACAATCTAGAAAATAGAGACAGTCTTCAGTTAGATATTGACAATCTAGTCAACTGGGCAGACGATTGGCAACTGAAGTTCAACGCTGGAAAATGCACAGTGCTACATCTTGGAACGAAAAACAAAATCTTTCACTACGATATGAGACAGCATCACTGTAGCGACAGAACAGCTCTGAATAAGTCAAAACTTGAGAAAGATTTGGGAGTACATGTTGATACTAAATTAAAATTCTCAAAGCATATAGAAACACAAGTTAATAAGGCAAACAGAATCCTTGGACTCATCAGAAGATCTTTTACCTATTTAGATGCAACAACTATGAAAATACTATTTACTGCATTAGTCAGACCCCATCTCGAGTTCAGCAACTCAGTATGGTCACCACAATTTGAGAAAGATAAGAAACTTATTGAAGGCGTGCTTCGCAGAGCAACAAAAGTAATTCCTGGGTTGAAAGATAAGCAATATGAGGATAGACTGAAACGTATTGAAATTCCAAGCATGACATACAGACGAGTACGAGGTGATATGATTGAAACATACAAGTTTACACACAGTTTGTATCAAGTCGAGAGTAAACTTTTCGTGTTTGCAAACAATGGAACCAGAGGTCATAATTACAAGCTGCATAAACCAAGGTGTAACACATCGCTTAGGCAACACTACTTTAATCAACGTGTGATCGACCGCTGGAACAGTCTCCCTGAAACGGTGACCAATGCTCCAAGTGTCAACGCCTTCAAAAATAGCTTAGATAGCCACTTAGCAGATTACATGTTTAGCATAGTTGAACCGCCCATTATAATAATAATAATAATAATAGATCTTTATTGTCCATAAATATGGCAATTTGTCATTTAGTTACACTTGTTATAATGTTAAACGATAACTAAGATTGAACAGATATTTCACTCCTACTTATTTTCTCTCTCTCTCTCTCTCTCTCTCTCTCTCTCTCTCTCTCTCTCTCTCTCTCTCTCTCTCTCTCTCTCTCTCTCTCTTTCTTTCTTTTACACGTGCGATATACACAACATAAACATATTCATTTCGTTTTCAATTTGTTACGATTGTGGCAATTCGACACCAAAAATTATCATCATTATCAATTGGTCAGTTAATCTTACATTAAATAAATTAATCAGTTAATCAGTCAACGAATCAATCCTTGGTTTTTCTGTACCATATGAAATATTCAAAATTTTTATTGCTGATGGAACGAACGTTGATTTATACTTGTTAGTTCTACATTTAATCTGACAAAACCTTCTCCCAGATGGTAAAAGACTAAATTCATGGTATAAAATATGTTTTTTATTGTTGGTAATTGAGAATGCTTTCCTTTCTATTGCTTTTCCATGAATTCTTTCTACTCCATCAAGAGGATGGTTTATTATTTTTGATGCCTCTTTGATAGATTTTGAAATTTTTGATTTATCTTTAAGTCGGCATCCTCCAAACCATATGGTGCAGCCAAACGCAATTACACTTTTAATCAATGAGTCATAAACTCTTAACATAGTTTTCTTCCTTACTTGAAATGTTCTCAATTTCCTTAGGATGTATAATCTTTGGGCAACTTTCTTAGAAATTATATTAATATGTTGAGAGAAATTGAGGGAACTATCAATGGTTATTCCTAAATATTTAAAATAGTCAACTATCTCAACATCATCTTTACCGATCGCCACACACTTTAAGTCGTTTTTATTTTTTACACCAAACACCTGTTCTTTCGTTTTTTCAACATTTAATTCAAGCTGATTTTGTTTACACCAATCGGTGAATATATTTATTTGTTTGAAATAATTCTTTTCGGTAACTTTATCTTTTAATAAGCCAAGAATAGCAGTATCATCTGCATATTTCACTATAAAACAATTTTCAAAGGATGGTCTGCAGTCGTTGGTGTATAAGATGTACAGGATTGGGGAACTCACACAGCCTTGGGGACATCCGTTCGACAACGTTCTTTTGTTGGAGATATGTTCACCCAATTTTACACATTGCGGTCTATGGGTCAGAAACTCTTTATACCATTTAATAAGGTAGTTTGGAATATCCATGCTGCACAACTTTTGAAGCAAAATATCTGTGTTCATGGCATTAAAAGCTGACGAAAAGTCGACAAACAGGATTCTGGCGTAATTCGAGGGCGTTTGGTCAAGGTGTTTCGAGATCAAATTTGTGGCGGTTAATAGTGCGTCTTCAACACTGAGATGTTGCTGGTATGCAAATTGGTACGGATCTAGCAATTTCAGGTCATAACATTTTTGTAGGAGCTCAGATTTTAAAATTTTTTCTAAACATTTCATTACAAGCGATGTAAGCGCCACTGGACGGAAGTCATTCAATACGGTCGGACAACGCTTTTTTGGAACTGGAACGACAATCGATGTTTTCCAAAGTACTGGCACTGATTGTTCATCGATTGACCTTTGAAAAAGTTTTGTATAAGGTATAGCCAGTTGTTGGTGACAGTTTTTCAAAATAGTTCCGGTAATGTTGTCTGGTCCTGGTGCTTTATGTTCTTTACATCTCCGGAAGAGGGAGCTTACGGTTTCTTCTTCAATATCTGGAGGTGGCTCATTGTCATTTGACAAACCGTTGTGAACAGGTGGGAGCCTGTCAAAACGACAGTAAAAATCATTTAATTTGTTGACATCAGTTTTCGTTTTTCCTTGTGGGAATGTTCGTTTCTTTTGGTCTACTCCTCCCATTTGTTTTATCATCTCCCATGCTTTCCTTGCGCAGCCCGATCTCATTAAGATCCCATCAAAGGGTTAGACGTATATACAGGTCAAAAGATCTGTTAGGGTTAGGGCCTTCAATTTATCAAAAAATTTATATATTATAGATACAGGTCAAAAGATCTGTTAGGGCTTTTTATTGACTTTTATCTCGATGAACTGAATGCCAAGATCAGCAAAGGCACAAAACGCCTAATACGCTGGAAAACTATACTATACTATACTTAAGTCTCGAGAAATCTCAATTCTAAAAAGGAGGAAATATATGAAGTTGGGTGCTATTATAGATCACTTTGATATCGACAGCTTAAAATATTTTATTGGAAACACAGATGTTACTGAGTTTATTGAACAATTCCTTGCAACTATATTTCAGTTTCAGTAACTTGACCCATAACCTTATCAATAGACGTTAAAAAACTTTTTAAAATTTTATATTTTTTCAGTAAAAAGATTTCTAAAAAGCTGATATAACCAGGTTTATAGAAGTTCACATGAGACTACAGCAAAGATAAATCTTTTCAAAATGTTTTAACTGTAACTTTTCTTAAACATTCAAATCCTTTCAATACCATCCCTTCTTTTTTAACTCTTTATATCTTCCTTTGAAGCCAAATTTCCTTCTCATTACAGAACTTGCAAATAGCAGTTAATTCTTGTGAATTAGGGTCAATACAACCAAAGCCTATCTAGATCTTTCTATATACTATTTACTATAGTATTATTTACTATAGTAAAACAAACATAATATTCCCCTTGCTATTCCATAGATAAGATGCTTATCTAAAGAAAAACAACTTTCCATAAGATCTTATAATAGACCAAACTACCTATGGACTACTGAGTGAATAGAGAGGAACTCTCCCACGTCTACACACCAAAGAAGTTGAACTCAATGTGCGTCCAGTACTTTATTTAGGTACAAGGGCTTCTTTTATTATAAATATAATTCATCCCCAAGCAGATATTTGTCTTTAAGGTCTATACCAAGGGAATAGTGGAATAAGTGAAGTGTTAGCCACAATGCAGCACTGAAAAGTAAGCTAAGACAATAAGACTTGCTCAAGGTCACACAGCACAGTGGGAGATCTTGGGTACAAAACAAACATCATTCTGCTATGCCTGGTTTGTGGTATGATTGTCATTAATTTTTTTTTACGGAGAAAGAGAGATGTGGTATTCTAATCAAGTACGAGTACTACTATACTATTATGAGTGTGCATAAAAATTGCCCAGCACTTTCTGAGTATCAACAAGCATCCATTTGCATTCCTTGTAACAAATACACCACATTGTTGTCCTCTTATTATAAGTTAGCAATGACTATGAAAAATGTTTTTTTTCTCTTTTTGAGGAAAAATTTGTCTAAAATCAAAGCCCTATCTCCACTGAGTAAAAATGTTTTTGAATTTTGAAAATCCATTCATAAATAAACAAGTTATGCAGTTTCAAAGGTGTCATTTATTTGGATGACCCGCAAAGAGGAAAAAAACGCGAAAATATGGGACGCTTTTTCGGCATTTTTTTTCGACCTTTGGTTGTATCTTGCGTCATAAGTGGATTAAAAGATTGAAACTTGAAGAGCAAATTAGGATGGTGTTTTGTAAAATACGGGAAAAGTACTCGTCATATTCATATGAAATTTTACAACCAAAAAGAAGAAATGTTCATGTATTACCTTGTCAGCGACAAAACCTCCACGCCCGGTAGTTTTAGAAATATTTTACTCCAAAGAGTAAAAATCTATTTTTAACGGTCTTCTGGTAATCGTACGAGTTTTGTCGCTTGACATAATCTAAAATTACCTTTTTTCTAACTGTGTGCCAACTTTCAGTCATATTCATCGATAAACAGCGTCGTAATTAATTTTTTAAAATAGCATATACGAAACGGCTTCGTCCCATATTTTGACGCGAATTCGGGCACTTCGTGAGCGAAAAAGAGGCCCAAAGATTTGTGCGGGATAGTCATTGCTATATAAGTACTAGAGTAATTTACCCATGAAGCCGTTTCTCATCCTTACCGTCTGGAAGCTGTACCTCCCTCAGTCTTCTGTGCTGGCTAGGCAGCAGACATTTGGTCTGACAGTTTGTCTCCAGCATCTTCTCAATCATGTCTATTAAAGCCAAACCTTGCTGTGGACAAAATGAAAACCGGATAGTTGATTCAACAGAGTGCATCTAAATAGGAGTAAATAACATACGCAGAACGCATGCAATTTGCTACTCACAACCAGCATCTCATAGAGTCAGAGAAGCATAATATATGCGTCAAACAATGTGACCAACTTTCTGCAGAGTAAAACAAGAAATGATATTGGGGAAAGAAAAAAAAAGTCAAAACAAGATAACATGCGCCAAACCAGCAACTGATAGGATGGTGTGATTTAGTTTATATGGAACATTATGATATTTATAACAGAAAAGTAGCAATATGAAAAATTGTCATATCCTTCAAAACACAAAGCCTTTCAGTCTACACTGAATATCATGACATTCATAACAGCAAGTAGCTTACTGTATCCTTCAAAACAATAGGCATTGCACTGTAACCTGAGCCATTGAAACATAGTTCAGGCATTTCTGTCAGTAATTTCATTTGAAATCGAATGATTGCTTGATAAACTTTCTATCCATTTAGCCCAGGAATACCCAGGTGACAGTGTTTGGTAAAAGGATATTAAAAAAATATATCAGTAATATTATTACACACACTGCTGGCTAGATACATGTCAACCACAAAACACATTAAATCTAAACATTTGTAAAAAAAAACCCCCAAAAAACCCCATTATAAACCATTTATTAATTTGAGAAAACCTTACCGATTTGGATATATTTCCATAGACAAGACCTTCAATGTATAGCTTGGATAGAAGATTGGACACAAATGCTTGCAAATTTTCCACTGTCACATCTAGACGGATTTAGAAGCAAGGCATATGTTCACTTTACTACTGCTCAAACAACAATATGTCTGGAAGTTATTGTTATTATCATCATTATTATCATTACTATTATCATCATCATCATCATTATTAGTGGTATCATTATTATTATTATTATTATCATCTTCATCGTTATTATTATTATTATTATCATTATTATTATTATTATTTATTATTATTATTATTATTATTATTATTATTATATATTTATTATTATTATTATTATTATTATTATATTATTACAACATTATTGTCTGCATCTGAAATTCTGAGATGACAATTAAGAGTGTGACCTTAAGGCTTAAACATAAATCATGAATGTCAACACAGCATCTTGCAGTAGACCAAAAATGTAATCTGTTGTCAAAAAAAGTCTAAAGAAGATGCAAGGGATAACACCAAAACATCAGATATCACTATGGGGTGCCGGATGAATTTTATAACAATTAACAAATTCATCGCTTGTGCGGCTATGTGAACTAGTGGTATGACATTCGCTTTCGGATCGGAAGGTCCTGGCTTTGAGCCTCGTGCTCGGTGCATAGTTGAGTCCTTGGAAAAGGCTCTTTATTCACATTCTCTCACTGTACTCAGGTGTAAAATGAGTACCTGGCTGTTAACAGCGTTGTCTTTGTCACAAAAATTGTAATATCGCCTAACAGGCGTCATGTCCCGTACTACATGTTAAATGTTGCTGTTGACCAGGGACCCCTTGCTTTGAGCACATTTAGTGGATATTGCGCTATATAAAGCTCAATTTTTAACAAATAATTTCCAAAAGTGACACCCAATGACCCTAACACTTACATTCCCAGTCACATGTGTCCAAATACCGCAATCTGGGTTCATGGCACAATGAATCAAGCAGATGCCAAAATTGAATTTAATGTTAAAATTATCAAAATGTTTGGTTTCCGCACTTTGTGGAAAAAACTATTCATTTTAATCAATATAAAACAAATAAAGGTAACCCATGAATCATGCCTTTAAATTCTATTTTCATTATCTAAAACACTGACATCAAACTGCTTTAAGGCAATGCGTCCAATTTGTGCAAATTGTAAAATTAATCAGGCAATTGAATCATCACCTGAAGTGAGCATTTTTAACCTGTATGAACCTCATAAATTGAAGTAATTTTTAGTGCATTTTGCATTCCAAAGATGGTACAAATTCATTACTTGCCAGAGGCTGCAGAAAGTAGGAATATCTTTTCGTTTATTCGTTTGGAAAACTATTAATTATAACCACTTCCTTATTCTAAAACATTTCCTCCTGTATTTTTGGTTTATGCCTTTTGATTATTCCCTGATAAGAGAAGTGATAAAAATCTGCATTGATCGTTTTCAGACATATCAAGCCAGCCCATCCTGCCATGCTCCTGTGGTAAAGGTGAAAGATATAAAAGGAAAAGAGAATGTGTTTCGAGTCTGAGGTAAAGACACATTAAAATATCACTCGGGAAAGTGTGCATCTGCTAATTAGACACCCTTAGACCTAGTATCATTTGTTTGCATCATTGTATATTTATGTTGAATGGTGGTGGTTGGTTTCATATTTCCAATAAAAGGAGTAGTATGAACTCTTTATTTCGCGTTTACTCGTTATCATATTTGGTGGTAGGGACTAATTCTGTATATCCAGATTATACAATAAGCATTTAGAACTTTTTAAAATGTCCTGTCGTAGACAACTAACAAAAAAATTGTATATTTTGGAGAGAAAAAAATCAGACAGATGGGTCAAAAATATGAGATTTTCCTATGCACCATCACTTTAAATTGCTTTAGAATTGATGTAGTGTAGATAAGTTTGGGATCCTACCAATTTCTTACAAAAACAAGAGTATTTTCACCATAATTTAAGTTTTTAAAATTATAACTATATCCAAATATGAGGGAGGAAATCCAAATTAGGCTTTTAAAAAACCCACATTTTCTGCATGTACTGATTAAATATGTATAAGTTGAAAGTTTACTGCTCCAATCCAATTCAAATATGATTCTGGATTACAGTGATGTGATGTATAACCAATAAACAGAGTGGAAAACCTAATACAAAGATATATTGCTCACTGACCTTCGAGAGCATGTAACAGTTCCTCCTTTGTCCATACTACTTCTGACGTGAGAAGATTGGTGTAGAATATAGCATGCTGATGGGGCTGTTCAGCCTGGAAGTTCTTCAGATTGCGACTATGCTGAAAAACAAAACAAAACAATCCATAGAAAGAAAATATTATACAAAAGGGTAGTAAAAGTTTTTTTAAAATGTTTGTCGTGTAAATGAAATTTAAAAAAATATATTTCACAACATGATATTGTCCCAGTTTCTGTACTGAAAGATAGTAACAATTGCTTGATATCTATTTAATAGGACGTTTTTCTGCTTCAAAGTCAGAGTTTAGTCGTGCTAAGCTTTTTTTAAATTCATTTTTATGTATGCAATCTTTATTTACTTTTCTTTCTTATCATAATTCATTAGTTAATGGCAATACTTAAAGTAAATATTCATAAAGTTCATCTTATCTAATCTTATCTTAAAAATGTACTTTCTATTCTACCATGGCCTAACAGACCTAGCTACAAAATTACTAATGGGTAAAGAGAGGAAACTGAAAATATCAAACCTAAAGGCATACAGTCATGATACCTAATTGCTGTCTCAAATCCTTGGGATATAATTTAGGCTGTGTAGTGAATAACATACCATACTTCTATACTATAGTGACACATACTGCATGTGTGGATATTCATATTCTATTCATAACACTCCAGATTCTTACAATTTCTTTAAAGATATTCATGCGAACAGGATCAATTTTGAATGTGGTCATTTTTTCCAAGATTTTGTGTAGGAGAATCGTGAGCTTATCATTGTAGCCCTTAACTGTCAGCTGAAAATAGAAATAAAATAAAATATTTAGACACGCTTATACAACCACTGCTAATAAAATTAAAAAAGGAAAATTATTATTATTAGCTGCAAATCCTTTTGTAAAAACAAGAAATTTGATAAAATTTACCGTTTGAGACAGAGCTTCAAACTCAAGTATCCATTTGAAAGAAAAATTTCCATGTTATCGTATTTTGGATACAATATGGCATTTGGTAAGATTATATAGCTAAATTTGGAAAAAAGGTTGTGTACTAAATAAAACCTTTTTCTTTTCTTTTCTTTCTGAAAAATAGATAGGATTTTAAAAATGCCCAAATCTAATCAAAATGAAGTCATATTTACACCTAAAATATGTACCTCCAGATTTGCTATTTTTTAATAGACGTGTAATTTTATTTTTAATAAATGGAATATCACAAGAATATTGGCGATATTAAAGATAGAATACTCCTTTACAACCAAATAAATATATCTTACAGTGAGGCCATAAATTGAAATGTCCAAATCATAACACAGTCCAGCTATTTCGGCCATGTAAGAATATTCATTGAGAGCGTCGTCAAACAACTGAGAGAACAGTGCATTGAAGTTGGCATGCAAGGGGTCCATGTAGGCGATAGGACTGAAATAAAACATGACAAACTTATCGTCTCATAAATGAGAATAAAAGTTATTCTTTAACACATAAATAATACAATCAGGTAGAGTTTGCCATAGATCTATAAACGTAGAAATGTTTTAAAACTTGACAATATTCATTTCTCCTTGTGAAAAATAAAAATGTTCACAGACAACTAGGATGACATCTGTAGCCTTTCAAGTGCCTGTAAAATATCATCTGCCATACTCTATTCCAGGAGTGAAATGGCCCTGTAGTAAGGCATTGCACAAATAATCAAAGACACCAGGGTTGAAGTCAAAATGTCAGATCTTGTCTTTTTTGTTGTTGTTGGACAGATTTAATTATTAAAAATTCCGCTTAGGACAAAATTAATAAAAATATCTTATTTGACTTATCTAATTATCAAAACACCACAAATAAAAATGATGCACTTAATTCACAGGCATCTCTGTTTACATTTTGACTTATGATAAATATACCAACAAAAAAATTCCTGGAAGGTAATGATAAAACTAACCCCACACAAACTAACCTGATGAAGTCGAGGCTAATACATGCTTTTGGTTTGAGAAATTTGTCATCTTGCTTGTACCAAATGCGACAGAATGGGGTATTCTAAAATATATATATAAAATAGATGCAGGGAAAGAAAAATAAAGTGAGTAAATGTGACTCATATATAAGGGAACAACACAAAACAAACGACATTTCTGCAACATTTTTTAGATCTACACCCCATGAACAATGAAATAATTGCAGTATGTATGGATTTCACATTACCTCATTCATTTTTTTTTTCAATAACACATTGTGCTTTGTATGTTCAGAAAAAAAAATATGGAGAAGAAACGTTAAAAACCATCACCCTTATTGAGATAATTACAAATCTTTCATTTTGTTATCATCAACATCATCATTATCAATAATTTCATGTCTGTTAATGATGATTATTCCAGTAATATATTTCTACAACTGGGTAACACTTGTCAGCATTACATGAACTTACATGAAAACTATCATTAGACATATGAATTGCAAATTTAAGAAAGTCTTGTTTCAAGAAATAAAGAACTGGTGCAAAATATTTCATGAGACACGAAAAGAAGTAAATGAGTGCCCTGACAAATGCTTACCTTAATCATTTCTGGAAGGGATGATGCCTGTGAAGGTAGAAAATGTGAACTTTATTTTTAAAAATGAACTTCCTTTTATTTGTAATGAATTCTACAGTATGAATAACCTTGTGCTTATTGATGTTAGTAAAATAACAAAAATAGGACTTACAACACCGCATATTGGTGACTGTATGGGAGAAATATAAGAGCAAACTTGTCCAAATGATCGGACAGCCTAACTGGTCTAATGTTAGCATGTCTATCTAGAGAATAAAAGAAAGGAGACTCTTTCATGAAAAGTTGTTCTTTTCAAGGTCATGTAATTCTTGCATATGATTCTCTTTCATCTTATCTGGTACTTTGTATTACAACACTTTTTTTGGAATTAAATTTTAATCTACAGGCTTCTATTAATTTTTACTGTCAAATTTACATGTAAAAATGTTATAATGTAAAAATACACATTACTTTAATAATAATAATAATAATAATAATAATAATAATAATAATAATAATGATAATAATAATAATAATAATAATATATAATAATAATAATGATAATAATAATAATAATAATGATGTACATTTATAGTGCGCAGCTTATCCCCCAAGGAAGGGGCTCTGGGCATTTTGCAATAGTGAGAGTTAGGGAATAAAAATTCACAAATTAACAATTCTAAAGGAATCTGGTCTTATCAAAAGCAGATCTAAATAAGTGATTCTTTATGTTCTTTTTTTAAAGACGTTCGTATATGATGAATTTCTGGGAGAATGAGGTAAGCCGCTCCCGACTACGGGAATGAAATGTGAAAATTTTTTCTCTCCTGGTTTTAGTCTAGATTTTAACAAACATTCAATCTACAGGAGGCATGTGAAGAATTCAATTTTCTTTACTCCCTATAGACTGTAATGTACTCTGCCGTCTTAAGGAAAAAGATTGTATGTGGACTCTTATTGCAAGTAAATATACTGTCTTTTTCCTTAAGACGGCAGTACTTAGGAGCTGTCTAGAAATGCCTTCATATATAAAGGCTATCAATTCAAAATTACCAAAAAGACCGTATGTGGACTCTTATTGCAAGTAAATATATGATCTTTTTCCTTAAGACGGCAGTACTTAGGAGCTGTCTAGAAATGCCTTCATATATAAAGGCTATCAATTCAAAATTACCAAATTTTCTAAAAGGCTTTTTAAAATATATATGCTTCTAAAATATAAAAGCCTAGATAACGTCATAAACTATTACTCACATCTGCTTCTCTAGGTACCAAATCAAAGTTAGATGGAATGAAGTCATTGTGAAGTGGAATGTGTAGATTAGGATGGCAGCCACAATTTTTCCATTTCTGAAGATTTAAAAGTTACAGTATTATAGAGACTATTTCAATTACCGAATTGTTTTTAAAATATATATATAATCAGAAAAAATAAATCATTAGTCTTCTAGCCTTTATCAACATCATCATTATTGTTTTCAACATTACTCTGTTTTCAAAATGGATCTTATTAATTTTTTTTCACTTTAATAGTGGGAAAACGGGAATGGGGTGGACGAGGAGGTAGGATCATGACAATTTTATAATTGCACTGAATCAAAACAACCTTTCAAAAGAAGTTGTTTTGTTTGTTTGTTATTTCATTCTATAAATACAGACATAAAAAGACAAATCATTTGGAAGAATGAAAAACAGAAGTCAATGCCTAATAACCCACTTCATAAAAATCAAACAAATGCCTCTAATATCCTGCATCTTCCTCTAAAGAACCGAGTCTATGAACTAGGAACATAGTTCTAAACAAATTATTGTCTTGTAAAAGAGACCATCTGATTAAAACTTTGGTTCAAAGACACAGATATCAGTGATAACAATAAAATCATGCAGAAACGTAGCCTAAACCAACTGGTTGCTAACTGTGAGGAACATTTTTGAAAAAAAAAGAGAAAGGAAATATGTTTCTTTAACTGTTAAAAAAAAAAAGTAGCCCTGGAATATTATTCAGAAATTAATGAACAAAATTTTACTTTTTCTCGCCATTTCAAATTTTTAGTGTTAGCCACCACCCCCCACCCTCGCCCCCAGGATGTCTTTAACAACTCACTCCTGCTTCAAACAAGAATTATAGTCACATCGCAGGCGAGTTATTAGGCAGTGTCCACAGTAAAATAAACTAATAAATCCATAAAAAAAGAAAAACAAACACAAATCTTAACAAAAGACAGATAAAAACAAAACAAACACACACACACACAAAAAAGAAAAACAATGTCAGCAAACCTCTACTTGTTCCTGTGAGAAATCTTTCCACATGTACTGAGTTCCATACCATTGTTCTGTCTTATCCGTCTGCCCTTCAAACTTTTTAGACACTACTGTGATCCTATAAGTTCAAGAAATAGAAACACTGTGAGATAATAGACATTTCAAATCATTTTAATCATACTTGTTACTTACCACAGTAACCGATTGAACCTAGATTCAAATCAAACCAATCAAGAGCCTGTTGCAGACATTGCATATTGACGACCCCCTCTCTCTCTCACTCTGTCCATCTCCTCTACAGTGGTGAGCTTGATATATTCATTGATGTTAAATAATGGCAACTTGTTGAAACGGGGTAATATATATCATCCATAAGTCAGACTAAAACCAAATACAACAATTTCAAAATAAAGTGACATATTAACGTTATAGTATGTAATATATCACTGTAGGGAATGAGATTAGCGTCCCTTGATTGGACGTCACCCATAGTCTGTGACGTCACTGGCGGAAAAGTTATTAGAGAGAGAACGTCATGTTGGCTGTGCGCATGCATCTCTCGTCCTCGCGGACCGCGAGGACGAGAAACGCATGCGCATAACCAACATGACGTTCTCTCTCTAATAACTTTTACGCCGGTGACGTCACAGACTATGGGTGACGTCCAATCAACGGACACTACTCTTCCGCTAATCTCATTCCCTATTATCTTATCTGTGTAGTAATACATTCTTATAATTAGACATAACTTTACTTTTGTAAATATTTAATAAGTAATTCTTTCCAAACTACAATTTTAAAGGCCTATAATATTACTTATAATGTGAGATACATAAAGAGATTATGATATATTTTTGGCTTAAAGTCTGGAAAGCATATATTTTTTAATAATTTACAATATGTTTGTTATTGCAACTTTGCGGTTATGCAGCTTCTAAATAATACTTTAATAAATTACAAAAAGTTTATGTAACAAAGGTAAAAAGAGTAAATTAAATCAAAATAGCTTGCTTGGTGTTATAGATTATCTCTCTATAATCAGATGACTTCTATAAATATAACATGAAGATAGATGGGAGAGAGACAGAAAGAGAAAGAAAGAAAGAGAGAGAGAGAGGGAGAGAGAGAGAGAGAGAGAGAGAGAGAGAGAGAGAGAGAGAGAGAGAGAGAGAGAGAGAGAGAGAGAGAGAGAGAGAGAGAGATGTTACTCTCAATATAAAAACAAACAAAAAAATAAATGTAAAAAATAAATAAACAAAATCCAACACCACCTATATAAGATTGCCAATTATACTACCATGCAACAGTTACAGAGAAAAAAAAAACTAGACACATTTGCCCTATCCCCTCCCCTTTGGACCAGCATCTAATTCAAAGACCGCAACTGATTTTGTGTCACTTCTGCCCAGTCTGTCTAGGTTGATGTCATAAACATGGACGTGCCACCAAAATTCATGCAACTGAGAACAGGTGTCAAAATATGACACAAGACATGATGATTTTTCCGTGAATCCAGTTTAGTGGCCTGAACAGGAAAATGTTTGACATGCCAAAATTGACAAATTTCTGAGGAAAATCCTGGAATTTGGCAGAAGATTATCATCACTGTATATTCATTCATTAATAATGACAAATAAATCAATCTAATCAATCAATCGTGTGTCAAGTGTGTTGTAGTCATCAGCAGTCATGTCTCCCCTGTCATCAACCAAACCCTCTTCAAAAAATCCACATCTCTCAACTGTCATCCATTTATTAGGAATTTGTGTTACATAGGTCATTCTGTCTTCAACATTTCATCTCCTTTCTATTTTTCATATTATCACTGAGTAGACCATATACTTGTCTTTAAGCATGACCAAGAAATTTTATTTGTCTTATTCCTATCACAATGATAGTTGGCGTGCACCAATCTCAGAGAACATTTCCTCGTTTTTTACTTTAACCTTTCATGACATATTGAACTTAAACATTAATCTAAATACAACACCGTACATGTAAATTGAACAGCAATTCATAAACACTAGCATTGAAGAGGTCTGATAGCTTTCAATAGACAACATTTTAAGTTAGTATTTTATTTCATCTATTTTTGATATGGAGATTATGAAATGGCATAAATAAGTTATCTTAAACGAGTTGCAATAACTTACCTCATATTTTCTGGCACAAGTTTCTCCAAAATCTGATCCACCAAGTCTGGTCTAAATTCATCGAACAAGCTGTAGGCACTCAGGACGTCAGGCATTGGGTATGTCTATCAGGGACATAAAGTACAAATGCCACCAATTTCAATAATTATAAATTAAAATTAAACTGTAATAAAAACAGTTAACAAAAGTAAAGCGATAAACAAACTGTTTAAAAAAGTAAATGTGCCACTATTAAAATCCTTACTTTGTAATAACTAATATGGAAAATACAATAAGAGAATCAATTCTAGTTAGATATATCATTCACGAGAACGTCCTATAATTATACTTAAATACAATTGTAAAGAGCATTGTCAAGATGCCCTATGAGACTTTTTATGCTGCATCACTTACTGCTTGACATGTGCCGTGTTCTCCAAAAAAATCAAAAAATCAAAGTGATATATAGCAAAAGTGACAATTGAGCACACTTCTTCTAATCTATAAATAATGGATAATAGTATTAAATAGATTTAATGTACTAATTATAATAATAATAATAATAATAATAATAATAATATATAGCCTTTATATAGCGCCTTTCGTCGAAACTTCAAAGCGCTTTAAAAAAAACAAAAAAACAAATACAATTCAACCAAAGTATCAAAACAATTAAGAGCATAAAAGGGCATCAATACATCATCAATATAAATGTCACATACAATACATTTAAAATTCAATTAAGTAAATATTTCCTGAAAAGATATGTTTTCAGTTTTTTTTGAAAATGTCTATTGAGCTCGAGAATCTCACAGATTGAGGGAGATCATTCCAAATCGTGGGTCCGAATTTCATAAGAGACCTATCACCAAAATACTTAAGTTTAGTTTTAGGAGATGCTAACTATGATGAAATCACGACACATGACAACTTACATTCAAGCGGCCTGCCAAACCACTAGTGTAGTTCCTTGGAACCTCTTTGTCCTTGAAATTGAAAGACAATGCTGCCAATTGCTACAGAACAGAAAAAAAAAAGACAGGAAACTCATTAATTATAGATATATTAATAATAATAAATTCATAAATTAACAAAAACAGTATAAATGGAATATATAACCTGGCAATGCATTGTGGATAACTAGTTGTGAATTTAAAAAAAATTAAAAAAGATATCTCTCCGATGGATCATATGACCTTGTCGCGGTCGGAGGGCTTGCGTGTCTCGATGATCGTAAGTGAGAGGCCAGACCAAGAATGATCTACAACGGTCAGCATCGTCAACAAGGAAGGAAGAAGGGAGGAAATCAACCGTCGAGTTCAGCTTCCCCTAGTCCACACCCTTGGGTGTGGTTGTTGTCCACGACGTGGGGGAGGGGTGAAAAGGGACTGACTCTCTACAGGACATCCTCCCGGATTCCCAACTTAGACCATCTGACCACGGGTAGATGGAGCTCGTCATCGGGGGACCGACATCCATCTAAGAGAAGGACACTCTGAGCAAAAACCTGGACAGATGGAGTTCGTAAACGGGGGACCGCAATCCATCTAAGAGAAGGACACTCCAACAAAAACCCGGAACAGATCGAGTTCGTTAACAGGGGACCGCAATCGATCTAGGAGAAGGACACTCTGAAGCAAAACCGCCACTGCCTTGTGGACAGACCTTGGATGGTCAAAGGCTAAGGAAGCAAATCCTGAAAAACAGCACGCCGAAGACAGAGCAGCGGGGCCGGAAGGCGCAAATATCTCAGGAAACTGGAAACTGCCACTGCATGCTTAAATCCCAATATGATAAAAAAGATATAGGGGTTAGATGGAAATACTTTGGTTGATGTGAATGATGGAGTTTTAAAACTGCAGAAAATTAATTTTTCATAACTCTGAATATTTTGATTTTAATTACATTTTTGGTATTTGGTTCACCATAAATTATGCCTAAATGGGGTGGTGAGTCCCATAAGAAGAAATGTTGCCAGCTGCTCAAAATCAAATTTAATAGTTTGACTTTTGAGTGTGGAGAAATCATATACTGATTTCTATTATCATTATCATTATTATCAAATCCCACAAATTTTCAAAATTGGATGATACTATAACGAATATATACATGGGAATATCGAGTTTATAATCAAAGAAACAATTTTCAAAATTGGATGATACTATAACGAATATATACATGGGAATATCGAGTTTATAATCAAAGAAACAATTTTCACTAGTTAGTTTCTACACATTTTCTTACGTTGAGTTTTTGAAAATATGAATGTTTATAAATTGTTTTTCGTAAAAGTCTAAGTTTAAATCCAAAGCATCAGTTACTGACTGGACCACTTTAACTCTCAAGACACTCAATGGTTTTGGTCAATGGAATGTAAGCTATGCTTGCCATTTTGTTGTTGTTTTTTAAATTTAAAATAAAGTTGTATCATTAACTAAAATCATATTTCACAGAAATTTATACTGTTGTGGGACGGGAAAAAAGAGGAAAAGTTAATAGTACAAAAAATAAATTGGATTTTTTCAAAATGGGTTTTAAATACTTGTGACATTTAGCACAATCATTATGACCTAAAAAAGAGATGGTGTCATTTGAACAATCTGCCTCAGCTAAAAACAAGCCATTGATGACGTTTGTATTACCTTGAAAACAGGCCTTTAAATAAATAAATAAATACGGAACATTGTCTATGTATTTTGTTTTCATCTTTTTTATTTATTGAAAATATACCTGACACTCTTTGAAAATCCATTCTTTGTGTCCACCCTCTTTCAACATGTTGATGTACTGATATATCAAATTGATAATTTCATCAGTATTTTCTGAAAATGAAATTGAAAATCGTGGACGAGTAACGAAAAAAAAATAGGTTATACATATTAATGTATCATCAAATACACAGATTATATTCAAATCTAAATATTAGTTGTTCTGCAAGGGAGGCTCAAAAGACAACATCCTACCAAGGAAACAGCAAACAGAAGAAGACTATTTTATTGACATAATATTTTGTACATGATCATTCCACAATTTTTAGCTCCACATTCTGCATTACTAAAGCCAAATTTTTTAAAAAGTTGACAAGTACAAATGCTTTAATAAAATTCCACATAATCAAATAGCAACGATCACCTAATACAAAACAATCCATTACCTTGACCTTTATCCGACAAATCAACAGCTACAGAAAAGAAGGAGTAACCTTTGGCACCTGACCTCTGACCTCCAACTAGAGTGTTTGCCCATCCTAGAAGAAAGAAGAAAAAAACAACAATTAAAGCTGAAGTAATTAGATATCTTTTACATGGCTGAACAATAGAAAATGATTTACACCTCCCCCTTCATGCATATCTCTCTGTCTCTCTCTTACACACTCACACACACACATACACACACAGACATGCACACTCAATTTATTGTTCCTATCTCTTTCTAATAATTGAAGATTGATTATGGACTTTTAAACTGATCGGGTTGTAAGTAATAAAAAATATCCTAAGGACAGAACCACTGCTAGAGGCCGACACCAAGTAATCATGTTTTTCTAATCAATGTTGATGTGAGGAAGATTGCAGTGTCGTGCAATTTAAAACCCTTTTTGGGCGCAATCCATTAGGCTTTGCAATCATCACCTGTGTATAGTATTTATTGCTATGGCGGGATAGTAACTAGGTAATATGGTGCTTGTGCTTCTCACCTCTTGATTTCAGTTCAGACAATAAACTTCCAGAACCTTCATGTCCAATCAAATGACCAAGATAATGACCAGGCTGAGGAGAACAGAAATTGAATTCAATGATCCAGTCAAAATATTTTAAGAGAAATATCACAAATTGCATATGTCCTAAATAAATATTGACTTACTTGACTGACTTTAGGCCTTTCGCTTCCTAATCATCCGATGGGGATGCCTCGGCTGCCTCTCTAATCATCCGTGTCATTTCCTTCCACTGTTCACGGTCTTTTGCTGTGGATGCTAATTTCGTGAGGTCTTCCTTTGATTTAATACTTTGTTATTTTGAAGGCGTTTTAGGTCTCGATTGAGGACAGTGTGAATTGACGTGGGTGGTCTACCTTGATATTTCTTGTGTCCAGATGGGATGAAAAAAGTATTCATGGCTTTATTAGCTGGTATATTTACATCTCTTCTGAGTATATGCCCAAAAAGCCGCCATCTTGCCTCCAGGATTTGAATGGATAAGGGTCTTTCATTGCATTTTTCATACAGTGTTTGATTGCTTATTTTTGTGGGGTATCGTATATAAATATTAAATTAGCAATTAAACTTCTATGTGATGATCCCATACAATAACTACTCAGTTAACATTTGATTCCAATTAAATACATCCCGATTCATTATCATCCAATTCAGCCCTTATTCCAATTCTTCACCATTCCATTCAGAACATTTCTGATTCATTCTTTTTCTTCTTCATATAACTGACTTAATCATACTGAGCATTACTTACTGTCGATGCTGCATATCAAATTGAAAAATAGTGGTAACTCTGTAGTCTAATCAGCATCTTTAAATGTCTCAATTTTGCTCAAAAGCGTATACCAGTATAAACAGAGCATATTTGGGCAAAACTAGTGAAGATGATATTGAATGGAGAAATATTAAAAGTTTGCCTTGTTTGTATTTTATTTGATTTCATGTTAGTATCGATTTACTGGTATCAATAAACTTTGCACAGATCTGATATTTTAGCCCAGCCCATGTTCCACAATAAGGTAATAATCATTGTCGTATGATTAGTCATTTATAACATTACTGTCCACTCACAAATTTTTTCATAGTCAATAATATCCCAACCAAACTTAAAACTATATCTTTTTCATATCTTAATTCAAAAGAAAGAAGTAGAGGAAGACAAACTATGGTGTCATATGTAAGAAACTTCAATATGTGGATGATAGAAGTTGGTTGATGACAGAGAGGATTGGAGAGACATGATCGCCGATTTCT
Organism: Berghia stephanieae; assembly: GCF_034508935.2. Taxonomy (NCBI): domain Eukaryota; kingdom Metazoa; phylum Mollusca; class Gastropoda; order Nudibranchia; family Aeolidiidae; genus Berghia; species Berghia stephanieae. The sequence goes on along the minus strand of NC_088362.1, from coordinate 96,722,157 downwards.
GCAGCAATTTGGCACTTAAAGGATTGATTGTATTGAAACTAAACAGACCTATCCAAGCCACTTACATGTGCTTTGTAGTGTTGGTGCATGTCGGGTGTTGGCCAAATAACAGACATTTCTCTTATATCTTTCACTGGAACAGCATGGATCTCTCTCTGAAATAATTCAAAGATATATATTATGATTTCATTCCGTATTGTGAACTAATTAAATGTTGTGTCAATGAACAGGCTGGTTAAAAAAAAAAATCAGAACTTATCCACAAAACATAAAAAAGATAACCCCCAAGGCAAAGCTCATTTATCTACCACAAACTTGCACATGGAAGATCTAAATTTAATGAAAAAAAGTCTGTATCAACTGAAAATCATTATACACTATTTATTTTTCTAAACTGTCTCTTTAAAATGCTTTAGAAACAATGATGTATATTTATGTTGGCCACATATCAATTTCTAGCTACAATAACTACCCTTTTTAACAAATATGTTCTAAATAAAAAAATAAAATTCAGCCGAATCTGATTGAAAAAATCAGAATGGGATCAAATTAGCGACAAAAGATTCTACGTACCAATTAAATATGTATTTATTTTTTAAAATATCGGTGTAGAACCCACAAAATTTGCAGGTAAATGAAAACTCACAGACACGAATTCAATTCAATTATTACGCTATCGTGAACATTAAGATGGATAGTCAATGTTATTTCAAATTGTGTCTACAGCTGTGTGTTCATGGGACATGGCTGATATATAAACAATTTATTATTATTATTATTATTATTATTATTATTATTATTATTATTATTATTAGAAGGAGATGAATATTTTGGGCCATCAACAATCAAAATGGTCCGGTGATGAAGTCTGTAAATTGCATGAATGAATCTGGTAACCCTTCTCCACAGCAGATTTAACTTAAAAACATTGAGTGGGTTTGACGCAGACAAATCATAAAATCAAAAGGCTTATTATGCAAAGGCACTTATCTTTTTTAATGATTCTACTATCATGAAATTAGACCACGACAAATCTTTTGAGACACCAAAGGTCAAAATCGGTCCAATAATAAATGCTGTAGGTGCACACAAAAATAGGCAACTTTTAAAAATAAGAGATGATAAAATATCACTGAAATTTGCCATCCTATATTGAAATGTAGATTATTACCTTCAACTCTTTTTCAGTATATGGCGACTCATTCCAGTAGGGGATCTCAATGTTTTTGTTGACAGCTTTAGCAAATAACGGCACCACCATGTCTTGCATTTCATCCAGTGATTCCCTACTAAGCACACACAGACCCATGATGTTGGAGGAATAATACTTGGAGTGGAATTTGAGCAACTCCTCTCTCACATCAACACCTCTTGCTTTAGTTGACGTTTCCAATGTGTCCTTATTGCCTGTAACATGTTTCAACAATTAAAAAAAAATACTTTAAAAAAAAAAAAACAACAAAAAATTGAGCTTTTTTATAGCGCATTATCCACTAAACGTGTTCAAAGTGCTTTACAAGGGATCCCGGGCCAACAGCAACGCTTAACATGTTGGATATGACATGACACCTGTAAGGCGATATTACCAATTTTTTTCGGACAGTGGCAACGCTGTTAACAGCCAGGTACTGATTTTACACCTGAATATGGTGAGAGAATATGAGTATGAGTAAAGAGTATTTTCCAAGGACTTAACTATGCGCCGAGCGAGACTCAACCCCAGGACCAAGATTTACCAAAATTAGTAGCTGCCCACAAATATGCACATCACATTTTATTTGTCTCAAGGTTATTGTCATAGTTCTGCACACAATTTGTAGACAATTTGATAAAGAGAAATGATTCTGGTGATCTTAACAATGATGACAAATCTGATTCTATCAGACAATCATTTATGTCTGGGGTTGTTTTTTTTTTTTTTTTTTTTTTGGGGGGGGGGGGGGGGGTTCTTTTTTGATATCTTATTTTTTTCATTAAAAGAAAATTCTGACCTATTGTCCGTCATTTTTATATGGCAAAAAGATAAACCATGGAACAAACAAGAGATGTCTATAGAAGACAAAAAATGTAATGAGGAAAGATTGGGATAACAACCTTGGCCAATAATTTTTTTAAAATAAGAAAATCCCAGAGGAGGGGATCAAACCACGGCCACCCAGGTTACAATGCCAATTCACTTGGTCATGCCATGCCCTCCCATTAACCTTACCAATCAGATATAATTACAACATAATGCCAACAAAAATCAACTGTTTCTTTTTCCTTATAAGTATAAAATAGACAATTAAATATATAGACATCATTTGATGCGACTAGCAGAAACGGAAAAGAAAACAATTTATTCATTACAAAAAACAAGAGTGATGACTAGTACTAGTCACATGACAGCAAATGTAGTTGTCTGATCATCATTATGAACAATAAAGAACAAAAGATCAATAATTTACAATATCATGGAGGATAAAAAAAAAAAATGTTTAGCAAAACAACTTATAGACATTAAGAATTGGTAGACAAAAATGGGTACAACTCACCTGTCCCAAATTTGCTGAAATCATGGTCTGGATTAGCAAGTGCTTTGTCTAGCTGAAACAATCGCCAAGGGTCACTCTGAAGATTCCTACTATTCTCACTGTCCACAGCATTCACCTCCCGCTCTGTTGCAGAGGGTGTAAATAGTGGACAACTGAAGAACTGGGAAAATCTGGAGATTGAAATAAATTAAATAATAACAAAAGTAAAAAAACCCTCAGTGGTTAAATCTAACAATATGCAAAATATATACATAGCTGTATTGGCATATTTTATGAAATCGTTAAATTCAAATTAATGAGAAACTATAAGACACTGTATATCACAGGAAATCTTGAATATTAATCACACAGGCAATTAGGAGGAAAACCGAAGCTGTGAGGTTTGTAGACCACACTAGCACAGGGCAATATCTCAGTTATGTAAGTGATCAAACTAATATTTTTTGTATTGTACTTGTGTAGCTAAGAAGAAATGGAACAATCTTAGACCCACAGCATGAGCTAAATTAGGTCTGAAGACTACCCAGTTATTAGACACTTCAATGGTATGCCCTGAAAGAAAGGAATTTTGCACTCATTCTCCTCTGTCCACCCAGCAGTGACTGGGTAGCTGGGTCTGTTATATCGGGATGAAAGTACTTTGTGGTAGACTAGCGTCCTGTTAAAAAAGGATAACAATCAATTGCTACTATTGTTTAACACTCCAAAAAAAACATGTTTAATTCCAGCACCATTCTACCTTTTTTTATGTATGGAACTCATATGATACCCTCTTATTCCATATAAAACATCTAAAAAAGTTTGAGATGGTTAACACTGACATCAACACTGCCTTATCACATATATTGTTGCTTGAGGCTCAAAAAAAAAAGTGACAAGCAATGAAAAAGTTGAATTTAAGCTCCAATTTGATTGCCAGATACAAATGTCATAGATGTTATAGGCTTCCCTTTTATCAACAAACTGTGAGACATATAATACAGTTAAGATGAGTGTGATATATCAGAAATGATTGTGAAAATCAATAAATAAAATAAGAATAGGAAATAGAATGTTCCATGGTATAGAAGCGTCAATTGTAAAAGAAGAATAAAATTTGTGTCGCCTATGAGAAAGAAAAATAAAAGAAGAAAGAAATGAGCACACAAAAAAAGTTAAGAAAATAAGCAATCGAAATAAGGAACAAAAAATAAAGGTAAAAGCAATAATAATAAAAATAATAATTTTGTCTTTATCACTTAAATTGGCACCTAAATTAAATCTTTGACTATTTTTCTTATTACATATGTATTTTTAAAAATTTTTTTTATAGGCTTTACAGTGTTGAGACACTTTAAAGTCACCCGTTAAAGTCACTTCAGCACTAGTAAACAGGAAGAAAATGAGATAGTAAAAAATATTCTAGAAAGCAACCGAGAAAAAGTAAGACAAAGGGGTAAGAGAAAGACATAGGTAACAGAAGTCAGATATAGGATGATAGAAGAGACAACATGCCCACCATTGGAGGTCGATAGATGCCATTCCATTATCATACATGCACATTATTGATCTACCTGTCTAAAGCTCCAGCAAGATGGTCAGGTGACACATCGAAGAAGTAATTTGTATGCTCTAAAGATGTGAAGGCATTAGACATCCCTCCATGCTCACTCAGAAACTTACTGTATTCATTTTCTTCAGGATACTTTGGGATTACAAAAAATAAAGAATGATTATGAGGATTCCACATTTTTCTGATGACATACAAGACAATGTTAATAATAAGGATTGCGATACATTTGAGATTCAAAACAAAGGCCTGATCTCTCACTATTTTGCTATATCAAATATCAAATACATAGCAAATTCGAACTGATGTTTAGAAAGAGAACTGACTTCTAAAACTAATATAATAACATGAAAAAGGCTGTTTTTGTTTTCCCGATGATCCAACATGACATAAGACCATAAATGTCCAACATTGTCCCAATTAGACACGGCATTTGACCTACATTGACCTCACGCCGGTAGGGTTAGTGGCCCCTTTGGGTTCCATCTGAACAAGCATTGATTCCACGCAGTGCTCCAAATGAGTCTAGTAAATTAGATATGGTCAGAGGATTGTAATATTGAGCACTCTACAAAATTTCATCCAAAACTGGCGTAACTATTATGAAGAAATTTGATAACAATTGAAGCCATCATGACTTGGTTGTAAAAAAAAAATCATTGAATTTTTAACTTAATACAGGGTTCATTGGTAGAAACAATCAAAGTGAATAATTCATGGGGTGTCAATTAATCAACAAACATCATCTAATTATCATCTATTGTTTCTTTACCTTTTCCGTTCCTAAAAACAACATGTGCTCACAAAAGTGGGCTAGACCAGGTATATCTCTGGGATCTTTCAAGTGACCTGATTTGGATATTATAAAAAAAACAAAACTATTGAAACAATTCAAAAACAATACTCTAGTAAGCAACCGAGAAAAAGTAAGACAAAGGGGACTGGTTCATATAGGTCAAAGAAAGATATAGGATGATAGAAGAGACAGCATGGATTGTATCCACTCATTTCGACAACTTTAGTTTTTGTTCCAGTGATTCTATCAGAAATTTTAAGCTAAGTTTTCTTTCTTTCTTTATTTTAGAATGTTTTGTGTTTTTTCATTATTATTTCTTTATTTTGTTAAATTGATCTCTCCTTTATTTTACATATTACTTTGAAACGCATCCTTCCACTCTCGTTCTCCCACTTTCATTCTGTCTCTCTCTCTCCCTCTGTCTCTCTCTTTGTGTGTGTCTGTGTGACTCTCTCTCTTTCTCTCTTTTTTTCCCCCCAATTTCTTAATAGGGGAGGTAGGGGACCACTAATAACACTATTGCCATATAGTATTCTTCAATAATACCCCCCCCCCCCCCTCTCCCTCCATCCTCCTACCTTATTCTTGAGATATATATATATAGTTTTGAAATCATTACGTCATCTCAATGTCGCTCTCTCTCTCTCTTTCTCTCTCTCTTTCATTGCACACACACACACACACACACACACACGCACACACACACACACACATACACAATTTCACCTATATAATTATGACAATCTAATATAAATATATATATTGTGTTTACCTGCAAAAGACCAAAGGCCGAAACGTCGTTTGTTTTGTGTTGTTCATTCATGAGTCAGATTGACTCCCTTTATCTTTATCTCCATTTTATTGACTCATTTAGGCACCTCTAGTTAGTTAATAGTATTGCAGACCTATGGCAGGCTTCCTGTCCATATTTTAGATAAAATATTATTTCCTTCAACAAATGGATTTCATTAATTGCAAATCAGCTAAGCAGCTGGAGTTGATTATTTGTATATCCGTTTGGAATAACAATCATGAAGTCTATTTACCGTTTACATAAAAAAAAAAACAAAAAAAAAACAATAACAACATTTTCTTTCTTGTTTTTTTTACCAATATGCACATCAAGTGCTGCAGACGATTTATCTGTTTCAGGGTCACTGACAAGCATGATTTTCATCCCATTTGTTAGCTCCAGACCACGGTATAATCTCTTATCAGCTGCAGATTTTGTGATGTCACCATCATTGAACACTTTTGCAATGTGATTGAGACAAGCCATCGTGAATATGGTTCTGAAGTACAAGAAACAATATCAATATAAATAATAAAAATAATGAATCATATGGTTTTCTTTGATGCCCTCCAGTCAGCATAAGAGCAGTAAGTAGCAATGACGATCCATGTGCCTCGATTTCGCTAGATAAGAACCCAAATTCGTGACAAAATATGGGACACAGCCATTTCATATACACGCTTTTTATTAATAAATATGTCTGAAATTTGGCACACAATTAGTAAAGACTAAAAAGGTCATTTTAGATTATGTCCAGCAGCAAAACTCATGCGATTACTAGAAAACCGTTAAAAACAGATGTTTGCCCTTTTGAGTGGAATATTTCTAAAACTATGAAAACAGAGATTTTGCATGAATAAGGTTACATATGCATATTTCATCAATTTATGTTTCAAATTTCATCAGAATATGATAAGTACTTTTCACTGTTGTTAATATGGGCTGCAGAGAACTATTTTGACCCCAAAACCTATTCTTTAAAAAAACTATGACGGTATACGAAATCGTTATCTACTAATGTTAAATACCACACTGCACAAAAGTATGATGTCATTGTTGTATTATATTTTTATCCATGATCTACAGTTCTTTAGATCATTTTCCATTGCCAAGACAAGACAAATTTTGCATTGGTTAGGCAGTAACAGAGACCCCCCCCCCCCCCCAAAAAAAAAAAAAAATAAAAAAAAAAAAAATCCCGCAATTGATAAAGTTTTGTCTGAAATAATAAGAGTTAACGATTTTATTTTTTAACCATATGTGGGAACGTATTTATTGTTGTTTCAATGTGTTCCAGTTTGTTGTTGCGCTTGGCTACTGAATTATAGGTTGTGAATTGTTTTCATGTTGGGTAAGCGTTCAAGACACATTCATTAAAGTAGAGAGAGGGAGGGGAGGGAGAGAGAGAGAGAGAGAGAGAGAGAGAGAGAGAGAAAGAGAGAGAAGAGAGAGAGAGTCGAGATAGTGAGAGAGAGAGAGAGACTCTGAGAGAGAGAGAGAGAGAGAGAGTGAGAGAGATATTCGGCAAAAAAAAAAAACCCAAAAAAAAAAAAAACCAAAAAAAACAAACAATACAAAACGAAACAGACAAAAACAAAAAATAAAAAAAAACAAACAGAAAACAAAACAAAACAAAAATTCTGACATTACTGAGACAGATTTGTTAGACTCGTCGACAGATTTCAAACTCCAATCCATCAGCTGATCGATCAGTCAAGTTGGAATAAGAGTAAGAGCCGATTTTAATCAAGCAGTGTACAGTCTACAGTAAGAAAGTGAAAGAGTAAGAGCTCTATGATTTTCTATTTTTTCCAACAAAAAAATCAGCTAAAATTGGTATATTACCTAGGTGGATTAGAATTGTAACGTTGCCAGTTGAAACATTTATCTCTAAGGTGAAACAGGAAAAGTTTTCGGCACTGATGATACATTCACTCAACAAAGATTGTAAATAACTGACGGAGTCAAAGGTGCAGGATTGTCATTTATGCCAGAATTTTTGTTACTCTTTCATAATACCATCAAGTGAGTTGTGTTTCTGTTCTTTTCCTCTACTTGAACGTTTAAAATAATAAAACTACACTTTTGTATTATATCCATGTATTGAAATAGTGACACTATTGTTTTATTTCTTTAATTTCTTGAAACTATGGGATTAGTTGAATCTTTTAGCCATTAAATAGTGTATCTGGTATATTTCATAAATTGTACCTCTTGCTTATCAGAAAAATAGGAAATGCATGAAAGGACCTCTTTTATTTTCACTTTCTCGAAATCGCATCCAAATTAAACGACGGAAACGAACCCTGTTTAAATAATGTGTTGTTCTGCAAACGGATTAATCAAGGAAAATGTATAATTAGGCATATATTTTCACATATTTAGTGACATAGACCGTGATGCACTGAGAACAAGAGGTTTGATCCGTAGATATTTAGAGACATATGATCTTTAACTTTAAGTAAGTATTTTAATTTTAACCTCTGCCTCTCTCTCACTCTCTACTCGACTCATCATTCATCATCATCAACTCTCTTGTTGTATTCTTCTATTTATCTAGCTATATCTAGATATATACTTCTTTTCTACCGAGTTGAGTTTGAGTCAACTTTCAACAGGCAGACCGACAAACAGTGAGAGTGACAGATGAATGAAATGGAAAGTAAAGGCAAAATTTTCTGCAAATAATAAGTGAAAGAAATAGAAATGGAAAGTTTAAGAGTTTTCTGAAGTTTTCAACCTTGGTTTTGTTTTCAAAATAAATGCCTTATTTCGGCACTGTTCGAGGGTTGATGTCCCTGATGAGAGGGTGGCCATCTTTTTATTTACCTCAGAGCTGGGTCCAATCCGGGTCGCCACATTAGCTATTGAGTTACCTCCATATATACTTATTATATAAATAATAAATCCAAATTAAAAAGGAAGATAGTATAGTATAGATAATTATAATTTTAATGCCAATAAATAAGCAGTATTGTCAAAAGCTTGCTTGTCTGTAGTTTTCCCAGAGTATCTCCCTCCATATCACATGAATTCGTCTGTGTTTGCAATCTCGGCGTAACTTTTAAAACGACGTTTCACGTTTTTCCAGTGACATTAAATTCTGTTTGTGCAGGCACCAAAGTATGTTGATTAAGAAAAACAGAAAAAATCAAAATCAAATTGAGCTTTTATGTAGCGCAATATCCACTAAACATGCCCAAATCGCTTTACAACAGCAACATTTAACATGTAGGATGGGACATGACACCTGTTGTGTGAAATTACAAATTTTTTTTGACAGAGACAAAGCTGTTATGGCTAGGTACTCAATTTACACCTGAGAACGGTGAGAGAATGTGAGTAAAGAGCTTTCTCCAAGGACTAAACTATGAACCCAGGACCTTCCGATCCGAAATGAGTGTCATACCACTAGACCACATAGCTGCACCAAAACTACCCCCTTCATGCCCAGAGAAAATTGAAGAAAGCAGTATCTGATTATTACGTGAATTGAAAAAAAAAATAGCAAATGAAACATGAATTAATCAAATATTAAAACAAAAAGTAGATAAATAAACAAACACGAAATAAATGAAAAAAAAAAAAAAATAATAGTAATAAATAATATCAAAGTAGTCTGTGATGTACAGGCTAAATTGCTTCACACAACCAAACATGTCTGGCCAATCTCCAGTGTAAACATATAAAAGATGGCCACCCTCTCGTCAGGGACATCAATCCCCGAACAGTGCCAAAATATCACAGTCACGGTAATCATTTTTTTCATTCGTCTTAAATTTCTTGACCTCACGAGGTCTAACACCGACAAGACACTGGTTATGATTCAGGTTCAAGCAGGAAAAACAACTCTTAGAAAATAAAGAAAATTTTTTATATGACTTGACCATTGGATCAGGATGACATGAAGCAAAAAAATGGGAGAAATTCTATATATATATATCTAGGCACCACTTTAATGACTTTTGGTAAATATACAGAGCTGCTCACTTGTCCTGGAGTGACATTTTAAAAGTAAAGTATTATTTATATGAAAATAAATAAAGACTGACTGAAGAATTTTGAAACTGCAATGAGAGTCTCTATTTTATTAGGGTTGGAATGCCCTGGACTCTCAGGCACAACTAACAACGAACCAGGATGGCTACACAACTTTCACTTATCTTTCATTGTCATTATTCACAGACGTGTCTATCTCTCTAATTCTAATCACCAGTGATTAAACTTAAACACAGACAGGTCTGTGAATAATCACAGCCTGGTCGCTGATTATACACAGATACTTGGCAGATAAATTTAATGCAAAATGCCAAACTAGTTGTGAGATAAGCCAAATAATCTGGAAAAAAATGCCAGTGGTACTTTGCATCTCAAATCAGTAAATATCAAGTGATTTTAACACCAAAAGAAAGTGATCAGTGCTAAGATGTCAACTCCTGTTGTTTTGGTTTTTTTTTCAAGCCAAGGCATCAATGAAGTGCAAGTCTTTGACATTTTGAACTGAAAACGTCAAAGTGTCATTTCTGCCTTTTTTTTTTTTTAATTAGAAACTCGTTAATCAGCAAATTGGTCTGACCACCCACCATTAAAGATTTCACTACCTACCTCCTTCCTACCTGTTAACTTTATTGGTCTTCTTTTGTTTCTATAATTTGTTCATTGTAATATCAGGGAAAATGATGATAGTTGGGGGTTTGACTGTTTCGTGAATGAATCCTAGGTATTGTCCTGTCTCACGACCAACCCCTAACCTATTATTTCAAATTTCTTTCCCTGTCTTCCTCATTTTTATTATATAACAATTCCACAAAACTAGATCTAACAACATATCCAAATCAGGGATGATAATAACTATCAAAAAATGAAGCAAAGTTTCTACTCCAAAATTGGTGGAAAATTATCTAGCACATGAACTTTAAGTTACATGGAAGTCTTTGAGGATAGAGAGCTAAGTGGCTTTTTACTACCTTTTCAAAACCTCATATTCTTTTTGCATCATTTTATAATATAAGGTATTGATAATGGTGAAATTATCTTTACAGCACTGTAACTGTCATCCAAAAATATCATTCTACTCTTAAGTGTGCTTTAATTACATTGGGAGAAACAAAAATAGACATACCTAACTATTTCGCTTCTTTTACTCATACCATCTAAATTCTAAATAGATTTTAAAAAAAAAATTGAGCTTTATGTAACGCAATATCCACTAAATGTGCTCAAAGCGCTTTACAAGGGGTCCCTAGTCAACAGCAACATTTAACATGGGGACATGACGCCTGTTAGGCGATATTACAATTTTTCGGACAAAGACAATGCTGTTAACGGCCAGGTACTCATTTTACACCTGAGTATGGTGAGAGAATGTGAGTAAAGAGCTTTTTCGAAGGACTCAACTATGCGCCGAGCACAAGGCTCGAACCCAGGACCTTCCGATCCGAAAGCGAGTGTCATACCACTAGACCACATAGCCACACGATTTATGTGTTACTCTATCAACATAAGAATAATTCTAGATAGCCTGATTCATTTTGTCAACAATTTTAATGGCAGTGTCCTCTCACAATTGATTTAGTTGCTTCCTGTTGGAACCTCTGTTTTATAATCCCTCAGTTTCACTCTGTTCTCACTCATTATTTATTAAATTCTGATTGAATATATTAAATTTTGGTTTTAGCATCATAATTTCAGCAGTGCTGGTGAAGTTGTTGTATGTGGGTTGCTCTATATTCTATCACGATATAATATAATGGTACCACCATCATACCTACCAATTTTATTACCTCACATCTGGTTTAGATTCTTATTTTATTGCAATATTTTGAAAAAGACAGGGTTTGTTAATCAAGTAATTATTCTAAATTCTAAAGAAAAATCAATCATCACACTAACTTTTTAATTGTTAAAAATTACAGGTGACAAAGGAAGATGGATAATTCACAGAGGACCGTTGCGTCTACCTTTGGAAGCTTTTCAGCAGCAGCAGCTAAAGATGGTGGGAATCCTTTTGGTTCAGGTGCTAAAGTTTTTGGGACATCAACCTCTTCATCTTCATTTGGAACAACATCTACACAGGGTCAAAATGTTTTCTCACATAAGCCCAACACAGCTTTTGGGGCTACCTCAAAACCTGCATTTTCATCCTCTGGATCACCTGGTGGTAATGTATTTGGTTCTGCCTCTACCCCTGGAATGGGTCAGAGTAGCTTTTCTCAACCTTCATCTTTTAATCATTTTTCATCCTCTGTAACAAATCCTTCAACAATTGGTGGGAATGTATTTAGCAGTGTGCCTTCTACTGCCTCCACTCCAGTTTTTGGCACTGGAAACCCATTTTCATCTGCAGCAACCACAACTTTGACAACAACAGGCAATGTTTTTGGTAGTGTGTCCACTACCATCTCTTCTTCTTCCACAAGTGTATTTGGAACAGGTACAGAGAAGGCATTCAAGTCACCAACATCATCTGCCTCAATATCAAGTCCTGCATTATTTGGAAAACCTACATCAAATTTGTCCTCAGCACCGTCTTCTTTCACTTCAACATCTGAGCCTGTTTTTGGTTCATTTGTTAGAAAGGGGGAGACATCAACCTCTACAGGAAGTTCAGGTTTGGGATTTTTCAAGGGAAATACAAGTGAAGGAGCAACCACCACCACTACTTTTTCAGCTTCATCGTTGAAGAATAGTACAGCTGGGTCTTCTATGGTATTTGGAAGTAAACAGAAAATTGAAGGTTCTTCCGCAGTGTCATCGTCATCCCCATTCTCCACTGGTTCAAATCAGTCAGGTGTTCTATTTGGCAAACCACAGCCACCTGTGACTAAATCATTTGCATCATCGTCATTGCCACCATCTTCTTCAACATCATTGCAAGCTGAAAAAGGAAAATCATCAACGATGCTGTTTGGAAAACTTGTCACTCAACCCACACAGACTTCGTCTTTGGCTACAGGCGCCGGGCAGTCATCCTCAACAGTATTTTCTAGCAGCTCAGACAATCGAATAAGGGAATTGTCTTCAGTAAGCAGCAGTAGTAAGGCTCCTGGTATGTTTGGAAAGCCATCAGCTCCATTTTCAGGTATGATGATTAGATAAGATAATAATAATGGTAATGACAATAGTAATCATATAATAAAGAAGGAAACATCAGAAAGGTCGCCTCTGAAGGCTTCTTTATTTTATCATATAATAAGGGAACAAACTCTCTCAGCTTCAAAGGCTTTTTTCTGAAAATGTTAAAAATCTGAAAAAACTTTCCAATATTTTTCTACAACAGAGAGGACCTGCAACATTTCTATGTTATCAATCTGGAATTCAGTAATGTATTTATGTCTTTATTGTTTTTTGTTGTTGGCTGATGAAAGGTTTTGAGCCCGAAATTTTCTGTGTTGGGTCTTTTCTCCTTATTACTTTTCACAATATTTCATAAAACAATACTGTACATTCACAAGAAATTATCATAGCAGTAAGTTCACAATCCCCCGTGTGGTGTCCGGGGTCCCTCAACTGAGAGGGTCAAGAATAGCCCAACGTCAAGCCAGCGTGTCGTAAAAGGCGACTAATGGTGTGTGATTCCCCCATCTTTGAGTCACCTGGTCCTCCAGGTTGGGGGTTGGCAAAGGGTTAACACCCCTTTCCGTTAAACTCAAACCGTTACAGAAACACAGACAGACAAAACAAATCCTTTTTTTAGCTTGGGCGACCGAAGAGTTTCTGGAATTACAGAATTTATGAAGGACAACAGACAAAGCCGAAAGGACTCTGCTGACCCGATGACGTCTTCGCCAAACAAGCAGCTTCGAATTGCGTCGTGGAACGTTCGCACCATGTATGAAGCAGGAAAAAGCTCTCAAGTTGTGACTGAGATGAGAAGATACAGGCTGCATATACTTGGAGTAAGCGAAACCCACTGGATACAATCCGGACAGAAACACCTCAAGTCTGGGGAGAAAATTTTATATTCAGGGAGAGGGGACGGGATTCATACACAGGGAGTAGGAATAATTCTAAGCAAGTTTGCCCGAAGTCACTGAGAGGATGGGAACAATGCGGAGAAAGGATCATCATGGCGTCCTTTACAACACGGAGTCAGAAGATCAGCATGAACATTGTACAGATCTATGCCCCAACAAATGATGCAACAGATGAGGACAAAGATACATTTTATGGTCTGCTACAACAAGTCATTGACAAGTTGCCAAGGAAAGACATCAACATATTGATGGGAGATGCTAATGCAAAAGTGGGACAGGATAACGTAGGCTATGAAGGTATCATGGGACGTCATGGCATGGGAGAAATGAATGATAATGGTGAGAGATTTGCAAATTTCTGTGCATTCAACAGTTTGGTGATTGGAGGATCAGTGTTCCCCCATAAGAGGATCCACAAAGCAACTTGGGTCTCACCAGATGGTGTGACAGAGAATCAGATTGATCATTTTTGTATCTCTCGTAGATTCAGACGTTCATTGGAAGATGTGACAGTACGGAGAGGGGCAGATGTTGGATCAGACCACCACCTGCTATTGGCAAAGCTTAAGCTCCGACTCAGAAAACACGGGGCCAAATCACATACAAGAAGAAAATTCGAGGTGAATGCACTTGATGGGGAAAAGAATGAGGAATTCAAACTACAATTGAGTAATAGATTCCAACCTCTTACTGAGCTCGAGGAGGACATAGATGTAGAGTCACATTGGGCAAAGATCAAGGAAGTCTACATAACAACTTGCCACGAGGTATTGGGGGTAAAGAAATCGGAACATAAAGAATGGATAAGTCCAACCACCTTGGACCTTATTGAAAAGAGGAGAACAAGGAAGGAACAAGTGAATGCAAGCCGAACAAGAGCTTCAAGACTGGATGCACAAGAGCAGTATCGAGCCATAGCTAAGGAAGTCAAAAGATCTGTGAAGAAAGACAAGGAAGCATTCATGAACAGACTTGCAGAGAAAGCAGAAGCAGCAGCGACTGGAGGAAACATGAGGATCCTTTATCAAACTACCAAGACACTTGCTGGAAAATATGGGAAACCAGAGGTACCAGTCAAAGACAAAGATGGGAAAACTATTTTTGGAAAAGAGGCTCAATGTGAACGATGGAGGGAACATTTCAACTGCCTTCTGAACAGACCACCACCAGACAACCAGCCAGAAATTTTGCCTGCAAGGAATGAGATACCAATTAGCTGTGATCCACCATCGATAGCAGAGATTGTGGGTGCCATTAACAAGATGAAAAGGGGGAAAGCTGCTGGACCAGACCAGATTCCACCGGAGGCTCTAAAAGTTGATGCGGAAAGAAATGCTGAGGCCCTGCACCCACTATTTGAGAGAATCTGGAACGACGGGATATTCCCAAAGGATTGGAAGGAAGGACATCTTATCAAGCTTCCAAAGAAAGGGGACCTCAGTAATTGTAATAATTATCGAGGCATCACTCTTCTTTCTATCCCAGGAAAGGTTTTCAACCGTATTATTTTAGAGAGAATTAAGAATGCAACAGATGCTAAACTGCGGGACGAACAGGCAGGTTTTCGGAAAAAACCGTTCAACCACCGACCAGATTGCCTCTCTGCGAGTCATAGTGGAACAGTCTATAGAATGGAACTCTCCTCTTATTGTCAACTTCTTGGATTACGAGAAGGCTTTCGACAGTATTGACAGAGCAACATTGTGGAAAATTCTGGCACATTTGGACTCCCTGAAAAGATAGTAAACCTCATTAAGGAAATGTATGAAGGATCAAGTTGCAGGGTTGTACATGAAGATCAGCTTACTGACAGCTTTGAAATTAAGACTGGTGTCAAGCAGGGATGCTTGCTCTCTCCATTCCTGTTCATCCTTGCCATTGATTGGCTAATGAAGGAAACCTCCAAAGGGAGAAGAAATGGGATACAGTGGACCCCCTGGACACAGTTGGATGATCTGGATTTTGCAGATGATCTGGCTCTTTTGTCCCACACCCAGGACCAGATGCAAGCAAAAACCACAATTATAAACAGCCTCTCGGAATCAATTGGTCTAAGAATTCACCCTGCAAAGTCAAAGGTCTTGAGGATAGGTACGCGTCAAAGGGAGCAGATCAAAGTAAAAGATCAGGAACTCGAAGATATAGACACTTTCTGCTACCTCGGAAGTATAATTGACAAGGATGGAGGCACGGAAGCAGAGGTGAAAGCACGAATAGGAAAGGCACAGGCTGCATTCACATCTTTGAACAGAGTTTGGAGAACTAAAGATATCTCCCTTCAACTAAAGCTAAGACTTTTCAACTCAAACGTGAAGTCTGTCCTACTGTATGGATGTGAAACTTGGAACGCATCACAGGCATGTATAAGGAGGGTACAGATTTTCGTAAACAGGTGCATGCGTAAGCTACTCAGAATAAAATGGATGGATAGAATAAAAAATGAAGAAGTATGGAAAAGAACACAGCAGAAACCAGTGGGAGAGGATATAGGAAGAAGACGATGGAGGTGGATTGGACACACGCTTAGAAAGAATGACTCAACTATAACAAAGAAAGTATTGGACTGGAACCCTCAGGGCAGAAGATCAAGGGGAAGGCCACGAGGAACATGGAGAAGAATTAAAGAAGCTGATATACAGAGAAGTGGTAAGACCTGGAATGAGATAAAAAAGTTGGCTCAGGATAGAGAAGGATGGAAACTGTTTGTCTGTGGCTTATACCCTGACCCAGGGTGAAAAAGGCAATGATGATGATGAAGTTCACAATTCCAACACACAGAACCAACCCTGTAGAAAAACCGTTTCTTCCCACGAACCATCAAGGAATTGAACACTCTCCAACCAGAAATCCTAAATATTACCAACAACAAATTTGGTCAACTATTAAACATTTATCTTTCAAATCAATAACACAATGAAGAAAGTCACCACATAATTGTATAAAATCTATAGTGATATGTAAATCGCCTTTTCCAGATAAAGACGTTTAACTTTAACTGCTTAGGAAAATTAGGGAGCTAAATTTCGTAAAGCTTTATTTCTGTAATTTTTAACAGTGCTTTCTTCACTGCTGTTACAGTTAGTTATAATTTTGTAATTTTCTTCTCTCTCTGATGGCAGGTGCCCAATCACAAGTTAAATTTCAAGATGAAGTTGAGGATGGTGATACATTTGAAGATGACCAAAATCAGGAAGAGTGTAAGGAATATTGATATTGTTGTGTACCTGACGCTAAATTGATATATATGTATGTAACTATCTGTCATCTATTTGATTTGATTAGACCTGTAAATTCTCAGTCAATTAACTGAAATCAGTCAATTTGTCAAATTCAAATATTTAAAAAAAAGGAAAGAAAGAAAGAAATAAATAAAAAAAGAAAGAATTCACAAATCGTAGTCGAATGACTGTAAAGTAATTAGGAGTGTTCCACAGCGCTACGCATAGCGCATGGGGACCATTTATATTAACGATGTATATATTGCCAAGACTAAGCGACGCTTTTTATAAAAGGCTTGTCTGAACACATCCCTGGGTATTTTCACACATCCTTCGTTAAATTATTTTTTCACTTTCCAAACCCGTGGTGATCCCAACTGTAGCCAATTTTAACTGAGCCACCGAGCGATAAATTTCACTGTTTCATCTAAGCCAAAATTGACCACATTTACCTGGCAAGTCTCAAAACTATGATAAAGTAAATTGCGAATGTTATGTAGACACCTTCAAATCGAAAGTTAGGATAGATTGCTACAAGCACATTTCGATTGCCTCACGTTGTAAATAAACTGGTTGACCGTTTCTTCACTGATTGAGTACCTGATTATAAGGAACAATGGTAAGTAGCCTAATTAATTCCCGTGCAAATCGGGACTTTTCTGCCATTGTTTTGCTCAAGCCCAAGCGAGCTTGCTGTTTTGTGGCGATTTACCTTCATTTCGATTCTTTGAATTTTTCCGCTACGCCTGCCGAAGTTATCTTCTTGATAATTCACTTCTACTTAATAATTCAGTGTATTGGCCAAAAGTCATATTTATTTAATTTTTTTTTTCGGTCATTTACTGATTGAAAATCAAGTTTGCTCATTGCTACATTATTCTAATGTTCTCACAATGGCTTAGCTGTTCGTGGATCGCAATTCAGACTTGTCGAGCATCGATAAAGATGTGATGAATAAATTCAATAGGTCATGGCTAGAAGTTAAAGATGATAATGGTGATTATTTTTCTATGTCAAAAAAATTCCAGAGGCAGGAATATGATTTTGATGAAGTCATCTTTACCTATATGAATGACATGCTTATTTAGCATTCCTTCTACATCAAATTATGGCAGTCATACTTCCAGTAAGAAATAACACCCACTATTTTAATGTATTGTATTTATCACTCTCCTCTCCAATGATGCCCTTATTTTTAAAAAAATAATTGAATCTTCAGTTTGTCGAAGAGTTTCAGTCAATTTTTATAGAGCTCATTTACAGGTCTATTTGATTATTATATGTATCCAAATTTAGGAAGAAGATTTTGTGCTTTATTATAATCGCAACATGTATTGTCTTTCCCCTTTATTAATTGGTAAAGGGAAAGGGTTTAGATAAAGTAATATCAATATATGTATAATTAAAATTGATGGCTCTTTGTTGAAAATGTTAATAAATTTATGAAGTTTTACAAATTAGCTGGATGTTAGATATTTTTTAAAGCATTAAAAATAATATATACATGCTATTTGTTATAATTTTATTACTAGTGAGGACCCCGCAATATTTGCGGAGAAGTAGGTTCTATTAAGAGCAGGCACTTATCTATTTTAATTATTATACGACTGTATTGCGGAAATTAACATAGATGGAGACAAATCTTGTGAGCCATCAATAATAAAACCAGTCCGCTAATTAAGTCTGTAGGTGCATGCATATGATTCTGGCAACAGGGTGGCCAGGTGGGATTTCGCAGGCCAAAGTCAAATTAAGGACTCATCATTATGACATAGCAGATATTCTAAATAAACATTTGAGTCAACAGGTGATAGAATTCTAGAACTTTTTACAATCCCATTTTCTTCCTTTTTACTGGCCCTGATATGACCTTAATGTGTTGCAAGCACCATAAGACCCTTTTTAAAAAAATAAAGAATTCCTTTAATTTGAAAAAGCTTTGCAAGTTACTCCTATACCGATCTGTAAGAAATAGTTTATAATTTTTAGATTGGCCAGTAATTTGGTGTTCGTTGGCACAAAATTTAAATGGGTTATAGAGTAATGCTAACCCCCAAATCTAAAAAAAAAAAAGAAAAAAGAATAGATTTTTATTATTTTTCTTCTTCTTCTTCTTCTTCTTCTTCTTCTTCTTCTTCTTCTTCTTCTTCTTCTTCTTCTTCTTCTTCTTCTTCTTCTTCTTCTTCTTCTTCTTCTTTTCTTCTTCTTCTTCTTCTTCTTCTTCTTCTTCTTTCTTCTTCTTCTTATTATTATTATTATTATTATTATTATTATATTATTATTATTATTATTATTATTATTATTATTATTATTATTATTATTATTATTTATTATTATTATTATTATTATTTTATATTTTTTATTATTATCATTATCATTATTATCTCATGACAGCTTCATCTCCTAAAAAATCGATTGGTAGATGGAAATCAAGTAGGAAGCCAGCTACAGCAATGCCTCTCGTTCGAAGACGATCTTTGCTTGCTTCTTCTTCAAGTGAGTTAATGGACGTGATTGTATTTATTCATTTGTAATGGCTTTCTTAGGATACATTTACAAATCTTATTGCTGAATTGAAAGTCTAATTTCTAATTTAGTACCCATTAATAAGCTGAGGTGAAAAGGTTCAGGTTACAAGTTTGAGGGTTAAAAACCAATTTTAGGACACACTTTTCGAGGTCTCATCTGTCTGTTCACCCAGCAGTAAAATTTTTTTTTTTTTTTTTTGTTTTTAAAAATTTATAAAGAATTTATGTTACTGTCACTGTTTTCATGATTCTTTCATAAGTAGACGTGAATATAAATCTGTTAAAAGCTATGGACTGTAAAGTGTATAGAGAAAAAAAGGCTTAACACAGTGTGTTTTAAGGTCAAATCCCTTTTCCAGCCAACATCAGAAACATTAAAAACTTAAATAACTTGTGAGGCTATGTGGTCTTGTGGTATGACACTCGCTTTTGGATCGGAAGGTCCTGGGTTTGAGCCTTGGAAAAGACTCTCTACCCACATTCTCTCACCGTGCTCAGGTGTAAAATGAATACTTGGCTGTTAACAGCATTGTCTCTGTCAGAAAAAAATTGTAATATAGCCTGACAGGCGTCATGTCTTGTTCCTCATGTTACGTGTTGCTGTTGGTCAGAGACCCTTTGTAAAGCACTTTGAGCATGTTTAGTCTTATTGCGCTATATAAAAGCTTAATTTTTTTTTTTTTTAATATGGAGTTCAGAAATACGACAGAGGAGGTCAAACTGACATATTTCATTCTTATTGGACAGGCTTTTGTTCATATTTATCCAATCATTTGAGCTTTAAAAAAAAAGATGTTTTTCATCCCTGAACTGGTCATGGTTGATTTTCAGGATCTACATCGGATGTTTTGTCAGATGATACTGCCCCCAGTAATGTTTTAATGGTTCGCAATATTCCTTCTGACTTCTGCGAGAAGGAAACGTTACGTGAACACTTCTCTCAGTATGGAAACATCAAGTTGATTCGAGTAACTCCAGAGAAATGTGCTGCGTCTATTACATTTGACACAAAGGTAGTCTTTTCATTTTATATGTGCTTCTTAAAAGCTCTCACTTTTACCAAAAAATAGCTTCAGAAAGTTAAGCTACATAGCTTTAGAACATGAGTGTTCTATTTTTAATTTTGGATATGTGTAAACCAGTGCTACCTTATTCCTCTTATTTCCGTTTTATTATAGTTTTTGCTGTTATTAATTATTAGAAAGTAATCTTAACACATATTATTGAATAATGTACCACCACTATCTATGTGTTACATAAATAAATGCTTCAGTTATACAGTTTTCAGTGTTACAATAACTTCTGAAAGATAAGAGTACCAAACACAAGCAGAATCTACTACCTCCTTATTTTCTTGTCACCAACTCTATAATGCGCTGTAGTCAATGATGATAAGAAATAAAGGGAATAGAGAAATGCCAGGGGAAAACAGAAAATAGAAATCTATCAGATGGCTTCATTCTTGTGTGTTCGTGTGCCAGCTCCACAATTTTTCTGAATTTACATTATTATTAAGAGAGAAGATCATTTTTTCTTCAAAGTACCTTTATTTTGGTTTATTTTTGATATCAAATTGGCCATAATCAGATTTTTTTCCCCCTGGATTGCTATACATAAAGTCTTTTTTGACGAGACATAAAATATTGTTTTTTGTAAGAATTGGATATGGGACTAAAGTACCATGTATTGCAGCATATCAAATCTAACGCATTATAAACCGATCATTCATAGAATCAAGGGTAGAAATCACGGGGTTGATACATAATTTTTCTTTTAATTCTGATTTTTCCCAAAATGAGCATAACTCCTTTTTTAATTGTCATTAGTAGGCCTGATTGAGAGAAACTACTTTATGGAGATGGGTCACAGATTTCAAAATATAAATTAATCAACTTGTTGAACGGCCTTTTAACAACTTTAAAAGTTGCTAGGATACCATATGCATTGAAGCTATTGATATAGTAACATCAGTTACTAAGTAGATTGATTATACGATGGTAATACTATCGTTTACATTATTTATTTTTATGAAAGTTTTGATGTACTATTTAGTGGTCCTATAATTATCATTAAAACTAATGGGTAAACCAGTATTTTCATGAAATTTTATTTTTTGTTTTGATATATTCCCTAACAGGACTCTGCTTTGAAGGCAAAGGAAGCGACGATGATTGATGATGAGAGTCCCCCTATGGACATCTTCTATCGTCAGTCTCCACAAAACACAACAGCAAAGCGTACCATTTCTAAAATCTTGAGAGGTATTGACTTCTGGTCTTTTCTGATTCTAGTCTTTTTTTTTCCAGTATTTTTTTTAATGCCCTTAACAGATAAAAACTTTTTTGAAGATTTCAGTTTCCTTTACTGTACATTTAATGGCCAGATCATCAGATTGTGTAACAAAAATTGAAAACTAAATGGTAAATAAAATTTGATAACTGATATCTAAGGTCATGAAAGCAAGACAAGAAAAAATTTTGGATTTAGATATTGCAGATTATATGCTGTCACATTAAATGCCTCTTACCATTTATTGTGTCATTTCTGTTTTTGAGATCAAAGTTTTAATAGGGTCTTGCTCTGGTTTTACTTTTTTCATTCCATATATATATATATATTCTTTTTAATGGAATGGGCGAATTTTATTTCTACATGAATATTTGCAAGGAATAAAAAGAGAGTGTAGTATTTCTTGTCTTTCTTTTTAAGTCTGAGTTCGGGGTCAGACATCCCACTCAACACTTTAGCTTGGATCTTGACTATCTGAAGAAATTTAATTGTGTTGATAAATTAGCTCTTCTAGAAATACATTCTATTTTGGGGAACTTTGTGTCCAAATGTTGATGATGGGAAAGTTTCAAATGTGACAGATAAATATTTAATGACCAATATAAAACGAGATTAAAGCCTCAGCCAGAGGTCAAAGTTTATTTTCTTTGAGATTTTACAGACTCAAATTTTAATTCTGAGGTTATACTTACATAATTACTTACTTAGGCCGCCCCTTGGGGTGCCCAACATGAGCCACAAGACTTCGCCATTCTGTCCTGTCCTCCATAAGTGTACGCAGCTCCCTGGTGTTGTCCATTCCTGTGTCATCTAGCAGACAGCCAATGTATGTTTTATTCTGCCTGCCTCTACTTCTGGTTCTCTCAGGTGGTTCCCATAGCACAAGACTGCTGAGGTTATGACTTATGACAAAAATCTTTGCTTTTTTCAATCTTTTTTCAGATCCCCGGAAGAAGGTCTCACAAGATGCACAAGATGAACTTAAAAGTATGGCAGAAATTCCAGAATTTGAGGTGAGAGGGTTATTGGTTTTATTTTGAGATGTTCCTGTTACACTAAAAAAGAATAGAAAGAAAATTATATTTGTCAACAAAGATATTATAAATCAAAAATCTCCTTTTTACTGAGTAATATATATGTTGCTGCTCGAAGCTCGAAGAAATAAATAACAATGTGAAATTGAATGAAAGCTTCGATTTAATTACGAAAACAGATAAAATGGACATTTCGGGTTTTTACTGAGCAAATTATGCGCTTGGGCAACTTACACAGATCTAGAGTTATTTCAAAACTTTGTACATCCATATTTGGTGAAATATCCTTTTATTATTTTTTGCTTTATGGTCATACGTCCTCAGTCAAGGATGAAAGATAATTAGATTGATTTTTCCAAACACAATTTGTCGGTTAGAATTCTCATTTGCATGAAGCTACATATTATGTTCATTCACTTATAATGGTAATGCGTTCCTGCTATTTTTAGCTTGTGTGTCTCTCTGGTTTGCATAAGTTACAAAAGATTTAACCCTTATAATGAGGATTCTCCCTCATCTCAGATCATAAACACTTTTAAGTATTGTGTATTTTATGGTGTGCAATTGAAATTAATAATTTACTGAAAGCACATCATGATGTAGATCAAAAGTTGTCAATATTATCAAAATCTGTTATGCAGCATCATAATAAATATTTACAGGTTAAGTACAAAATATTTCAAACATTAAGCTTTAAGTTTTGTAATGTTGTAGGTTTTTAAAATAATATATCATTAGACAGATCCTGTGTCTAGCCCCAAAGCCCCCAGTCCTAAGCCTCAAAGGACTAGCATGCCTAAACGCCGTTCACCAACTCCACCACCACCTCCTAGGCGGCCATCACCAACACCCCACCACTCTGCAATATCCGTTCCACAAGACAATGTTGATGCCCATGCTCCTCCTGATCCTACCACTGTCAAAGGTAAAACTTTAGGATTTTTAAAACTCTCAGGAGTGAGTGGTAAATGTTAAAGTCCACCAGTACTGAAAGGCTTATAGACCTGTATTGATCGCATGCCTTTAGTTTTTAAAAAATATTGAGCTTTTACATACCTGCCAACCCTTCTGCTTTTGGTAGAATCATTCCTATTTTCATTCTTTTTTTCTATCCTTCCGCCATTGTCTCTAGATTTCCGGTTAAAAAATAATGTTGATGTTAAGTTTTTTTAAAAAGGTGAAAAAGATAATACTTTAAACGATTGCCAAAAAGGAGATAAGTATGAAAATTAATTGCACCAGAATACTGTCTTTCTGTATTTAGTAGCAAAGTTTGTGGTAATTTCGATAGGGAATTATTGATTGGTGACAAATTCCTATTTTTTGTCTCAAAATCCATTTTTCTGACGTTCTGATTCCCATTTTTGAGATGTGAAGGGTTGGCAGGTCTGCTGTTATATAATGCGATTTCCACTAACTTTACTCAAAGCACTTTACAAGGGGTCTCAAGTCAGGAGCAACATGTAGGACAAGACAAAGTGCCTGAACGACAATATTACTTTTTTTTTGTTTGACAGAGATCAAACTGTTGCTGGTCAGTTACTCACACCTGAGTACGGTGAGAAAATGTGAGTAAAGATCATTGTCAAAGAACTCAAATTTGTGTCAACCAATTTGGGACTTGAATTAAGACCTACAGTTCAGATACATGCAAAGTATCATACAGGGGTGAAAGTTCGAAGGTTAGCGAGCTTCCAAGACTTTGTTTGCCTGTTTAGAAGATTTTCAAAGGATTGATTGCCCCACACTGAGATCGGATTTATCTGTTTCATTTCATGACAACAGAATTCCTGATTTTAAATTAATTTTACCATATTTGCAACAGCTGGGTTGTTTGTGCACTTGTATTTAGTGAATTGTTGACCATGATTACAGTTTTTTTCTCTCTTTAGATTTGTAAAAAGTGTTATATTATATTTATATTGCTCTTGGAGGTTTTGACTTAATTTTTTTTTTTTTTAGATTGGAGAGAATTCATGAAAGTGTTCAATGGTTTTGACTTTTCATTTCATATTGCATGTTTTTTTTTCAACTTTAGTTTCGCTTAGTTTTACAATGAAGGTTTATGGTTATTATTTTTACTGCTTGTTCTGTTTGATTTTTTCAATGTATGAATCGTCAACTTCATTGTCAACTCTGAAGTCACTTCGGAAATCCATCGAGGTGAAAATTTTTATTTGATGACATAACACTAAAACTATCTATATCAATGAGCTCTTTACTGCTATGATAAAAATAGGAAACAATTTTTACAGACGCAAATGAATCAAGAGATGTGACAGTTGGGAATCACATTCCAGCTTAAAATGCCATGTTTTTATGATTAATAAATCAAAGATACATTATCAAGATAAAACACCATTATTTACATTTAGACATAAATCTCACTAGTTACCATGGTTTGATTTTTATAACCAAATATACATTTGGTCCATTAAACAGTTCAACAAGTCGAACCTCATCAAAATTCAAGTCATTTATGTATCTCATTGATCTCAACGTGAGGCCTTTGGTCTCAAAACATTAATCCAAATTGTCTAAACTAGAGGAATTAACTTTTTATCCATTATTTTCTTTCTTCTGTTTGTTTTCACATCTCCAGGTTTGCTGAAGAGTCTATTCCAAGCTAAAGCCCATGATACGAATGAGCGGATTGCTATCCTCGACAAGAGAGATCAGCTTCTCAAAATGCGTAAGTTCTCATTATTAGAAGATTGACTTTGATTTTAAAAAGTAAGCAGATTTATTGAAAGATTTGTGGTGAGTATGATCTTTCGTATGCTTTATTGATTTGATAAGTATTCTTGTTCAGAAATCAAGATTAAAAGTCATGTTTTTCTTATCAAAAGTTCCATCATGAACTAATGTCTATTAGTTTCAATTGAATGAAAATATTAGATTAAAAAATAATCAACTAACCTACATACACATATTTACAAATCTGATACTGACCACATTTATGGGCTTAGTTTAATGAAGTGCGTTGTGCGGCTATGTGGTCTAGTGGTAAAACACTCACTTTCGGATCGGAAGGTCCTGGGTTTGAACCTTGCTCGGCACATAGTTGAGTCCTTGGGGAAGGCTTTTTACTCACATTCTCTCACCATACTCAGGTGCCAAATGAGTACCTGTCCGTTAACAGCATTAAAAAAATTGTAATATTGCCTAACACGTTTCATGTCCCGTCCTAAATGTTAAATGTTGCTGTTGGCCAGTAACTCCTTGTAAAGCGCTTTGAGCACGTTTAGTGTTACAGTCCACTTTACATTGCAATTTAATACAGTACAGCTGGACAATGACTAGTATTTTCATTGTTCTTATTTCTCTGGGTCTTTGGTAGTTATCTAATGCTATGGATTAATTTGAAATTATTTCTGTATATTTTTTGATATATGAAGAAATGTTTTTGTTGCTAACAGATATGTCAAAACCATTATTGATAAAAAGAGCACAGATATATAATACAATCCTTAAATGTGAAAAAAAGTACTCTAAAAGGTCTGCCTGCCAAATGATGCTGGACACTGAATGAAAACACCAGCATAGCGAGTGAAATATGCATATCACAGTACTTAAGATACAGTTTTTTAATATGTAGAATTTAATGTAGAGGTAGCCATTTTATTATTTTTTACAAGGTATAATGTTTGATCTTTCTACCTAGTAAGAGGACGGCAACAGTCTGACTTGGCTTCAGCAAAGGCCTTTCAGGGGACCTGTCCTGATATGTGTCCTGAGAAAGAAAGATATTACAGAGAAGACACTCGTCGTCTTGCCCTCTATGAGGTTATTCTAAGCACAATGAGTTCTGTTGTAAGTTGCTTTTTTTGTTTTATTCATTTATTGACTTTTACATATTTATATGGTCTAGTCATATGCTAATCTTTAGTGCTTCTT
Source organism: Berghia stephanieae (assembly GCF_034508935.2). NCBI lineage: Eukaryota > Metazoa > Mollusca > Gastropoda > Nudibranchia > Aeolidiidae > Berghia > Berghia stephanieae. The sequence continues at coordinate 96,695,543 of NC_088362.1, read as the reverse complement.
CATCTTCTTCTTCACTTTTATATAAACTGACTGACTCAGTCAGATTTAGTATTGCTGTCAATTTTGCGTATTCTGATGGTCTGTCATGCATTTATAACAGTTTCAATATTCCTCAATACCAGCAAGTAGGTTGTTCCACATGCATTTATAACAGTTTCAATATTCCTCAATACCAGCAAGTAGGTTGTTCCACATGCATTTATAACAGTTTCAATATTCCTCAATACCAGCAAGTAGGTTGTTCCAATAAGCGGAACATATAAGGGAACTGAGAGTGAAGTTCACTGACAACATTAGATGGAGGAATATAATTTAAAGTTTAACATCCCGGCTACTAAGTTTGTATTTTACTTGTCTTCATTTGGTATTGACCTGTTTGTACCTCTCAAAGGCAATTTAATCCTTTGTTGCATTTGTTTGTTTTGCTTGATTTAGCATTCGTCTTGTTTTTAATTTGTGTTTTTAAATGAAAGTTTTGTTGTTTTTTTATTATTGAAAATTATTTCCAGGCTGGCCAAAAGACAAAAGTGGACCACTCGAAAGCAGTCAAAGAATACAGCCGCTCTTCTGCAGATCAGGTATTTAAGGATTTTGTCATTTTTAAACTCAATTATCATATATTTAGACACAATCTGGGGATCATCTAAATCAGTCCACTTTTTCAGATCTTTATCTTATACCAGTATCTGCTCCCTTATTTGTCACTTTATGATATACGAGTATGGTGAGAGAATTAGAGTAATCAGTCTTTGAAGGACTTTTCTTTGCGTGTCACAGCGGGACATGGCCAAGGGAAAAATCGGTTTGATGCCGAGTTTCATATCACAAAACAACAAAGTTGTACAAAAAGGAGACAAACAAACAGACCGTTTAAATTACACTTGACTGGCATACAGTGGCCACTACAGTGAGTGCAAACTTTTCAGGGTTGTACTCATATTTTAGTATCATCTCCTTCATTCTTGCTTTTTTCAGAAAACTAAAACTGTATTATTAGAAGCAATGTGTAGGTTGTTGTTGGATTGTTGAACGAGAATGATTATCTTTAAGTGTTGGAAATTGTTCAAATTCTCTATGTTATATTTATTTGCATTTTCTTTTTCAGGTGGAACCTTTGCCCCATGAGTTACGTCCCTTGCCAGTGCTCCAATCTACCATGGTTTACTTATTGAAATACGTGGCAGACCAAGGAGGTGAAGGGAAATGGTCCGAGTGGTATGATTTTGTATGGAATAGAACCCGTGGAATTAGAAAGGTGCGTATCTATTACCCACTGAAAATGATTTGATATAAAAGGCAAAATGATTGTTGATGTCACAGGATGGTTGAATTTTTAAAATATTTTTTTAAAAAGACCTTCAGAGAAAAAAGAAAACAATCAGGATTTTTTGCTAGTCCCACTATCCCTGTTGTATCAGAGTTCCACGTTACAGTACATTTGGGCAAGGACTAGTCTTTTCATTGTTCTTATTTCTATGGGTCTTTGGCAGTTAGCATCTAAGCTATGGATTAATTTGAAATCATTTCTGTATATATTTCGATATATGAAGAGTTTTTATTGTTGCTGACAAATATGTCAAAACCATGATTGATAAAAAGAGTTATTGGCATAAATAGTTATTGGCATATGTATTCATCATGACAAAGTTATTAAGGGTGGAGCTAAAAGAAGAAACTCAAAGCCTTGATAATGAAACATGGCTCAAGTCAAATGGTCAGACAGATGACAAAACATTAAACTTAAATTTTTTAAAATACCGAATAAATTGACTATACTAAGAATAAATTACATTCAGGATAATATATTTAAATATATATTAAAATTTTAAAAAATAAAAAATCTTTGGTTCTTTTTCAGTGTTGATGATAGTAATTGTAATATTTTTTTTTCCAGTGTTTCAAAAATGTTTCTTTAGTTTAGGTTCTTTAGTTGTCGCTTTTCTTTTCCTTTATATAAGAAAAAGATCTTTAAATCAAAAATAAAAATCTGTTTGGAGTTGACATTTCTGAATGTGAAAATGAGAGTCTTGAAACAGTCTGTTATTGAAATAAACATTATGCTGATGGCCTATTTTACTGTTTCTAATAGATTTTATTTTTTCATTTATATTTATATCAGTTCAATGTTAGGTTAACTATGGTCATTATACTTGTCTTTCAGGATATTACTCAGCAACAGTTGTGTCATGTTGATGTGGCTCATCTCCTGGAGCAGTGCGCTCGGTTCCATATCTTCTGCTCAGAGCGTTTGTGTGAGGAGGATATGATGACCTTTGATGCGAAGATCAACAATGAGAATCTGACCAAATGCCTGCAGACGTTGAAGGAGCTTTACAGCGACCTGGAATCCAAACACAATTGCTATTGTCCAAATGAGGCAGAAATTAGAGCTTACATTGTTTTGATGAATCTTAATCAAGGGGATACGTTGAGGTGATATAAAATGTTCATTTCTTTCAAATTTACAGAATTTTGAAATAATACTTGATGATACACAATTTTGTGACATGCGTGAAAATTAACTTTATTCAATTTACTTTTTTATTTTTTAGTTCACGGAATAAAATGAGAAACAATCAGTTCTCTAATTTTGAGACAAAAAGTTCAGACAAAATTAATGGAAATTTTTTATTTTTTAAAATCTGCATGTGATTTCAAACTAAATATTTGGTTAGAATCCTAAATGTGCTTTGCTCAACAAACAGAAGAATGAAAAGTTTTTCCAGGGGCCTCTTAGCCTGCCTGGACATGGTTAAAAGTCAATGAAAATAAGAGAAATGAACCTGGTAATGTTGTCACCTGAGAGGCAGGTTATTAGGTGTTATCACCAACATGATATTATTACTCCCAAAACCACGACAACCACCATCACATCATCATCTTCACTACAACTTCTGGTACAACCACCACCACTACTGCATTATCAATACTATTACCACTTCGAAAACCACCATCAGCACGTCATCATAACAATCTGTACTGCAACAGTCTCCACTACCACCATATCTTCATCACTACCAACTCTGCTACAGCCACCACCACAACCATCATCATTACCATTAAAACCACCACCATCACATCATGAATTTTTTTTCTTCTTTTCTCACAAAAGTATTTCTAATATTATTAATTGCAGGGAAATTCAACAACTACGGCCAGAGATTCGAGACTCTCCTTTCATTCGTTTTGCAGTCCGTGCCTACAATGCTTTGAATAGTAGCAATTATGTTCGATTCTTCCGATTGATTAAAGAGACGACATTCTTGAACAGTTGTGTCCTTCATCGCTACTTTAACCAGATACGAAGTAAAGCTCTACATATCATAAAGAAGGCAATGGCCACTCAGGGGAAATCAGTGTCGGTGAGTTGGCTTTTTATTTTCTTTACTTTAAAAAAAACCCTATTCTTTCTTGCCTTAATTTATAAAGAGTTTTCAGATACTTTAAAAAATGCACTTGTAGGTTTGCTGCACTGTTATTTTACCATGTGTACAAGATGTAGCAGAGTACACAATTATTTGTCATGCAATGTCTTTTTACTGAATGATGATCGCATTTGCTTTACCATCTATACAAATATTAATTTGAAGGTGTAGCAAAAAAGCTTTTGAAAAATTTTTTTTAATTAAAGTCATTAATAATTTCCAAATATTTATGTAGATTTGATCGTAGGACAATATTTTACAAGGGGTCTCAAAGCTTAATTTTCTATTAATAAATTTAAAGGATACAGCCCTAAATTCAGCCTTTGTACATGTTATGTTATGTCTTGTTACCTTATTTTGTAAAGAAAATAACTCAGATTCTCAACATCTTTAATAAAACATTTTTTCTCCTAGGAAAATATACTTTTTTAAATACCACGTAATACCATACAATATATGTGCTTTAAAGCTTTTAGTCTAATTATACTTTTTATGTTACTAACATTTTTGAAAGTAATTAATTGACATGTGATATATCTGTTTCTTTAGTACCCTGTCAGTGAGATGATTCGACTGATGTGTTTTGAAAATGCCAATGAGGTTGTAGAGTTCTGTTCCCACTATGGCATGAGGGTTGCCAGTTCTGCAGTTATATTGGATAGTTCATCTCTTTTCCAGCCAGAAGGGTCATTGCCTCAACGGAGATCTATTACACTTATAGAGAACAAGAGAAATGTGTCAGTAGGAGAGGTGGGATTTTTAGAATTCTTTGCACAATTTTAGCATATCTCTACAGGAATACGTACATAGAATTAATTTCTTCAGCATTTCATGAAAAGTTGATCTATTTACAAAAACTTCTGAATTATAAAAGCCTTGCTTTGTTTCCAAATTTTAAACACATACACTTATCTATTGCCTAAAACTTGCCTGTAAAAGAAAGATATATAAGCACTATGATTTCATGGATTTTTTTTCTTCTCATGTTTTCTTAGAATTTAGATATGATTATTCTTTTTCTTCTGGGAATGCGGTTTTTTGGGGGTTTATTTATTTATTTTTTATTTTTAAAAATTTATTCATATACATATCAATCTATTTCTGTATCACTCTCTGTGAAATCAATCAAAAAAACATTGTTGAAGCTATTATAATGATCTTTTATTCAAATTACTTTCTCACTAGTCCATTTAGACATAGAAAGCAGGATTTATTTTACAATAAACTCCACTGAACTTGTAAGTCTTTTCTCATATAATAAAAGCCATTTTCGTTCTTTCCATTTTAATCTTCAACTAATTTTTTAATTGGTATCCATTATGTGATCTTTTATACACCTCTGCATTTGAAAAGAGTTTAAAACTAAATGATCATTTTTAGCACTTTCCAACTATAGGTTGAATTGATGGATGAATTGTTTATTTTGCAGACCATCTATGGTGGGCCTCTTCCTGCTATGGATTTACCGCAGCCATTTTCAAGTTTTGATGCTGACGGCTGCTTTGTTTTCTCTTCAGAATTTCAACAAACTTTAGGTGTGTTGAGAATTATATTTAATTAAATTATTTTTTTTGATATTATATCCTCTCAAAAACCAAAAGGATTGGTAGCATGGCCATAACATATTTTTTTTATCTTACTCGTTTTATAGCAAGGTAGTTGAGTCTTTAAATATTATAAATATTGTATCCTGTTAGGATAGAATGTAAATGGTCATAAATTCGTACCTCTGGTCTTTAAATTTCTTAAGATATCGAAAGTTGATGAAAAATAGTGTTAAAATCAAAACAAGAGATCTATATGCTACATTGAACTGACCCAAGCAATTTCTTATCAGTACCCCAACAGCTTTAACATGTGAAAAAAAAACAAATTAAATAAGGTTATTAAAGTTATTACACGCATGCTTTCACACACGCACACACACATACACACACTCACATCTCACTCACACGCAAAACTTCCATTTCATGCATTTTTAAAGTATATTGATAGAGAGCATTATATATCTGTTGTGAAAAGAACAATTATGATCAACATTTTAATTCCTTGGGTGGTAATTTTTGTTTTGATTTAGTAAATTTGAGTTTGTTTTTAAAAAATGTATTTTGGGTTTCTATTTGTTTTGATGGACACCTATTATGAGCCATATTTTTGGGAAGCTATGAATAATATATCTGTTCATGATTTTGATAAAAAATCTTCATTACTTAAAAAATAAGAAAGTCTTATTCAAATTTAGAGTCTTGTCCAAATTTAGAGTGATACAATGATGCCATGTGCAGCTATGTGGTCTAGTGGTATGACACTCGCTTTCGGATCGGAAGGTCTTGGGTTCGAGCCACGCGCTCGGCGCATAGTTGAGTCCTTGGAAAAGGCTCTTTACTCACATTCTCTCACCGTACTCAGGTGTAAAATGAGTACCTGGTCATTAGCAGCGTTTTCTTTGTCCGAAAAATTGTAAAATCGCCTAACAGGCGTCATGTCCCATCCTACATGATAAATGTTTCTGTTGACCAGGGACCCCTTGTAAAGCGCTTTGAGCACATTTAGTGAATATTGCGCTATATAAAGCTCAAAGATCTTATCCATTCCTCAGCGGCCAGCGGCTTGAAGATTCCATCTCATGTTGGGGAAATACTGTCAAGGGTCTCAGCACCTTCTTCATTTGCATTGGGTGCTTCTGGTGGTGCTGGTGCTGCTAGTACTGCTGCTGCTTCTGTTTTTGGTTCTGTGTCTGATACAGCTTTTGCACTGGCAGACGGCCAGAGGCTACCACTGGCACGAGATATGACAAGGATACCTTTTTCTAATGATGTAAGTATTAACTATTTTATGAATGATTTTTTTAAAAAGTCCCTCAAAGGGACATAGACACGGTTTTTTCTAGTGTTAAATGGACATTGGTAGTTTATGGATAGGACACTAGTTTGTCACAAAGTGACTTCTGCCAAATCTAAATGTCCCAGCTCTCAAATCACTGCTGAGTTGTAAGAGGAGACAGAAAAAAAAATCACTCGCACACTGGATCAATATCGGTTCGTTTCTGTGCATCTAATGCTTACCAACTGAGCTTTCATATCCTCCTATTTTCTGTGTGTGTGTGTCAGCCTAAAGGTATATCATAGGTTATTTTTTCCACTGACTTAATTAATCATGATGATAAAGGTTGATTTTCATCATGACAATTGCTTAAAATAATACAGTTATCAAAGCAAATTGGCTTGGTGATGAGGCAGTCTTTTGAGGTGTCTGATCCTGGTCTTTTTCAGTGTATGTCGTTTTAACACCTGATGAAAGACTATAAAAATCGTCAAATATCAAACATGAATAGAAACAACAGTTTTATTAAGAGCAATATTGTGAAATGTTTAAATTCCCTCTCTATAAAAGCTCTGTATAATTTATTTTTGCTCTTTAAATTAAAGCTGACAGCATCACTTTATTGTATTTTATTCATTTATTTATTATTATTATTTTTATTTTTTTTACATTTTAAGCTTCAAACAAATTATTCACAGTATGAAAATTGGTGCCATCTTTGTTTTATGAAAACTTCAAAAGTTTGCTTTGATTTTGTTTTTCTAACATTTTGCTCAACATCATTTTGAAAAGAAAAGAAAAAAGAGGCAAAAAAAAAAAACACTTTTGCTTTATGTTGTAATTATTTATGCAAAAAGTGATGCAAGCAATATCACATGTTCTAAAAATAAAATTCTAATCTTAGTTTTTTTTTTTTTTTAACTTTTATTATCTTCCAGGCCATAAAAAGTGCTGCCAGAGCAATAATATTGGAAGAGACTGATGGTCAAGCGATGAGTATTGTCAAAGAGGTTCTGGAGTCGGAGAAAGTGAGACAGATTTGTATAGAATCAGTGTCCAAAGGCATTTTAGAATCTGCTGTGGAGGAAAATGTCAGGTAAGTTTAACCGTGGCCTTCGTAAAGTTATTGCCTGATACTGACCAAAAAATGATGCCAAAATGCCAGTCTTTTCCACGAAAGAAAACAAATCGTGAGTTGTATTCAATAGTTCAAGCAATGAAATAACTTGTTTCCATGAGCTCTACTAACGACAGCTCATTAGGCGGTGCAAAAACCAAATAATGACGTCAAACTGCCAGTCCTTTTGGATTTCAGTATCAGGCTATAACATAACGATGGCTATGGTTTAACCCTCAACAGACGGGGTTCAATTTCATTTAGAGCTAAAGGAATGCAGAGCTGCTGCCAATTGTGGGCCAGAAAAACATAATTGTAATTGTTTGCTTTTTCTCACCTCTTCGTGATTGTTTGCATGTCCTCTTAAATCTTCAATATTTAAATGTTTGTATGCTTTTCCTCACAAATACAAAAAAAGTTGTATTTTTTATTCCTTAATTTTCACAACCTAAATCTAAACAACATTGTTCAAAAGGAGATAAAGATAAAGGGAGTAAATCTGACTCATGAATGAACACCACAAAACAAATGACGTTTCGACCCTTGACCTTTATCAAGTAAACACATTTATATTTATATTAGATATATTGTTCAAAAGCATTAGTGGTTTGTTTGATACCATACTTACCTCCTTACTTTTAGATTTAAATTATTTTTTAAAATGCTGAAAATTAAAGTTTTTGAAATTCCTTGCCAAATCGTACACTTGATTATTTCCAAACTTATCAAATGGGAGAGCTGACTTCAGATTTATATTTTCGATATGTTCACTTTTTCACCAAATATTAATGACTGTTTTTTGACAACCAATTTCAATTACACACTTTTTCTTGTATTGAAGTTGTCAGCTGTGATCTTGCAAAATTTCATTAAGAGTAACAATATAATAATAATAATAATAATAATAATAATAATAATAATAATAATAATAATAATAATAATAATAATAATAATAATATATACTTTATTCATCCAAAACAAATGGAAATTCGTTTACAGACGTGGCATGCATGAAAATTTATAAACACAAAGTTGAAAATCTATGGCGACAATGTATACACATATATATGCAAATGCACAAAAATGTAAGAATTTACAACCAAGAACCAATAGCAACACTTTATATATTAATTTGATAAATTGAGATAGGCCATACCTCTGGCCTTTTGTCCAAACTTTGTGTTTATGTAAAAGATAGTATTTAATTTAAATCACAGTTGCGCTTCGTCTCTGGCTTTATGGAAGTTCAAATTGTTTCACATAGGACATATTGATTTTTTTTTAAAATAATAAAAGTAAACTTTTATAAAGAGTAATATCTTTTAAATGTCCTCATCACTTTACAAATGGTCCAAGTCAATAGTAACACTGAACATGTAGAATATGGCATACGCCTATCAGGCGCTCTCACAATTTTTAAGAAACAATGCTATCGACCAGGGCTGTTATCAGCCAGGTGCTCATTTTACATCTTAATATAATGAGAGAATATGAGTAAAGAGCAAGGACTCCAAGTTAGTTGTACTACTGCCCACAGCAGGACTTGGACCAGGGACCTCAAGATCTAGTGTCATACCACAGGACCACAAAGCCGCACAATACTACCTTTTTATATTTTAGTTATGAGTCGTGAGTAGATATTACAATAATAATAATAATAATGATAATATTGACGATAATGATAATATTAAATATTTTTTATACATCCCCAATCGTCAAATCTTAAAGCACTTCAGATTAGGTTGTTTAATAAATAAAATAAAAATAAATAAAAAAATAAATAAATTCCCTTTATTCATCCCTAAGGGGAAATTTTTCTTTAGGGTTTATTCCAAGGGAAGACTGGAATAACCCAGGCGTCAGCTGCAGTGCAGCGCCGCAAATTGAGCTAAGGCTAGGTGACTTGCTCAAGGCCACACAACGCGGCGGGTAGTCGAACTCGGTACCTTTCAGGTACGAAGCAAACACCGTACCGCTGAGCCACGCAGTCCAATAACTTATTGATTTTTAATGCTGACATTAAATGTTATTTGCAAAGCTTGGTCCTTAACTCGTTCAATCCTAGAGGTTTTTGCTACTTTTCAAAATTAGTAAAAATGAGCATGTACATAGATAATTTTATTCAACTATCGTTAAAATCCAAAAACTAAAAACATTAGCTTTGATACTACGCCTATAATTTGTCTCAGAAAAATGAAATAAATCGGCATGGGGTAAAAGTAACCCAGGTAAACTACGGATATAGTCGGTGTTAGGGTTGAGTGAGTTAATAAGACAATCCTGATTTTAAAAATTACTTTTGTCTTGTGCATTTTTTACCCTTGCGGTGATAGTTTTTTGGGGGGTTTTTTCCCCACAAAATCAAAGATTCAATGCTGATTTTTAAGATGAGGTGTGTTACTCTCATGCATTTTGTTTCCAATGACAGATCAGTAGCTACTCATGTGATAGAGGAGGAGGAACAGGCACTCCGACACGCCCTTGAGGAAGCTAGTAGAAAGCAGAAGTGTATGGAACATCTTCAGAATGAACTCGTTGATGAAGTAGTCGATACTCTGGTAAACGATGTGACTCGAGAAGAGTGGAAGTGAGTTTTGGGATTTTAAAGATTCTTAAAATGAAATACTTTTTTCATTAGGTCCTCCTAATGCATATTTCTATTTTGGTATTCATAGTTTCCAGGTGTGATCCAAGTCTAGAAATTTTTTTTTAAAAGGTAGGAGATAGTTAATGGTAGTTCTTCAAATTAATTGAATTTGTGCTTATGTTGTCAGAATCGAATAAGAAGCAAAAGAGAATATTTCAGTGTGTATTTCTGTCTTTCACTAAGTCAAAACATGAAATGAAGTAGGATTGTTATAGATTCATTGCTTTTTTAAAGCTTGAGGTTGGATGATTGTTTTTTTTTAAAAGAATATTTTTCTTAAAGTACCTAATTAACCTGTTATCATTTTTTTCAAAATTAAAGATTATATTTTAAAAAGAATTTCACATCTTAAATCCCATTTGTAGACTAGTGGAAGAAGAACGTCATCGTCTTGCCCTTGATCGTTGTGCCCGGTCATGTACAGACACAATCATGGATTTGGTAGTGAGAGAGCAAATAGATGACATTGCAACTGAGGTATTTCAAGTGGAGGTTGTGGCCAAGAGGGAGAGATTAGCAGCTACAGAGGCCAGGATTCTGTATGAAAAAATGAGACATTGTTTTCAAGTAAGATATTATTTCTTACCTTGGGTCAGAGGTAAATTATTGATTTAATCTGTTATTAGAGAGATAAGCTTAGAATAAATACATCTGAAGATTGCAAGAAAACATGAAACAGTAGTGCTCAACAAAAATAAATCTTTTAATATTTTATTATATATATATATATATATATATATATATATATATATATATATATATATATATATATATATATATATATATATATATATATATATGTGTGTGTGTGTGTGCTATTTCAGAATCTTATATATTATACAACAACTTCATTCCACTTTCTGAAGATTGCAAGAAAGCATGAGACAGTAGTGCCTAGCAAAAATAGTTTCTTAAAGACTTTATTATATGTATGCTTTTTCAGCATTGGCATAAATCATATTTATATACATTAGACATCATCTTCAGTCCACTTCCTGAAGATTGCAAGAATGCATGAAACAATAGTGCTCAACAAAAATTGTTCCTTACATATTTTATTATATGTATGCTTTTCCAGCGTTGGCAAAAATCATATTTAAGAAGTGTGCGTGTGAGGAGAGCAATGCTTGATTTCCCTGTTGCCCCTCCAACTCGATCACATTCAGCTCAGTTGTCGGCCCTTATACCATCTCGACCTTCAACTCACATCACAGGAAATTCTTTTTATGTGGGAGAAAAGTAAGACTTTTATTTAAGTTTATGAAATTTTTGTCTTAACAATATTACAGAATCTAAAATCTCAGTTTCTCATTGAGCAAAGTTTAAGAAAATGATTGACTTTGAGAAAGCAAACAGCTTATTGGGCTGTGAAACTTATTAACCTACGATTGGTTATCATTAACTCAGAACTCATAGGGAATGAGATTAGCTGAAGAGTAGGGTCCCTTGATTGGACGTCACCGGCGGAAAAGTTATTAGAGAGAGAACATCATGTTGGTTGTGCGCATGTCTCTTGTCCTCGCTTCCGGTGAAAGCGACATGAGACACTTCACCGAAAGCGAGGACGAGAGAGACGCATGCGCAAAACCATTTTGACGTTGTCTCTGTAAGGTGACGTCCAATCAAGGCTACTCTTCCGCTAATCTCATTCCCTATACCACCAGACTGAGATGCATACAAATAACGGCTACTGGGAATTCTTAGCACCCAATAACAAAATCCTACAATTTTAGTAAAATTGTGATGAACTTTGAGTGAAAATGTTGATGGCAAAGTGGAAATAAAGGGTAAACCACTCACTTAGTTGGTGCCATATATAGATTACCTACAAGAAACTCTGAATATTGTGCTGACTTTACAGGGATATTAACACAATAGCTGCAAAGTCCTGCCCTCTTTTGTCTCTAATAGAGTGGTGACACACTACTATAGCATTAAATCCCGCTCACTCTCGATTCTTCAACCTGTCACAATTTCATCAATGATGAAATTTAATCATATTTTCTTTGATTGATTTCTTGAATTTGCCACTTTTTGAGGGTGAAAATTTGTTGCGATTAACCAAAGTTTGTTGCAATTAACCAGTGACTTTTATATAGAATTAATTCTTGGGAAATGTTGCGATTAACCAAAAGTTGCAAATTAACCGATTGTTCGCAGCAGTAATAAAAGTTTAATTTTCTCCTTATAACAATTATGCTGAATTGAAATGGTTTATAGAATTTGAGTCATATTTTTCTTGCAACATCCTCCTTCAGGGCCAAGCTTACGGTGACGTCACCTATGGACACCCTATACAATAACCTCCATCTGTCTGCCAAACTGTCCATGGCATCTGCTCAGCAGATGTTAACAGGCCTTCGTATGTGGCAACCCTTAGACATCCCTAACACTGTGTCTCGTAAGCTCGTCAACCTGCTCCAGGAGTGGAAAGAGTGTAGTATTGTTGGTGAGTGAGTTGGTGTATTTACCAAAATTAAACAATATAAACTGTAAACTCTGACAGTACTAATATGAGCTTTAAAAAAAATACACCCCTGTCAATATTCTGCTCCTCTTTTCTTATTCCCTCCTTTAAAAAAGGATAAACGTAATCATAGCAAGTGTGATGGAGGATGTGGAGATGGTGGCTGACAACACGTTGTGCTGCTATGAGCAAATGTCTCCCCCCTTCCACACACAAACACAGAAACTTACATGAAGTAACTAAATCACAAAATAGCAGGCTTCTGCATTATACACCTAGCAAAAGTTTATAAATTACTCTGACAATTAATACCATGTCCCAATTAAAATCTGACAAATAAGGAGTACCCATTTTTTTTTAATGACAAGAGTATGGATCACATTGTGAACTAGTAAGTTCTGAGTTGTGATTTGGATGTTGAAAGATATAAGGATATTCTATTATTAATCCAAAATTGAGGAGCAGCAAATTCAACCATTTGTTAAGCTTATACAGTGTCTCTGGTTTTATCAGTTGTAGTTTGTTGTGTATTGATGTGTAAAATAATGATTTACTTTAATCATTTTAGACAAGGACACACAGTATATACAGTGGAAGCTAGTGCTATCGACACCCATCCAGAAAACTGACCAGGAACTTGATTTTTTTCGATGGGTTAAGACCAAGCTGGGATGGGAGATGTCCGAAGATGAAAGCGACCATAAATTGGTGACAACTGCTGAAGTAAGTGTTTGATTTAAAAGGCTTATTTATTACAAGAATTATTCTGTATATATATATTACATAGAAAACTTCCAGCAGCTTTGTTCAGATATAACTTGAAAACGGTCTCAATGTGGCAGAAGAGTAAGGCATTGGAAGGTAAAGTGGGCAAACCAGGTTCAAACCCTATTTCAGAAAGTAAGCATTTTCAAATTCAGCCCTTAGTGATAAGTATGCTGTTTGTCATATTTTATGTTTAGCATGACCAGTGACAAATGTCATAAAGCTCTGGCTCTTGCATTGTGTCCTTGGGTAAATCACTTTATACACAATAACCCACGCGACTCGTGTGTAAATGAGTATCTGGCAATAAGGATTGATGAATATTGTGCTAGTTTTAGTTTACAAGTCCTCATAAGGCAACTTTCACTGTATAAAAGGAAATCTGTTTCCATGTGGATGCTGGGGGAATGAATAAAACAATTAGAAGCTCTTTGACTTTGAGCACGGTGACATTTATTTATGTTTAAAATTGATAATAACTTATTCACTCTAAATGTTTCAATTACAGGGAGATATCATAAGCAAGTACACAACATCTCTAGTGGTGCCACATACCAAACCCTTGTCCCTGAGTTTTTGTGTACGTAGTTTCCATGGAAACTGGAAGGATACTGAAGCTACTAATGCTGCCAAACTGGATGTGTTGAAGGGAATGAATGGACTGGTGTTTGTCACATCAGATGCCAGAACTCTTTTATCTACTGAGGTGTGTTTTGATTGCATATATGTGAACCCCCCCCCCCCCCTCTGCTCAAAATGGAATTAAGTAGGATTTTTGAACTTTTGCGTTTGTTGTACCTAAGCAAAGATTATTTTATGGCTTAAATTTTGATACCAAATATATAAAATTCTGATCACTGATTGCTGAAATATGAACTTTTGAGCTGGGGGTTCACAGAGTACACATAGCTTATTATATATAATGATATTAATCGGAGAGTACAATTTTGGTTCAGGAGATAAACAAAATATATAAGTAATTTGCCTAACACAGCTGTTATTTATTTTGGTAAAAATGATTGCCAATCGACCAGTGTCTGTATTATGGCACAGGATTCGCTTGTTCATTAGAGTGAAATGCTTGAGAATTTAATGAAAAACTACATAGAAACCATTGCTATTACCAATTTCAGTTCTATCGGTCATAGGAATGCTCTTTTGCTCTTTGGGAGGAAGATATTAAATATTTTTTAATGAACACCCTTGCTTGTGTCAATTTAGTATATTTGTAATTATTTTTATGTCCAACTTTGGAAAAAATATAAGAAAAAACCCCACTGGGTGGGGTTCCTGACCTCCCATAGTGGACAGGGAGGTACATACTGTGTCTTCTATTTCTATCCCCTTATATCTGTTTTTCAACACTCTTTCTGTCTTTGTCTTGGAATGAGATTACTTGGTTTTGTCAGGGCCCTGGCCGGAGTCCTGGCTGGGAGGGAAACAGTCAAATGCATAGTTATTGTTTTGGGAGATGATATTTTTTTCCTTGTAAATCATCTCTCTGTTATTTATTATTATGTTTGTTTTTTTGAATGTATATTGTAAGCATTTGAGTGTATTCCTCTTTGTTGGATTTTGTGCTTGTGTCTGGATGAGACTAATAGGTGATCTCAAACAAAGTACATTGGTGATATGCTCTTGGAATCTACATCTAATCCCTATTTGTTCCCAGTTCCCCTTGTCTTACTTTCTCTTAGGTGCTTTGATTGTAATTCTAGAACTTTTTACTATCCCATTTTCTTCCTTTTTACTGGCGCTGATATGACCTTAATGTGTTGCAAGCGCCGTTAAAAACAAAACAAACAAACAAAAAACCCAGCAAATAAAATAGTGACACAGCATTTTATTTGCCTGGATTAACATATTTATATATAATTGCTTTTTTTCGATCAAAGGAGGCCGTGTGGAAGAAAGACCGCCTAAGATTAAATGACATGCTGACCAAGAAAGCCAGACATCCAGCAGTTCCATTGGTTGTCATCATTCCAAGATTGACCCCTGACCTTTCTGTATCTACTGATATTCTTGATGACCGTCTTCAACTGAACCAGCTTCATAAGAAAGGTTTATTGTCCACCGTACATTTTGCCCAACCCTGCATTGCTGTGGAAAATTATGGAGAGGATTTTGGAACTGAATGGACCACTCAAGTATGTCTAGTTCTTTCTTTCTATTTTAGTTAGTTTATTTATTTTTGTTATGAATTTTTGCATCATTTTTGGTAATTTCTTTTTTAAAAAGAGTCTTGTTCACTCAAAGGAGAATAATCATAATTAAAAATGAATTATTATATCCTTAAATATGTTTGGAAAGTTTTTTTTTTAGACAATTCAGAATTTTAAGGAAAGAAATTAACCCATCAAGTACTTGTAAATTAAAGGAGGACGCAGTAAAACTTGTCAGCATTATAAATATAAATTGTTCTCCGGACAATTCCTAAACATTTGAAAATTTGCAATTAGATAGTTTTAAAAGATTGTGTTCATCACTTCATTTTTGTCAATCATAATTCATTTGAAAATTTCATCACTGTTCGCTTGTCAGCATTATAAATATAAATTTTTCACCGTACAATTCCAAAACATCTGAACATTTGAAATTAGATCGTTTTAAAAGATTGTGTTCATCACTTAATTTTTGTCAATCATAATTCATTTGAAAATTTCATCAGTGTTCGCTTGAACGTTTTAAGAAATTAAATCATGATCCATGTCAACACAACACAAACGCAACACGTTTTGATGATGTCATGATACTATTTATAGCAATCTCTTAACATAAACTGAGAGGAAGTGAAATCATTTTGCAAACATCATTTACCTCTAGTGATGTAATCCCTCTGTCTTTCAGTTGAGCAATTGTATCCAGTTCTTAGCTTCCCACATTCCTCCACCTCCTTCCTTGGCCATCAAACCCTTGGCCGATTACGTAGAGGACGGAGTCGTGGAGCTTTATAAGTCGACAGTCTATCAGGATCTTAGGACTCGAACCAGACACCAATTGTTGCATCAGGTATTTCAACGTATTCATTTTTGTCTTATTCTATCAAGTCAAGAAGAAGAAAAAAAAACATGTAATAATAATGATATGAATAATCGTCTTAAAGCACTTCTATGAGTCTCTTACCATGTTCATGCATTTCATAATGCTTCATTTATTCCTTCAATGAACTTTGGAACCAAAGTTCCATTTCATATAGTACAAGTCACCTGTTTTAGCATTCTTTACAATATCCATTGACACCTGAGTCAAGTGGGGCACTGTGTATAAAGTGCTTTAACAAAGTGTTGTAATCCTTAACACCCTCCAGTTACAGGCTTCACCTTTCTTTTTTTTTTTCATGAAGAAAATAGAACTAGCTTGATCGCCCAAATCTGGTGTTGGAATGCGTGTGTTTAAATATTTCATTAATTTGGTAAACTAATTTGAAACTTAGTTAATCAGGAAGAAAAATTGAAGGAATTTAATTTAAATGGGATTGAATATTTCAGCTTAGACAAATGGTTTACATCATTTTTTTTATTAATCTTAAAAATAATTAAGAATATATTTTTCATTGTTTCCTCATTTCCTGCAGTCTCCCAATACTCTTCTGTCCCTGTACAATGATGTGATAGATCATTTGGCCATGGTCATAGCATCAGACACTCTCACAAAGTCATCTTGGCCTGCACCAGAGTTTGATCAGCAGTCCGTTGGTAAGAAATACGTTGGATCTTTCTTTTTTTTTTTTAAAGTGAGCTTTTATCCAGTGCTTTATCTACAAATTGTGCTGACAACACTTTACAAAGGGTCCCAAGTCAACAACAACTCCTAACAAGCAGGCAGGACGACATATGATGCCCATAAGGCAGATTTACAATTCATGCTTTTGTCAGAGACAACATTGTTACTGGCCAGGTCCTCATTTTACACCTTAGAATGATAAGAAAATGTGAATAATGAACTTTTCGCAGGGACTTCAGTTTGCTCTGTCCTCAATGGGACTCAAACTTGGAACCTGCAGATCACAAGCTTTCTCACACCATAAACCACAAAGCGCACAAAACTGATAGAAAGAAGGAGGCTCTAGCATCGATCCCAAAGAAAAAAAAATGTTGGAATTTGTCTGAGAAATAATAAAATATTATAACAGTGATATCATATAAAACATGATGAATATTGATTTAGTTGCACACAAGATTAAACAATTACAATAATGAGTGCGGCCATGTGGTCTTGTGGTATGACACTTGCTTTCAGATCGGAAGGTCCTGGGTTCTAGCCTCGTGCTCGGCGCATAGTTTAGTCCTTGGAAAAGGCTCTTTACTCACATTCTCTCACCGTACTCAGGTGTAAAATGAGTTCCTGCCGTTAACAGAGTTGTCTTTGTCCGAAAAATTGTAATATCGCCTAACAGGCGTCATGTCCCGTCCTACATGTTATATGTTGCTGTTGACCAGGGACCCCTTGTAAAGCGCTTTGAGCACATTTAGTGTATATTGCGCTATATAAAGCTCAATTTTTAAAAAATCATATTCTGATACATTTAATACACATATCAATAAATTGGAAATAGATAATTAAATTTACTACAAATAAATAACTATTATCTACAAATAAAATGAGGAAGCATTGATTATATTAGTATTAGTGAGAATATGTGGGATATGAGAATATTTAATGAAGTTTTTGTTTGTTTTTGTTTTTGTTTTTAAATTACACCCTTCCGTATGTAATTTTAATGTTTTCTCTTAACCACTCCATGAATGAAAGTTTATAATTCATCAAACAAATGTCTAATGTCAACAGGAATCATCCATGTTGTTTATATGAATACGAACTAATAAGGATTAGTAATCTTGTCCGATGAAAAATATGAAAGTGTCTGAGGTAGGTATCAAGCCTAGACCTCCCCCCCTCTCTTTCTTCTAGGCTATATGCTGAACCTTTCAACTATCTCAATGTAGCAAAAGATATCCTTTGAAAATAACACTTGTGTTTGTTCAATTAAAAACCCCCCAAAAAACAACCTTATAACACATAATCTATAATCAACACAGACCTTAAATCAGACTGGAACTCCACGGAGCATTTGTGTAGTATCTACGAGCTCATGACCAAAGTGAGATTGCCCATGTTCCGGTACACCGACATGGAAATTGACAGCTGGGATGTTGCGTGTCAGGATATTTGGAAGTACATCGAAACCGTTACAAAGAGAGACAGTGGCTCCGCTAAAATTTGTCTTTATCAAAAGTAAGTCGTGGAATGTAATTATTTTACACATATTTTTACACATAATGGTAGCACGTCTGACCGGTAATCAGAAGGTCTGAGGTTTGATCCCCAGTTGAGGTCGACTAATTTTTTGGGATGGTTTTTTTTTTCTTGTGTTTTTCTTTCTTGCTTTGTCCAGCATCTTTCATACACAGTTCAGTTCTTTATCTTACACCGGTGCCTGCTCCTTAATTTCTTAATTTGGTGAGGGTTTATAGTTTAAGGAAAGCATGCACCACTTATAGTGTCGTCACAATCACCACAGCATTGCCTTCATTGCCACCACTGTCACATTATCATCATCATCATCATCATCATCATCATCATCATCATCATCACTATTGCTACTTCTGCAACAATCACATCATCATCTCTACTGCTACTACTATAAAGACCACCACATCATCATCATTACAATATAATTTTGAGATGCATACATTTTGTATGGCATTATTCAGTTTTTGAGGTTTATATAATTTGTTAATAAGGGGTGAGATAGTTTTCGATATTGTCTTAACATAAGTATTGTCATAAACGCATTTGATTTTGTCAGTGGAAATTTCTCTTTGGCTTTGAAATTTATTCTAGTGGTGTCAGAAACTCCAGCGAGACGAATTTTGGACCCTCATTTCGGTTTTAGATTGTTTTGTTGTTTATAGCTTGAATTGTTAAACTTGGTTATTTAAGCAGGAGTTCTTTATTTACTTATTGTTTAAAAGTTTGAAAAGATTTTAGAGAAAAACTGTAATAATTTTGCTGTGTTTATTTTACAAATAAATGAAAAAGAACAAGTCAAATCACAACCAGAGGAGATCGACCTTAGTCACTTTTATGACACGTATTGATCTTGCTTTACATTGGAATTGAATCCAAAATTGCTTTCTTCTTGGTTAACTGGTTTGAATTTTAGAAATGATGGAATTTTATTGGTTTGTGATAACAGTGTAGAACTGTAATTGCTATTGGGTAATGAAATGTCGAATCAGTGCTCATCATTATTCAAAACTTATGGTGTATGAAATATTTTTTTTATCATTTCATAATTTTTTTTTTTTTTAGGGTGATTGAGTTACTGAACACAAGCAAGAAACGTTTTGATCAGTTCTGCTGGTTGGCCTCTAATGATGGAAACTGTGAGCCAACTTATGTCAATATGGCCTGGACTGACTTGGTTGAAGCTTGCATCCATTACAAAATGGTCTCGCTACGCACTGGGCACCTACATCTCAGCAAAGATGTACGTATGTTGTAGTTGAGTAAGATTCAAATAAAATTTTAATCAAGTAATAATTTTTATTTTTATTTCAGCTGTGAATTGTAAATGAAAATGATGTTGTTATGTGAATTTTCTGATTACATTACATAACATATTACTCATCAGAATATAATTTAAGCTCAAGCTATTGTTTTTTTTCTTGAAATTAGTTTTTTCCTTATCGTCTTGTGTCAAGTAAAATTATTGACCGAAGCAGGGGCCCCAAATGATTTGAGTAGGTTTTGTCACAAAGGAACTGAAGACATTTTAGGGTCAAATAGTAAATGGAGGAATAGTTTTGCATACAGAACATCCTTTAAATCTCAGTTTAATTTTAAGATTATGTTATTATAATTTTGATCTTGAGTTTAAATAGTCCATCTCCATTTTATATCTAATTTATTTGCATTGAATCAGTCAAATGTCGTTATTAATGTTAGCGAAGAAGATCGGTGTAAGTATGTGTGTGTGTGTGTGTGTGTGTTTATGTTCTTGTATCTGTGTTCTCAAAATAGACAAGCTATATTGTTAAATTAATTGGGTGAATGAATGTCTGAATGATATATAAGATAAGATAAGATAAGATATACTTTATTGATCCTGAATGGAAATGATCATAATGTTACACATCATTCATCGTTATATTAGCACAGATTTATACACTGTCATGAACTAATTGATGAAAATACGTAGCTAATTAAAGCAAAATAAACAGCAAATATAATAAAATAAAATAAAATATAATATTCATAAAATATACAGCAGTTACAAGCAATGCTATAAAAATCGGACATGAAAGAAGTGAAGAGTTGTAATAATGGATTTGTAATGTAAATAGAATTTTGAAAATAGATTGTGAAGGATTGCACATAGCCAACCAGGTTGATAAAAAATATAAATAAAGCATGGTATTTGAATGTATAAATATATTAATAATGTAGATATAGCACCATGTAAACATGCATAAATAAATAGATTTTAGAGAGAACTAATTGATGAAAATACGAAGCTAATTATAAAAACAAACTTTTATAAAGGTTTTGTATGAAATTCTAAAGTGCTGCTGAGCACTGATGTGGAGATTGAGTGCTATATAAGTAAATGATTATTGTTATTATATATGAATTGGTGACACAATCTTTCTTCTTTTATGTAAGTTAAAAGCCAAGATTTATAATCTTGATGTTAGGCAATCCTATACTTATTCATTAAAGCGCATTATGTTAAATTATAGACTCTTGATTGATACACACATGATTTTCTTAAGAAAATTGTCAATTTTAATTAGAATTTTTTACTAATTTACCATCTAACAAGTCTTCTTGTTTCATAGAAAGCACTTTTGGTATGTGTAAATTAGTGATATTTGTCCTATTTGATTGTTTGTTCCTAGGAAAGAGAAAAGGAGGATGAGGAAGAGCCAGAGGGAGAAGAATTTGAAGAGATAATTGTATATTATGACCAATCAGAACTAGAGGACTATGAGACCCCATCTGTTTGGATCGAGGCCTTACGTGATACTGAGACAGTTGGTGAGTGTCCCACAAAACCTACATTATTAAACCTTTTGTAGTTATTGGGAAAACCCAATCTTAGTATATCATTATAGATGTAAAATCTGGCAACCTTTTATTCTTTTTAAAAATAAAAAGTAGGTGTTCAAGAAATACTCATATCCACACGTGTCCAGTTTTACTATAAAAAAATTGATAATTTTTTTTTAGTAGTCAAATTTCCAAGACTTTATTTCAGCCAAAACAATGCAGGTGACTGGAAAAAAACAAACAAAATTTAGCAAATAAAGCAAAAATAACATGGGTGAAGTTATTACGTCATGAAAGGATTCTTGAATTCTTGTTTTTGAAATTTTGAACTATTTCCCAACGCAGGGCTCCTGTGGTTGGTAACTTATTTGAAATTTTGACCTATTTCCCAACGCAGGGCTCCTGTGGTTGGTAACTTATTTGAAATTTTGAACTATTTCCCAACGCAGGGCTCCTGTGGTTGGTAACTTATTTGAAATTTTGACCTATTTCCCAACGCAGGGCTCCTGTGGTTGGTAACTTATTTGAAATTCCAAATGTAAGACGTAAAGAAACTTTTATTTCATTTATCTGAGTGCTTTAGGAAACCAGCTATACTGTCAAATCACTAATTTTTCCCCAGTGATCCTTTTATAATATACCTCCATTATTGTCATTATGATTATCATTATTATAATATCCACTATCATCAATATCTCCATCACCATCACAGACCTGCCAACTATTACGGAAAAATCGTAAAAATACGAATTTTTGGCTTCCACAATAGAAATAAATAGACATTTTTGATTCATTAAAATGTGATAAAAAGAAAACTTTGATGCTACAAAGCATCTATTCAGGGTTTTGAAGACATATTTAATACTGATAAATGTAAAATATTAATTTGTAAAGTTAATTATAGTAACTTCTATTTCTTCTCTCTGAAAACTACGATTTTTTTTACATTTCAAGTTGGCAGGTCTGCCATCATCACATTTCATTTCAATGATTACGTACACCTCACATATTCATTACAGCTTCCCTCCACATCAAAGAAACCATAGGGAAGAAATCTGGAATCAAGAGGACTCGAGATGAAAACGAATCACAATATGAAACATTCAAGAAACGAAACCGCTTTGAGGTATCTCAAAATGAGACAGAGAAAAGTACAATAAGCACAGAGACAGCTGGTAAGTTCCAATGAATCTATGAAGAAATCTATAACTATTCTACCTGTTCAAGATAGAGCAATCTTATGCTTTTATTAAATAGGTTTTTAAATTAGACTATTATTACACCGCTCATAATTATAGTGAAAACCTGCTTTTATTTAATAAATAAATAAAATAAAATAAAATTCCCTTTATTCATCCCCAAGGGGAAATTTGTCTTTAGGGTCTATTCCAAAGGAAGACTGGAATAACCCAGGCGTCAGCCGCAGAGCAGTGCCGCAAAGTGAGCTAGGGCAAGGTGACTTGCTCAAGGCCACACAACGCAGCGGCAGGTGATTGAACTCGGTACCTTTCGAGTAGGAAGCAAAGACCGTACCACTGAGCCATGCTGCCCCTCAAACTTGACATAAACTTATTGAAGTTCCCTATTATTCTTTGTAATAAAATAGAGGCGTTCAAGAAATATCTATACTCACAAGCATCCAGTTTCATATGTGCATGCATCTACTTTATATTTTATTAATTACAATTGGTCAAAGAAAGTAAGCATTGGAAGTTCATTGGTGTGGAAAAATAACTTTTGATATATACTAGTATCTAGATAATTCAACAGTTTAATGGTTTCGTCTCTATAATTCAGTCAAAACACACAAAAAAAGATGATGATAAGCAATTCATTATAAAATATCTTTTGACTATTTATAGTAATGATAGATTTATTATAGTATTCTTGCACTCGTGTCTTTGGAATTTCAATTTTTTTCCCCAAGGTCCCCCTGGATTATGAAACTCAATCAAAACTCTAAATTGTTTTTTGTTTTTTTTCATATCATTTGTAAAAAAAAAAAAAAAAATTATGACATCATAAGATAAGGCATTCCACATTTATAAACCGAGTAAAAAATTTGAGTAAGCGAAATGCTTTGGATCAGCAATTCTCTCTTTCTTTCACTTTATATCTCTCCCTCTTTTCTGGCCAACTATTTTTCTTAGTTCATGTGTTCCTCAGATTATTTTCACACCGATAGTTTGAAAGAAGACTTTCTTTCTCCTATAGAAATCCTTTCAGAAAACTTTGCTGAAATTGTATAGGGATTTGATGTTGGGAATAAGTTGGCCCTGTAAAAAAAAACTAAAGATATTTTTAAAATTTCTTTCTCAGTTTCATGTAAAAAGTATAGACATTTTTCTTAGTCTTTAGCTGGCAATATTGCTGAAGTCCAATTTTTGGACAATATATACTCGTACTACACTTTTGAATGAAAAGGCCTCAATTTAGAACATAGCAATTTTTGCTCCCAAGCTTTTTATTACAGTTACTCGTTCGTTCCATCAGCAATAAAAATGTTGAATATTTCATATGGTACAGCAAAACCAAGGATTGATGCGTTGACTGATTGACTGATTAATTTATTTAATGTTAGATTAATTGACCAATTGATAATGATGATAATATTTGGTGTCGAATTGCCACAATTGTAACAAATTGAAAACGAAATGAATATGTTTATGTTGTGTATGTTGCACGCGTGAAAGAAAGAGAGGAAGAGAGAGAGAGAGAGTGTGAGAGAGAGAGAAAATAAGTAGGAGTGAAATATCTGTTCAATGTTATAGTTATCATATAAAGTTATAACAAGTGTAACTTAATGACAAATTGCCATATTTATGGACAATAAAGATCTATTATTATAATTATTATTATTATTATCATTATTATAATTATTATTATTATTATTATTATTATTAATATTATTAATATTTAATTATTTCTCTTCTGAACAGATCCAGCTTTAAAACTCCTGTCTGAATCATACTTTGAAATGCTTGACAGCGAAAAGGAAGCATCCGAGAGATACGAAAACATTCTGGCATCTGTCCTTGAAATTTCCAACATAAACCAGTCAATCAAATTTTCAACTCCTTACTATCCAAATCGTGAACGAGAAAGTCAACAAGAAACTTTTCCCTCCTCAACTCCAAATAGTAAGACAGCTAGCTCGTCAATCAATGCCAGACCAGATC
The DNA here is from genome assembly GCF_034508935.2 of Berghia stephanieae. NCBI lineage: Eukaryota > Metazoa > Mollusca > Gastropoda > Nudibranchia > Aeolidiidae > Berghia > Berghia stephanieae. Next base: position 96,671,062 of record NC_088362.1, on the reverse strand, counting down.
TCAAACGTAGAAAGTTATCACAGATTTTGTCAGGATCTCAGGAAAACGTTTCACAACTATACTATGATAAATCAATGGAAGAGGAAGAAATTTTTGATACAGATAAAAGTAAAGACAATCCTGATTTTGAATCGACTTATGACAATTCGATAACTAACAGGTTGATGGACTTGAAGGCAGAGGTGGAGAGGCAGAAACAGCAGGATATCATTTATGAGATGAAGCTAAAAAAATGGATGATGGCAGATGATGACTCTTCTGTTTTGAATTAATCTTTGTTTTACTTTTCAAAGATATAACTGTCTGGTTATATATGAATCTTGTCAATTATAATTGCTTACCTCTGTGAAAATCAAGTGCAAAATTGTCATTTAATTACGTCTGTGGTGGTAGTTGCAAAATTTGGTTCTAGAACCTTGTATTTCAGTTGATTTTACAAAATAACAACTAATGATAATAGAAACATAAAATAATCATATGCATCTTAAGGGGACTTGATTTTTGATGGTGCAAAAAGCATAAGTTTTTTTGTGTTTATCGCAAAACTAGTCTTTTAGAGTGTGCTTTTCACTGTTAATATGTTAAAATGGAAGACAATCTTTGATAGCCTTTAAAAATTGAGCTTTATATAGCGGAATATCTACTAAATGTGCTCAAAGCGCTTTACAAGGGGTCCCTGGTCAACAGCAACATTTAACATGTAGGACGGGACATGACGCCTGTTAGGCGATATTACAATTTTTCGGACAAAGACAAGACCAGGTACTCATTTTACACCCGAGTACGTTGAGAGAATGTGAGTAAAGAGCCTTTTCCAAGGACTCAACTATGCGCCGATTATGAGGCTTGAACCTAGGACCTTCCGATTAAAAGCGAGTGTCATACCACTAGACCACATATCCTTGGTATAAATGGTCCTTAAATCTTCTCCTCTCTTATTTTCTTCATGTTTGAATATCTAGTTGGTAAAGGAATGCCATCGTCTACCTTAACTGTCAGGGACAGTCATTAAAACCATTTTTTAGCATTAAGAGTAAGAGTATCCCACCATATATAATTGTAATGAAGACAACTACTTATTACTTTTATCTCATGCTCATTGCATTACCTCTGTGGAGAAATGTAAAAATAATTCCTAGTAAAAATATTAGATATTGTGAGGATTTTGCAATATACTTTCAATAATTCTTATACAAAGTTGACCAAACATTAAAAAAAGATTATCTGCTACATTACCTGTTTTTTTGTGGGGTTTTTTTTTTCAATTTGTTAAGAAAAATAAAAATGTATTGAAAAAAAATAATCTTGCGGCCTCCTCACAAAAAAAAAACAATAATATCTAATGATTTTTCCCAGCAAATTTGCATGTACTTCATTAAGGAATAATTATCATTCTTGGATTTATAGTCCTATTAATGCGAATCCAGTGTAAACCAGAAATATCAATTCACCTACCATTTCCATATCAATGTCGAAGCATTTTTAAACAGGATGTCACAAGATCAAAGATAAATCTCAAACACACAATTTCTTGTAGCATAATCTGGTCGAGGCCTGCATCCTGCATCGTGTGTTCAAAGATTGGCGAATCGAATTCAAAATTGCCCGACAGTGCTCTGACAAAAAAAAAAGTCCTTTTTACACTCATTTAGCTATATCGGCCAGATATGTTTTATTTCATATTTCGATTGATTAAATTTATACCAAAATTGTCAACAGAAAAAAAAAAAAAAGAAAGAAAGAAAAAACAAACAAACCCCTGAGCATTCTTAGAAGTTTGGGATTTAATTTTTTTTTTTTTTGTATGTTGGAGATAATTTTAATCAATAAATCTGTGAAGTAAGTTTTCTTGCCAAAATGTTTAATGGCTGTCAGTGATTTTGGATTTTCCGTGTTCCAAGAATTTTTGGACTACACTGTTTTTACAATTTAAAAAGGAACGCAATATTTTTATAAGCTTAGTTCTGATATGAAATTTACATGTTTTATGTACATTTATAAATTTAAAATGATGTTGATTCATCTTGTTGAAATAAAAAAATTATTAAAACTTTTTATTGATTTGACCTTTACACAAGTGTTTTTTCCACATTAAAAATAAAGGCCTTCCATAGTGGGCAGGTAGGTACTTCTGTGTCTTCTATACCCTTATATCTGTTTTCCAACTTGCTTTCTGTCTTTGTCTTGGAATGAGATTACTTGGTTTTGTCCTGGCCCTGGCTGGATGCCCTTGCTATCCCTAGTTTTGGGGGATATTTTTTTCCTTGTAAATCATCTTTCTGTTTTTCACTGTATTATGTTTTGTTTATGTATTATATATGATTTGTAAACATTTGAGTGTATTCCTTAAAACTCTTCTTAAAACTTTTTACTATCCCATTTTCTTCCTTTTTACTGGCACTGATATGACCTAAATGTGTTGCAAGCGCTGTAAAACCCTTAAAAACGAAAAAAAATAAAAAAATAAATAAAGGCTTTCTTGAGATCAATAAGGTCTATGAAGCCAGAGTTTATCCCGGCTTCTTTAGCTATTGCTTGCTACCCTATTACAAAGTACTTTCCACCATCTCTAACAGATCAGGCTATCGAATCACTGCTGGATGGACAGGTTGGGGGAAGTAGAAAAAATCTCGACTACGCCCTGGAGCATCTGATCCAACAGCAGAGAGACCCTAGGAGTAAACTGCCAGAGAACTTGAATTTTGCTTAGATCACCACTACTACAACCACAACCACAACATAATCAGTCTACAAATACTATAACCACAACCACCATGAATACAACAGCCATTACATCATTGTCATTATCACCACTACCAAAACCACCACATTATCATCAATACAACCATTACCCCCACCACATCATCATTGTCACTACCACCACATCAAAATCACTACTACCACCTCCACCACATCATCATTATCATTATCACTACCACCTCCATCATCAACATTACAACCACAAGCACATTATATAAATCACTACCACCACCACTACTACAACAACCACATCACCATCCCTACCACCACTACTACAACAACCACCACATCACCGTCCCTATCCCACTACTACAACCACTGCCACATCACTATCCCTTCCAACACGACTACAACCACCACCACATGACCATCCCTCATACTCATACTAATACAACTACTACAACCACCACATCAGATCTTGAAAATTCTGGGGGAAAAAATAGCTGACAATATGGCAGAGTATTTGAAATCCATGATTATTGTTCAATCATATGCATTGATATCTTCGGCTAAGTTGAAGGAAAGTGAGCTATAGGTCCTTACACTGTAGTGGAAGCAGCAGTTAGTAGTTGAGGTGTCCCCACTAGCGGGTAAACTTAAGTGTCGAAAGGTTAATTTGTTGTTTTAAACCTTGAATTTTTAAAAATTCACCTTGAAAACTCTTTCAAAATCAAAATGGAATTGCTGTAGGAACCCTGGTAAAAGTAACAGTAACAGCAGTTCTCAAATTAATTTGTGAGTCTGTTAATTGTTAAACTTATGTGTGAATGATTACCCGACAGAAGGCAGTGACAGATGTAAGCTAATAATACAAAAAGGATGTTTATCAGGTGACTTGCACTGAATGAAATGGACATTTCTTTCCATGTCGCCTGCTTGGGAAACAACTAAAGAAATTGTGAAGCGTACAGAACATGGGGGGTCCATAAAAATGCCATTAATAACGATTCTCATTTACATGAAGGAAGGAATAGACATTAAAAGGACTTGATCATGAACCCTACAGAATTCTCAGCTGGGACGGGGGCCTTCAACCATCTGCCCCAAAGTCTTGAAATCAAGGCTTAAATCTCGGCAAGCCTCTCTAATTTCAGAATTTCAATAATCTCCATCCCAGCAGCAAATCACAGTCCAAAAAAAGTTACAATTAAGGTTGGAAACAATAGTTATAATCACTTAATTGCTAGTTTGAAATCATTTCAAAGTGCAGTGAAACCCACTTATGAGGTCATGGCTGAAACTGCAAAAACTATGTCACTGTTACAAACATTTATTACATAAGATCAATGCATAATACACTGAAAAAAAAAAATAAACAAAAGGAGACATTTTTACCAGATCTTTGCGACTGATGTAAATTGTAAAGCTGTGCAAGCTGTTGCTTGGCCCTTCATTCCATTGAATTGCTATTTTGTCTTACCATTTTATCCTTTAAACAACGCTGACCCTATTAAAAAGGATTACATTGTATAGTTTATGATGACAAAAGCACAAAAACTATTGGATTTGTCACAGTATTATTTATTTACAAGATGACTGATTGTCATGATTCATATCAAATATTACTTGCTAACTTGTAGTTGGAGCACATTTTAAAGAATTGGAACGAGAAAAATGAAATAACATCTTGCTTCATGGATATTATTGAACAGAACATCTCGTAAACAGTAATGTCAAATAAGCAAGTGAATGAAGACATAACTCGGGTCTCCCCAGGAAGGGAGATTTTTTTCTTTCTAATTGTAGCATCTGCTCATATATTACATTTTTGCAACAAGTTGTTTATCTATGGTAGTAAGAGTATGAGACTTGTTTATTTTGTGGTTTTAAAGGTTTTAAGGCCTTTAAGTTCATTTCAGTGCTAGTAAAAAGAAAAATGATAAGGGAAAGGTACGTTCTTCCTCTTCTTTCAGCTTATCCCACATTTTGCAGGGTTGCGAGAATAAAAAGGAAGATGATAAGGGAAAGGTTCTCGATATGAAATTAAAAGTAAGACAAAGGGTCCCTGTCAGGACTAGGACAAAATCTGAGCAATTCCAATCCAGAACAAAGACGAGAGTAATGTGGAGAAAAGGAAAACAGATAAAGTGGGATAGTAGGCATAGCGATAGTGACCTCCTTGCTCACCTTGGAGGTCAAAAGACCCCATCCCAGGCGGTAAGAGATTGAGAAGAGAGCTACATGAAATGGAAATGTGGTTTAAGACCTTCTTCAAGGGAAAATAAATATTGCATTGCAAATTATATTTATTGTGCATGGTGGACTGCAAATTATATAATATATTGTGCATGATGCAAAAATGCCCTGTAAAAAAAAAATTTAAACATTTAGGCTGTCCACAATGGTCAATTTTGTAATTTTCGACAAAAAATACAAAAATAATAGGGTTTGTTTTTTATAGACAGTTTTCATCACTTTTTGTGGACTGAATTATGACCTTTCGTCATTATTTATCCCAGAGAAACTAATGAAAGTGAAAGCTAGATCATTTCTATACTTAAAAAAAAAAAAATATACTATTTTCCTTTTGTGTCATTTGTTACAATGACAGCTACAGAACGGAATCTGCATCTTGTCATTCCATTGCACACCTTGGCAGAAAAGTTTTCTGCTTCCAGGTTTTTTTTGTTTGTTTGTTTGTTATAAAATTAATTTATTTTAAAAAATCAACGTTTTTAATTAGAGCTGCAGATTTTAAAGATATTTGTGTTAAAATTCATCCACGTCATGAAAAGATGGTATCTTGTCATGTGACATTTGAAATTAAAATAGCATATTGAGGGCTTCCAACTCTTAACCATGCAAGTGGTAAAATTATTTTTCTCAAAATCACCTCTCTCACACTTACACTGGTAGAACCAAGTCCACTTTGTCTATTTTTCTTTTGGTGCTTTAATTGTAATGCTAGAATTTTTTGACTATCCCATTTTCTTCCTTTTTATTGGCGCTGATATGACCTAAATGTGTCTAAAGCACCATAAAACCCTTTAAAACGAACAGAGTAATGCTTCAGGGTATTTATTCCGAAAAGAACTCTGATCATGGTCCATGCAAAGTCATCTTGCTTCTTCCCCCTTTCCAATCAACAAAAATAAACAAACAAAACTCTGCAAATCCCGAAAAATTAGCAAATCTGTACACTCAAGCACGGAAATCTGGAAAAATCTCAAACTCAATACAATTCCCAGTTTTAATCCCTCTATTATGTTAGTTTTGGCAACGCAAAAATCTCAAACACTTTCCGAGGCCAACACGGAAATCTCAAACAAACTAGACATTCCCGTGCAAGTCCAGTGAATTTTTTTTCTCAAATTGTTTGTGTTGAATGGAAACAAAAGATGCCATCACTCTCCCTGTAGTGCTAAGTGTCAGTTAATGTATTACGCGTGTGTGTGTCCCAATATATGTGTGTGTGTGTGTATCCACGCATCTGTGTGTGCATGTTGAACTGAGAGGGGATCGCAAAGCATGTTTGGCCAGGGTCTCACGCACACCACCTATCACTCCATCGCCTTGTATTTGATGACGTTACATCACACTCTTATTGTGTACCAGTGCCATTATCATGACCTTTACCGTTGGGATGGGAGACTAGCAAGGCAGTGATGCTTTAGGTGGTAGCTGTTACGTATTAAAATGATACAAACAATTAGGGATGGGAAAGATGGGGTGAGAGCATTATCATCTGTTACATAGATGATGCTGTATGAGAGTAATGCCCTCTCTCTTTAGCCTGCCATGGGTGAGAGGGAAGAGCGTGAGGGTGTTAAGTGAGGAGTGATAGAGTATGAGTGTGTAATCCACAATGTAATTTGCTGGCTTTTTTTTGTTAAGCACACGCAGTGGGAATCGTCATTGCATTTCTGTAATTGAACAAGATGCACTAAATGTAACACCAGTGAAAACTCTTCATTGTTGTGTAAAAGATCGCAGATAAAAGGAAATTGAATTCTCTCACTCTCAACGCTTGACCGAGTTCACAAAAAGGGTAGTAATCATTATAATGTGACTTTTATCAAGACCACCCACGTTTACCTCCCTCATATTCTTCCTCATCCTTTGTAAAATACTCAACACGGAAAACTCGAAAATCTCAAACAAATAGACCCAGTCCCTACTTGTTCAAGATTTTCATGCTCGAGTGTAATTATGCTTACATGTAATGCTTTTGGGATGTTTCAGATCAGATGAAAAAAAAGATGGTTTACAATACAAAGGACAGTCAGAGAGATTCAGAATTAAAATCAACAAATTAAGAAGACGGACGTATGTGATTTCATAACGTAATTTACCTACCTGGTGTAGTCCATATATTTTAAAAATTATTTGCAACTATTGTCACACCCATAATGAAGAAATGAACTGAGATGTGAATGACAAACCTAGATGCAGAAGGTACTCAACTGAAACTTTGATCTGAAACTAAGACTAGAATGACTAAATGTCAGCCTCCATCTGCATGGCAGACGTGGTAAGTCTTTGTCTTGTAAACTAAACATCAATCTCTGTCTTCACGGAAGACATGACATATTTCTATCTTGTCGTGCAGCACAAACTAAAGAATATCAAAATGAACTAAGAGTTTTAAAGAACTTTAACGTTGACTATGATGATGATAATAATTATAATAATATAATAATAATAAAAATAATGGTGTTGATGATAAATAATAATAAATAATAGTAGTGTACAATACAAACAAATATGGTCATATAAATTACAATCCTTGTTTTGGCACTTTTAATTTGAAAGGTTTTTATATGTTGATTTTCTTTCTTTCACTTACATTTCTCATAATATTCTTACAATATATCTATATTCATAGCAAACCCATGCAAAAACAACTGAATTATATAAGACAATAAATCAAGTGGTTTACGTACACACTGGGTAATCATTTTTTCCATACTCGTAAAAATATTTATTTCATAAGATTTACCATTTAGAAAAAACAATTGAATTAATATAAGTTTAGACATTCCTTCAATTAACCAAAGTTTTTTAAAAACTAAATGATTAAATAAATTTATACATTTTGTTGTTACTTTCAATTAATTAATTAGGTTTTTGTATTTTTTTTTTTGGGCATGAAAGTACATCATTGATTTCAAATTCAAAATGTCAAAACCATTGCTATCATACGTGAGTAGTAACAGGGATGTGTCTCTGGATTTATAGATTAAAATCCTTTTGATTTGCTTTATAAATCATGATGATGAAAATGATGAAGAATAACAAGAAGATGACAAAAGTTGAAGTTGAAGCTAAATTCATAATGAATTAGCCGCAGTAGAAAGATACAAAAGTGTGATAAGTCACTAATGGAATTGTCTTATCTCAATGGAATGAAATTATCTCCTTTCCTTTCAAAAACCTCATGGGAAAAAAAATGTAACGCTCTCAAAATGAATATAACACGTTGTGGTGTTCCCTGATACAGTCATAGGGAACGTTTTACTTGGAGTGACACTTGGAATTGAACCAATAGAGATTGCATTGCTCTTGTTGTCACTGTCAGGGCTGGCTGAATTCTGTTTCTGACCATGTTCCATCACTGTAGTCAGGCTGTAAACAAAGGAATATCTCGGAATAAATAAACAACAAGCAGGCACTGGTATCGACAATAAAAACAACGCAATCTACGAGTATTGCACAGCATAAGAAAAGAGAAAAAATAATAAAACGGGAATGATAATTTTATAGCATTAAATCTTTTAGCGAGATAAAAACAGATAAAAGATTTCATTTAGGTTTCTGATACTGTGCAATACTCTAAATTATAAAATTTGAAAGGCACTAAAATGAATATTTTTTCTTTTTAAGATACCCAACCGAAGGTATCATGCTCAATGGCATTTTATTCCCCTTGTGCTTCAAACATTGCTACACTACGAAAACCAACTAAAATAATGATATTGATTTTTTCACTTTAAAAAAAAAATTACCCCATCATAAATTTTGATATATTTTATTTTGTGAGATCAAAACTCTTCATATAGCCAAAAAAAAACACCCCCCCCCCCCCCCCCAACCCCAGAACAAAAAAAAAAAAAAAAAAAAGAAGAAAGATGATAAATAATGATGATGATAGTCTCTTTTTGTTCCATTTTTAAAACAATTAAGACTGGTATAAAATGGTAAAATTGAGTTATATACAAAGATTAAAAATGGAGTAGTAGCACAAAGACTTTCTTTTGTGATGGTACAAGATAGCAAGACGTTTGTGTCTCTTTAACGTAGCAAAAATAAAGAGTCAGGCATGAAATTGTAAAACTGAGTTAAATACAAATAATAAAAATAGAGTATCCCAACTTAAACAGATCTAAAAACATAGGGGGTGTTTGCCAGATCTCCAATCCTTGAATTCATAATAATGTTGTTCACTTTCATTCCAAACAAGGAGGTGACTGTAAAACAAATGGACAAACCTCGTCGTCGCTTGCATTCATCAATTCTTCAGCATCCACATCGTAAGTTGCTTCGTTATGTTTCTCCACACGCTCACATGCCTCTCTGGCTTTCTGGTTGTTTGGGTCAAGGCTGATGTTAGAAAATGCAAGAGAAAGAGTCAGCTAATCATTTGATATAAATACGTCTTCAGATGTGAGGATATGACAAAATGTTAATTTTGTGACGATTTGACCAAACCAAAAACGACTACATAGAAGTGCTGGTATTCATTCCTTAACCCTCTCCTTACCAACTATAGGAAAATCGTCACATTCGTTAAGATACAACCAACATTTTTCTTATACAAATTTCTTTTGTACATCATTAAATTAAAAGAAAATGAACAGTGTGTTGAAGAGCGTGTTTTACTTAAGTAAGTATTTATTGCAAGAACTTACTGCTATTGTGTTTGAGTGATAAAAAATATATTTTTGTGTTAGTTGGGTGTGAAGTTTTGGGAAAAATTCCTGAAAATGGCTGGTATGGAGAGAGTTAAACCTATTGTTAAACTTCATTTCTGATTTTCAATACTTTCAATTAATCTATGCTATGGGAAATACAAACACTAGATAACCTCAAAGAAATGTTGTATTGATCCAGGGCCTCTTGGTGTTGGTTGAGGTTGGCTAGGCATTCGGCTAGCAGCTGATGGAGTTGAGTCGTGCTGTGGTTTTGGAGCATTTTTCTTAACCTATCCAAAAGAAAAGAGAGAAAAGGGAAATAATTCAAATGAATGTGACTGAGTTAAAGTTAAATAGATTTATGTCAGGAACGTCAAATGACAGGGCGGACCATATAAGCAAAGAAAATGTATTGTTTGTTTTTAAGGGTTTTACGGCGCTTGCAACACATTTAGGTTATGTCAGCGCCAGTAAAAAGGAAGAAAATGGGATAGTAAAAAGTTCTAGAATTACAATTAAAGCACCCAAGAAAAAGTAAGACAAAGGGGAACTGGGAACAAATAGGGATCAGATGTAGATTCCCAGAGCATACCACCAATGCACTTAGTTTGAGATCACCTATAAGTCTAATCTGGACAAAAGCACAAAATCCGAACAAAGAGGAATACACTCAAATGCTTACATTATACATTAAAAATAACAAATATAATAATACAGAACAGAGAGATGATTTACAAGGAAAAAAATATCATCTCCCAAAACAATAACTATGCATTTGACTGTTTCCCTCCCAGCCAGGACTCCGGCCAGGGCCAGGACAAAACCAAGTAATCTCATTCCAAGACAAAGACAGAAAGCATGTTGGAAAACAGATATAGGGGGATAGAAGACACAGTATGTACCTCCTTGCCCACTATGGGAGGTCAGGAACCCCACCCAGGAAAATGCATTAGAGTAGGGTTGAGCACAATGAAGAAACAGGTGAAAATACATCCATCAAATACTAAGAAAAGAATCAGATAATGACTGTGCGATGACACATAGGTTCTAGAAAGAAAAAGAAAACGTGGCAGCCACAAAACTACCTGGCAGATAGATGCTGCAGGTTGGACAATTTGGGGCTAGGAGAGGAATACAGGCGTTAACAGGGTAGAATGGAAACAGCAGCTCATGGTCTTACATGCCAATTGGCACAAAAAGGATAAATAAGTAAAAAGAGATTTATGTCAGGAACACAACAAGTTAAGTTTAAAACAGATACAAAGTTTTTAACAAATACTGTAGCACCACAAATAATTGACAACGTGTGGACAAAGTTATCATAATATTGTATCATATTTATCAAATTCTAATTCTAGATACAAATTAAATTAAAGAAGCTGTAACAAAAATTTTTCGGAACATACAAAGGTGGCTCAAAGAGCCAGTATGAATAAAAAGACAAGAAAACAATTGAAAATAGTTCATATGTATAAAAACAATCTAACTATTCCCTCCTTTGGACTCTTTGTCTTCGATAAGTCACAACTTAAAAAAAACTTACAAATCAGCAGCACCAGAGTAGTCGTGCTCCTGAATCAAAATTTCTGACATGAGGTAGACTGGATCTAGGAGGTTAGGGTCAAAGGTCATAGCACGGTTCAAGTACTGTTTTGCCTGCATTAATTTAATAAAAGGTAATAAAATAACACTTTAATACAACAACAACAACAGAGTTATGGAGTAAAGAACTTTTTTTTTAGGAAACAAGAGTTCTATCTATACAGGAGATGCTATATAAAAAGATATGCATTTTTCAAGTAAACAATTTACATTAACGGAAGCTGAAAGTGAAAGATTTCAAGCAAATTTTAAAGTAAAATTTCAGAGTTGCCACAGAAATCTGTATCAATCCAAAATGGATGAATTATCACTTTAAAATACGTTAAACTGAAATAGTGTGCACTTTAATTTAATCATATCTCTGTTTCGGGTAAAATAATCATATTTTCACCAATGTTCATTTTTTAAAAATAAGAATCTGGGGCCAAATAATCCTAATTTAGCTCTATTTGACCCCCCCCCCCCCCATCCCCCCCAAAAAGAGAAAGAAAAAGAGTGAGTTAATATCATTACCTTTTGAACAATGTCATTTTTAGGATCTTTAGCAAGCACTGATGCCGCCAGCTGAAAAAAATAAATAAATAAATAAAAGTTTAGATGACAAAGATATTGAAAATTAAAATAAATTTTATATATTTAAATATGACACTTCAATTAGATTTTCACTGTACAATGGGGACAGGATAAAAAGAACAACCTCAGGCAGAGGTTTATCAACAATTCTTTATTTCAGAGGAAATAATATGGGCAAAATGGGGCATAGAAATGTGTTTGATACGTCTATTGAATCATTACAGGCATGTTCATTATACATATGCTCTACTGTATTTGTATATTAACTCCTTTTATTCATGTATTTATATAAAATGCGGCTATGTGGTCTAGTGGTCCTGGGTTCGAGCCTCGCTCAACGCATAGTTGAGTCCTTGGAGAAGGCTCTTTATTCACATTCTCTCACCTTATTCAGGTGTAAAATGAGTACCTGGCCGTTAACAGCGTTGTCTCTGTCTGAAAAAAATTGTAATATCGCGTAACAGGCGGCATGTCCTGTCCTACATGTTAAATGTTGCTGTTGGCCAGAGAACCCTTTTAAAGCGCTTTGAGCACAATTAGTGGATATTGCGCTATATAAAAGCTCATTTTAAAATATTTAATATTATTTTTTTTTTAAATAGCGCAACCCTTATCCAGAATTCTCAATTTATACAGGTTAGGTGGGGACAGATTTTTATAATCCTTTATTCATTTGTATTTGTATACTCTCATCTCCATGGAAAGAAAAAAAAGGACTAAAAAATTATATCTGAGTTATTTTCACTACTTTCATCTCTATGTATTCTAGTTTTATACAATATACTATAGATACTCACAGTCAATGTCCTGGCATTAATTCCTATGATCTTACAAGCTCTCGTGGCCCAACCCAAAGCATCCTTGACCCTCCGATTACTCATCAAGCAATCTATCATTCCTGAGAAAGAATAGAAAGTAGCCAATGATGATGTATATTAATGTAAAACATGGGGTTGTTGTTATTTGTTTTTAAGGGTTTTACAGCGCTTGCAACACATTAGGTCATATCAGCGCCAGTAAATAGGAAGAAAATGGGACGGTAAAAAGGTCTAAAATTACAATTAAAGCACCCAAGAAAAGGCAAGACAAAGGGGAATCGGCTCAAATAGGAAACAGATGTAGATGCCAAGAGCACACTATCGAAGTACTTAGATTGAGATCACTAAATGTCTCATCCAGACACAAGCACAGGTCCCCGCCAAGATGAAAACACTCAATGATTTAAAAATCATACATATGTTAAAGGAAAAATAATACAGTGCATAACAACAGAGAGATGACCCACAAAAACTAACTACACATTTGACTGTTTCCTTCCTAGACAGGGCCAGGACAAAACCAAGTAATCTCATTCCAAGACAAAGATAGAAAGCATGTTGGAAACCAGATATAGGGGGATAGAAGACACAGTATTTAACAGTCCATAACTTAATTTCTGTTTGTCACACTGACAAAATTCATACACCATTGGAAAGTTATGTTTGTTTGTTTGTTTTTAAGGGTTTTACGGCGCTTGCAACACATTAAGGTCATATCAGCGCCAGTAAAAAGGAAGAAAATGGGATAGTAAAAAGTTCTAGAATTACTAGTAAAGCACCCAAGAAAAGGTAAGACAAAGGGGAATTGGTTCAAAAAGGGAACAGATGTAGATTCCAAGAGCACACTATCAAAGTACTTAGTTTGAGATCACCTAAAAGTCTCATCCAGACACAAGCACAGGTCCCAACTCAAATGTTTACAAATCATATATAATATGTAAACAAAACAATATAGTGCATAACAGAGAGATGATTTACAAGGAAAAAAATATCATACCCCAAAACTCTACACATTTGACTGTTTCCCTCCCAGCTAGGGTATCCGGCCAGGGCCTGGACAAAAGCTGATGTACATTAATCAAACTATGTACAGAAAAAAAAATTGTAACAAAATGTGCTTTATTAAATTTGTAAGTGAAAAAAAGCACTTCGAAAAGAGATAAGTTTGTATACCTTGGTAGGCTTCAAATCTGTTAGGTGCCATTCTGATGGCCTCATGGAAATGTTGCATTGCTTGCTGACTCTTTTTAATGTCGAGTAACGCAGCACCTTTGAGTACTAATGCTTGAACAGAAAGATTGTCTAGCGTGTAGGCCTGTAGGAACATTTTGAGTTTTACATGAATATTAAAGAGGATTAAACTACAAGTAATGAACGAAAATGAATACAGCTTGAAAAATAAAATACTTCACATGGAAAATTTCTGGCTCAAAACCTCTCTTCATCTAACAACAGTCGATCAAAACAGTAATACTTCACACAAAATCCAGATAGATTGTAAAACTATTCAATTATATTCCTTTTTGTTAAATACATTTCACTGTCCATAGTTTCTAGCAGTTTAGTGATCACTATAAATTGCAATTACAGATATTTGAGGCAAAAAAAAAAAATGTCTAGTGTAATAAGCATGATAATGAGTACTCTAACGTAATTTGAAGATGAAAAGAATATCAGCAGATAAAACAAAAATCTTTTTCTTTTTCTTATCTTATTTATATACATATATCTTATGTCACTTTTGACACATGGCGCCAGTCTGTCTAGACTGACTTCATAAAACTGGGCATGTATATAAAATTCATGCAACTAAACTCAATTGTCATATCTATTCTGTTCACGCTGCCATTATCAGTCAGTGGTTTTAAACAACAACAAAAGTTACTCCAATGTATAAAATAATGTATACTGTATATTATTAATACAAAACAACTCAAATAAAAGACAGTGTAGATAGATAATTGATGAAATTCATAATAATAAAATAAAAAGTGCGGTGTGGTCAAGCACTTACCTTCTGGGCACAATATATAGCTCTGATTGTTTTGTTTTTGTTTAGAGTTGGAGAATATAAAGAACTGTAACCCATAGCAATCCACGATTCCACTGGTTGCTCAGATATGGACATCAGACTTTGAGCCAATCTAATAAGGGAATAAAATTAATATCATTTTCTAAACACACCTGAAATCATTCACATCTCTTATACATCATGTTTTTAAAAGTTGTAGCAAAATACTTTTATCAGGACAAAAAAATATTTCACTCTTACCAATATCAATGGTGATGATGATGATTTATGTAATGATAATGATGATGATGATTATTGATAATAATAATAATAATAATAATAATAATAATAATAATAATAATAATAATAATAATAATAATAATAATAATAATAGATCTTTATTGTCCATAAATATGGCAATTTGTCATTTAGTTACACTTGTTATAACGTTAAATGAGAACTGTAACATTGAACAGATATTTCACTCCTACTTATTCTCTCTCTCTCTCTCTCTCTCTCTCTCTCTCTCTCTCTCTCTCTCTCTCTCTCTCTCTCTCTCTCTCTCTCTCATTCTCTCTCTCCGATGATGATGAGTAATCCTTGTGTGATGGCAATAATTATATTACCGTTAAACCAATTTCAACTTACGAATGCAAATTATCTGTCTTTTTCTGTTTGGCCAGAAGATAAGCATAAATGTCCATATTTTTCATGTACAATGGGTCCAATGTGTGCACCTGTTTGTGAGCATACGTGAGGCAATTAGATTATATTTGCACACATATCAAGATGGTTGTTAGATATATATCTAAATGATCAAATATTCTTGCTCGGAAGATGAGCATCGAAATCAAATTTTCAATATTTTAAAAAATTAGTCAGTATTCAGATGAAAAAAACAAAAGATCTTAAGAGCAAATGCTTTGTAAGGTCTATCAGGCCTTAGTTTATCCTTGGTTCCATAGCATATAATAATAATAATAATAATAATAATAATAATAATATAATAATAATAATAATAATAATAATAATAATAATAATAATAATAATAATAGTAATAATAATAATAGTAATAATAGTAATAATAATAATAATAATAATAATAATAATAATAATAATAATAATAATAATAATAATAATAATAATAATAATAATAATACTTTTCATTTCATTTTTTTAGAAATTTTTTGTACAGACGTGTGGGGATAATAAAAATCCAATAAATAATTGCAACCATTTCACAAAGCATTAATTAGAATAGAATAAATGATCAATAGTAAAATAAATGAATATAGAAATTAAAATGAAAATGAAATAGGGATAAATTTCGTAAATAGGCTTATTGGTAAAAATAACACTACGCTTTTTTTGATATGTAAATTGTTACTGATCTAAGAGAGAGACTAACATCAATGCTAAATTTTAGTATTATCTGCTTTTCAAAAAACAAGAAAATGCAACAGGTCTAAGATCAATGTTGGAATTCATATTGTCTCTTTTATAAACATGATTTTTTTAGCGGTTTTCCGAATACTGGGGATGCATGTGCACGAGAAAAACATATTAAAAATTACTGGATATATGCATCAAACTTGATTAGCACAAACTTTCAGAACTTTTCCTTTCATACCATCTGGACCAGCGGTCTTCCAATTGTTCAATTTCCTAAATAGAGCTCTTGTTTCACATTCATAGTTTATCACAGTGTAGATGTTGCTGCTCGAAGCTCAAAGAAATAAATAATAACGTGAAGTTGAATAAAAGCTTCAATTTAATTACAAAAAACAGATCAAATGAACGTTTCGGGTTTCCCCTTTATCAACAAAACAGGATGAATGAAAGAGGATGAATGAAACACCACAGATCTGTGGTGTTTCATTCATCCTGTTTTGTTGATAAAGGGGAAACCCGAAACGTTCATTTGATCTGTTTTTGTAATTAAATTGAAGCTTACATTCAACTTCACGTTATTATTTATAGTCTATCACAGAGTAATTTCCACCAAGTCTAACAAACCCAGCTACGAAATAACTGCTGGATGGACAGAGGGGTCAGAAAAAAAAATCTCAATTTCAACCAGGTTCAATCTTGGTTCCTTTGCCTGTGAAGCCAGTGCTTTACCAACTGAGTTATCGGTGCCCCTCTACACCATAAAAACTCAGAAAATTCAGATGAAATGGCATTTAATTCTGTACCAGTTGTCATTTTTTAGATTTAGCAATGCAGCAGGACAAAGTGATGCAGTCTCCACTTTATAATTTGGCAATACTGAGTTTGAAAAAAACATGTAATCATCAGCAAATTACCTCAATCGAACTTGTGGGAATTGTTTTTACGGCATCTAATGGTGGTTTGTGAAAAAAAAGTTTATAAAAAGAATAACAACAAAATTTTTAACAAGAAAAGAAGATTACCCGCTTGAATTGAGCTATGGCTTGTATATAATGGCCACCATGAAAACAAGCTTCACCAAGATTGCTTAGCACCAACACATTGTCTTTGAGGCCATGCTGAGGGAAACAAAATCAAACATAATAAGATATTGCATTGAAAAAAAGGGGGAATCTAAATCAAAATGATATTCATTAAATTTTCTATCAAATGCTTTTAATTTCTAATTTCCAAGAAGCTGAAATAGTATGTGTATCTGTATCCTGTTGTCAACTACCCCCCCCCCTACCCAATCATCAATGTGTTCATTCCATTTATA
Source organism: Berghia stephanieae (assembly GCF_034508935.2). Taxonomy (NCBI): domain Eukaryota; kingdom Metazoa; phylum Mollusca; class Gastropoda; order Nudibranchia; family Aeolidiidae; genus Berghia; species Berghia stephanieae. The sequence continues at coordinate 96,653,737 of NC_088362.1, read as the reverse complement.
AATACACAAAAAAACAAAAACAAACAAACAGCTGATGTCAAAAGGAATCAGCCTTGTCCAAGTGAGCAAGGTTGATAATACAGAACCAGGACCCCCTGGACTACTATTAAGATAATTTAACCAAAGTCTGAGCACAGCTTTAAGTTAATTATTTTCAAACTAAAAAAAAAAAGATATTAACATAAATGTGTGGCTATGCGGTCTAGTGGTATGACACTCGCTTTCGGATCGGAAGGTCCTGGGTTCGAGCCTCGCGCTCGGCGCATAGTTGAGTCCTTGGAAAAGGCTCACATTCTCTCACTGTACTCAGGTGTAAAATGAGTACCTGGCCGTTAATAGCGTTGTCTTTGTCCGAAAAATTGCAATATCGCCTAACAGGCGTCATGTCCCGTCCTACATGTTAAATGTTGCTGTTGACCAGGGACCCCTTGTAAAGCGCTTTGAGCACATTTAGTGGATATTGCGCTATATTAAATTTTAATTTCCGACAAAAATAACAACAAAGAAAAAAAAGTATAAATATGAATGAGCACATACTTTAGGTTCCATGGCCCTGAATGTGATAATAGCAGGGTTGTATTCCTTGGCTGCCACGTGTGCATGGGCCTTGACCCAAGTACTCAACCTGAAACGTACAAAAAATCACAAATAATTTGACATATCAATTGGTATCTTTTTGAACCAAACCAGTCCTTTTTTAGACGAGATAAGAGTTGTCAGATTGTTACTTACATGCCTCTGTATTCTTGATTACAAGAACCCTGCCATGGTTCTTGTTGGGAAGGTAATATTATTATCTGTCCTAACTTCATAGATACCTGAAACATTGAAATTCAAATGTTTCGTCTCAATGAAGGTTTATTAATGTTAATCTAAAACGTTATGAAAATAGATAACATGAAAACTTAAGATTGGAAACAAATGCACGAACCATTCACAAGAAGACTGAGGTATTGAACTCATGATACAGGACATCAGCTCCACGCCTCTCATGCCGAGGCTCAATAGACTGGTAAGGGCTTCTAATGCTAGTGGGTGTTCCCTGTTTGAATAAAGACAAGAAAATAAATGGGAATAAGAGGTGAGAAAAATAAATTGAGAATGAGATTGTCATTTGACTGCAAGCTCACAAGAGAGCAGTAACAACAAAGCATATAAGGATTGAAGAGTGGTTAGAGTGTGACCTGGCTTCGTTCATTGAAGCACGAGTTACGTTACTTCTCTGATCTCTCTGTAAAGATGCAGGGTTTTTACTCACTCAACCCTAACATCGACTATATCCGTAGTTTGCCAAGGTTACTTTTACCCCATGCCTATTTATTACATTTTTATGAGACAAATTATAGGCATAGTATCAAAGATAATGTTTTTAGTTTTTTACATGTGAATGATAGTTGAATCAGACTATCTATGTTCATGCTCATTTTTTAATACATTTGTTCTAATTTTGAAAAGTAGCAAAAATCTCTAGGATTGAGTGAGTTAAAATAGTAAAGATATACTAAGAAGTGGAAGAAATCATGATCTCATTTAAATTCAGCCAAGCCATTTAAAAAAGTTAGCATTTATGAGTTCTACACTTCCTAATTTCAGAACCAGTATCCACAAAGTACATTACCATGCTAGACATTGCTTCCCATAACAGTCAGCTGTCCCATCTCATTAGATTTCTAATATCATTCATCTCAACCTATACCCAAGTACTCATTCAATATGTCATGCATGTGAAAATCAGTAATCAAAGACAAATAGCAGAGTAAGAATTTAAGCAAACACTGTCATCCATCCAGTCACTGAACATGCTCAACATTAATTGAATTTGTAAAACAGATGAGTCGTAATACTACTGAGGCATCAACACTATACATTTACCCTGAAGATCAGCATTTCTGCCACAAATCAAAATTGTACAATGTAAGAACAAAAAATAATAAAAAGATAAAAAGAAAAAAGAAAAGATAAAAAAAGTCCAGACCTGATGACCTCTTTATAGCAAGTTATAGCTGATCTGTCTCTTCCCTCGTGTAAGTATAACTTGGCCAGGGCTAAATTGACACGGGCACTCCTTTTCTTTGTGTTGATGCTCTCCAGCTGTGTAAAATAAATTTTGATCATATACACTATATATAAAGAGCAAGTATTTACAGTGCAACACGCATTTGTCGAACTACACGGGGGATGAATATGTAAATATGGCTATAAGTATAAGACAAGGGACAAACTGTGATGGAGCCTACTGTACAAGTATATGATCTCAATGTTTTCTGCATCCAGCTCTCATAGATTGAAGACGTCACCTATGCCCTTTTGTTGGCAAAATTGTAAATAATAAATATCATTCACTGCTGATTCACTTTGCTTAGACACAAACACACACACACTACCACCACCACACCAAAAATTACGGAATGTGGGATGGCGTAAGAGGATGTTGGGGTAGCGAGAAGAAGGAAAGTGGGAAGGCACTTATCTACACAACCGTAGCCTTTGTAAACTTATAGCCTGAGACGATAGCTATCCAGTGCTTGTGAACAGAAACAATCAACACTACAGATCCTGAACATCTCTCACAACTTTAACACAGGTGACAGAAAAATATGCATGGTGTTGTCAGCTGACGCCATGATCGTAAAAGAAAGGACCTTAAACAAAGTGGGCATTGTCTTCTTTTTGTATGTTAAAATACGATGACTTCTGCCATGCGCAGAGACATTTGGATACTGGGTCTAAATCCCAAGGGTTTACCTAAGATACCTCTTAATTCTCAATAAAATACTCTCAGAAGTCTTTGGTTAACTTTAGGCTTATAACATTCACACTACTTTTCCCTTTAAACGCTAAATTAGTTTAAAATTTTAAAAATTCTGTGGAAAGATGGACACACCCCCTAACTGCAGACTTTTAAGCAAGTCAATTTTAAAAGTTTAATTTCAAACTTATATGTATGATCTGTATGATTTTTCCAAATAATAATTATCATGAAAAAATATTTTTTTGTTTCGAAATAATGAAGAGTGAACTGTTGTTAGTTGTGCTGAAGGTAATAAATTACACAAATGATTGAGCTATTGAATGCAACTCACAGGAAAAAAAAATTCTTTTGTGACCATCGTCTTGTTTTAAGACATAATCATTTTGTCACTTTCAGGCTATAAATTCACAAAGGCTACGGCACAACACAACTTGCTTTGCACGTACCCTTTGTTAACTTAAGACTTAGAGCCTAACATTAGGACTTGTATTTCAACGTCATTTTTAGGTTATTGAAGAGCCTAGTGAGTTGTTGTTAGTTATGCTCAAGGAAAAAAACTGATCCCAAAGATTAAACTATTGAATACACCTCACGATTTGAAAAATTTCATTCTATTTTAATATTTTAAAGTTTTTGGTGCTTTGGCCTTGTATTATGACATAACTTTTTGGTCAGTGTTAGGCTATGATGCCCTGCTTCCTCCCTCCCTCTCTCTCTTCGTGGGCAGTGTGTGTGTGTGTGTGCGTGGGGGGGGGGGGGGGGGGGGGAGAGGAGGTCAAGGTTGTCTCGGTTTAGTTCGTCTAGAACCATGAAACGGTTTGTGGATGTCGTGAAAAATTTATCAATACAATAAAGGACAGCATTCGGAAATTCTGTCCTAGCTTGTGGAACCCGTGAATTTGACGAACGCGTGTTGCACTGTATATGGATTAAATTTATATAAAAACCATGTAATTATTATGATTAGAGGTTCGTTAAGTTTGAATGAACCACCTAAAATCTTGATATCTATTTGATATTAAATGTTTGAGGACAAAAAAAAAAATTTAATTCTAAAACTTCAAAAGGCTGCTGATAACTAAATGGTGGTGTATTCTCACTCCACAAGCAAAGGAAACAGTATAGACTCCACCTAGCTGTGGTGTATTATTTATGATATCTCTGTCCACGCAGCAATGATGGGGTAAGTGGGCTTTTTAGATCTGGTCGAGAGTACTTTGAAATATACTGGTATCCTATCCAAAGGGCAGCAAGCAACTGTTACTATTATTTTAACACTAAAGAATCAGGTATGGATAAATATGAACATGTGTTGAGCGATTATTGTTAAACCCTCATTGGTAAATCTGTTATGACTAAACCAGGAGTGGCTTTCAATTTATAGAAGAAAAATGAGAAGATATAATCTCCAGATCCATAAGCCTTAAGGACTTTATTTACTTTAGCATGATTGAAGTAAAATGGTGGCCCAAAGTGTCAATCTGATATTAAAGCAAAAATATTCAGAATTACAAGTTTATTCCAAGTAAAATCCTAAAATTAATCTTTAAATTCAACGTTCACCATCCAGATTAATCCTGACATAAAACTGCTTTCAGACGATGGGTCACAATTATCCCTTGTTTAGAAAAAAAAAAACAAATCAAAAAAAAAAATCAAAACAACCAAACTAAACAAAACAAACAATGAAAATGATCATCCTATAAGTATCTAAGCACTTTACTACAACCAAAACTTACTATACTGAGTGCTTCAGAGTTTTGTTTCATCTTGTTCAAGCAAAGGTAGATCTTATATTTCACATCCACTTCTGATGTCAACTCCTTTATTATAAAATTATAGACGGTAAGACAAAAGAGGTTACATTATAATGAAATACATTGCAATCTTCGCAATAAAAACAAAGGATGATTATGATGATAATGGAGCTTAATACATAAGAATATTCTAATATATTTAAAACTAATTCTGTGAAACACATGATCAGTGAAAAGATATTTTAGATTTTGAAATATTCCTGTTTGAAAAATATAATTTCTTTTCAACAATCATATGTAACATTTCTCAACAGCTCCAAAAGTCAACTTTAAACAATTTATATCCATCATCCTGACCATTATAGGAATGGGTTTTGTCTAATCATTGTAAATTGAATATGTAATTTTGTAACTATTAATTACATATATTGGTCAAAATGAATGATGATAATATTTTTAAAATATGCATAATAAAATGCAAAAATTAATTAAGCTAAATTTCATTATCATCTGCTTGCACTACATAAATTCTGAATATTAATAAATTATTATTAATCTTGACAAGTTAGATTGTAAAACACATTGCTCACCACTGACGATACTGTTTTTATCTTGCTCTTGTTGAGTGCTTTTCGAAGCTGTAAACATCGCATGAATATACTCTGCAAAATAGAGAGAATATAAAATACATAATAATTAGGTAAACAATTCACTCTGCTTTAATTACACATTGATAATCACATTTCTCACTCATAAACTACACAGGCTCAAACAGAAAAAGTTGGGTTTCTTTTCTTAAATAAAATATAACAGCCACCCTGTTTGCACAATCTTCACTTAAACAACATATTTAGTATGAAAAATATGCAACAAAGTTTCATTGTGCTAAAAAATATTAATTTAAAAATTCCTTGAAATTCCAATTAAAATCTATAGAATAAGAAATTTATCAAGAATTTCTTCACATACAAAGTTATTCAAGTTTTATGAATAACTTCTTTACTCACAAAGTTATTACATTTTACGAATAACTTCACATACAGTTATTATCTAGCAATTTACCTCAGATCTTTTGTACTCTGACGTGTGATACAGAGCATCTCCATAATAAATCAGGCTTTGGTATTTTTGTGGAAGAGAGAGAACCTCACCAGTGTCAGCACCAGCAGCTCCATCCATCAAAGACAAAACCAGACACATCTACAGAAAGAACAAGACAAATTATTCAAACAAAAAACCAGCATAACCTTTTATATAGCACAAATCCACTATATATATATATATATATATATATATATATATATATATATATATATATAATATATATAATATATATATATATATATATGTTCGACAAATGGATGATGCCAAGTCTGCAAAGATAAATCATCATCAAGCCCTACTGCAACCTCCTCGTGGTGTCGAACGGTAACAGGTCAAGCTGGCCAACTGCAGAGGGCGACAAGAATAGGCAATGGCAAACCATTCTTGTAACTTTGCCGAGTTAACTGCATGAATAAGTCCAAATTGTTAAACGGTGACAGTGTAAAGGGGAGCATGTTTTCACGGAAGACTGCTGCCTCGCTCGGTTGGGAGCGTGATGTTCGTCAGGTCACACCGAACCGTCAGCCAGTTACTAGGCGAAATAAATTTAACAAATGTGACAAAACCAAAATTGGGACATGGAATGTCAGGACCTGTGCCCAAAAAGGAAAACTAAACAACATTCTAAAAGAAATGAAACGGCTCCAAATAAATATTCTTGGCCTGGCAGAGATGAGATGGAAAGAGCAGGGAACCATGTCAAAACAAGAAAACAACACGACATATAAGATCATATGGAGTGGTGGAACCTCTTTCCAAAAAGGAGTAGGGATGATCTTAGACCAACAATCAACCAAATTTTACAAAGGGCACGTAGCAATCTCAGACAGAGTTTTGCTGGTTAAGCTAAGAGGACCTGTAGTTGACACCAATATTATTCAAGTTTATGCACCAACAGAAGAGGCGACAGATGCAGATATGACAGAGTTTTACCATTCACTAGACAAAGCAAAACGAATGTGTAAATCACAAGAAGTCCTTATGGTAATGGGGGACCTAAATGCTAAGATTGGCAGAGGCAGAGATGGTGACATAATCGGACCACATGGACTCGGAGACAGAAATGAACGAGGAAACGTCTGGGCAGATTGGTGTAGAACAAATAAATTAATGATTTCAAACACCTGGTTTCAACACCACCCAAGAAGAACCTGGACATGGCAATCACCAGGGGACAGAGCAAGGAACCAGATAGACTTTATAGCAGTATCATCAAGATTCAGAAATGGCATATTAAATTGCAAAACCTACCCAGGCGCCGATGTAGACAGTGACCATGTCCCAGTTGTTTGTACAGTAAGGATAAAGTTTAAAGCTATTCAGAGAACAGCTGGTAGAATAAAGAGGGATTACAGGTTATGCAAAGACAATGGCATACAAACAAAAATGAGAGAAGAATTTGAAAATGCACTCATGATACAAAGCCAAAGTGAACCTGATAACGAAAAATGTGAAAACAAATTTGATATATTCCAAAAGTGTGTCAAAGCAACTGCAGAAAAGCATTTACCAATAGCTCAAATAAACAGCAAAAAGGAATGGATGACAAATGAAATTCTAAACCTATTTGAAGAAAGACGAAAATGCAACAGAGGGTCTGCAGAATACCAAACATTGAACAACCACATTAAATCCAAATGCATCGAGGCACACGAGAACTATCTAGACTGGAAATGCTGCGAAATCGAAAGAGAATACAAACCCAACCCCCAACAAGCTCACCAAAGAATAAAAGAACTATCAGGGAAAAGGAAAAGCAAAGCAGCAGGAAGTTGTATCCAAAACAAACAAGGGGAACTGCTATTTGAAGAACAACATATAGAAAGCCGATGGGTAGAATACATAGGCGAACTGTACAATGATCCAAATAGAAATGAACCACCACTGAAATTCAAAGAACCATTAAATATAGACCTGTAAATGAGCTCTATAAAAATTGACTGAAACTCTTCGACAAACTGAAGATTCAATTATTTTTTTTAAAAATAAGGGCATCATTGGAGAGGAGAGTGATAAATACAATACATTAAAATAGTGGGTGTTATTTCTTACTGGAAGTATGACTGCCATAATTTGATGTAGAAGTAGAAGGAATGCTAAATGAGCATGTCATTCATATAGGTAAAGATGACTTCATCAAAATCATATTCCTGCCTCTGGAATTTTTTTGACATAGTCAGAAATATAATCACCATTATCATCTTTAACTTCTGGCCATGACCTATTGAATTTATTCCTCACATCTTTATCGATGCTCGACAAGTCTGAATTGCGATCCACGAACAGCTAAGCCATTGTGAGAACATTAGAATAATGTAGCAATGAGCAAACTTGATTTTCAATCAGTAAATGAGCGAAAAAAAAAAACTTAAATAAATATGACTTCTGGCCAATACACTGAATTATTAAGTAGAAGTGAATTATCAAGAAGAAACTTCGGCAGGCGTAGCGGATAAATTCAAAGAATCAAAATGAAGGCAAATCGCCACAAAACAGCAAGCTCGCTTGGGCTTGAGCAAAACAATGGCAGAAAACGTCCTGATTTGCACGGGAATTAATTAGGCTACTTACGATTGTTCCTTATAATCAGGTACTCAATCAGTGAAGAAACGGTCAACCAGTTTGTTTACAACGTGAGGCAATCGAAATGTGCTTGTAGCAACCTATCCTAACTTTCGATTTGAAGGTGTCTACATAACATTCGCAATTTACTTTATCATAGTTTCGAGACTCGCCAGGTAAATGTGGTCAATTTTGGCTTAGATGAAACAGTGAAATTTATCGCTCGGTGGCTCAGTTAAAATTGGCTACAGTTGGGATCACGACGGGTTTGGAAAGTGAAAAAATAATTTAACGAAGGATGTGTGAAAATACCCAGGGATGTGTTCAGACACGCCTTTTATAAAAAGCGTCGCTTAGTCTTGGCAATATATACATCGTTAATATAAATGGTCCCCATGAGCTATGCGTAGCGCTGTGGAACACTCCTAATTACTTTACGGTCATTCGACTACGATTTGTGAATTCTTTCTTTTTTTATTTATTTCTTTCTTTCTTTCCTTTTTTAAAATATTTGAATTTGACAAATTGACTGATTTCAGTTAATTGACTGAGAATTTACAGGTCTATAAATAAAAGCGGACCAAACATCACCAAAAGTGAAATTGAACATGCCATGGAACGAATGAGGGATGGTAAAGCAACAGGCCCTGATGAAATATCTGTAGAGGTATTAAAAAGCCTAGGAGATCTAGCAATTGATGAACTTCACATATTATTCAACAATATATGCAACACTGGGAAAATTCCAGAAGATCTCTGTAACTCTATTTTCATAGCAATACCAAAGAAAGCAGGTGCAGTCAGATGCGAAAATTTTAGAACTATAAGTTTAATAAGCCACATCAACAAAATACTGTTGCGTATAATTATCAACAGGCTAAGGAATAAGATTAACCCCGAAATAGCAGAAGAACAATATGGATTCCAACCTGACAGAGGGACAAGGAACGCAATATACCTCCTCCGTGTTTTAAGTGAAAGAGCTATACAGGTTCAGACCCCACTATACCTCTGTTTTGTCGACTACAAAAAAGCTTTTGATAGAGTACGCCACGAAGAAATACTAAAACAACTGCACTCCATTGGCGCTGATGAGAAAGACCTCAGACTCATGCAAACATTATACTACACCCAGCAGGCATCTATCAAAATCGGAAACTCTACAGGAAATTCCATTCCTATTAAGAAAGGAGTCCGTCAAGGGTGTGTTGCCTCACCAGATCTGTTTAATCTATACCAAGAAACAATCATGAGGGGCATAACTAATATGGAGGGAATAAAAGTAGGAGGTCACAACATAAATAATATAAGATACGCAGACGATACGGTACTCATTGCAACATCAGAAATCCAACTTCAAAAGATTGTTGACAAGGTAGTAGTAGATAGTGAAGCCAAGGGAATGGAAGTGAATATCACCAAAACGGAATGCATGGTAATACAGAAAAACCCCGAAAACAACAACACCTGCAATATAACGATTCACGGCGAGCAACTTACCAACGTAGAAAGTTTTAAATACCTAGGTTCAATAGTGACAACAGATGGAAGATGTAACCGAGACATACGAGCAAGAATAACTCAAGCCAAACAGGCCTTCATGGACCTGGGACACATTTTGAAAAACAAACAGATGTCGTTCGGGATTAGATTCCGAGTCTTGAAGTGCTACGTGTAGCCAATCTTGTTATACGGATGCGAAAGCTGGACTACAAATGCAGAAACACAAAAGAACATTGAAGCTTTTGAAATGTGGTGCTTCAGAAGGATGCAGAGAATATCGTATACTGCACACAAAACGAACGAAGAAGTGCTAAAACAAACATACCAACAAAGGAAACTATGCCCTTAATAGTGGATCGACAACTATCCTTTTTCGGACACATAGTAAGGAAAGATAAGAATGAATACCTGGCAAGTTGTGGAAAAATACCTGGTAAACGCGCCCGGGGGAGACAAAGAAAAACACTCATAGACCAACTGAAGGGCTTCACCAACCTAACAATCCAAGAGCTGTTTGAAAAAGCAAGAGACAGGGAGGAATGGAGAGAGATAATTCATGCAGTATCCGAAGCCTGGACCAGGCATGGAACCTAGAAGAAGAAGAAGATATATATATATATATATATTATTTAATTAGTCTAGTCTTTTTTTTTTTTCTATTACTATTAGGGGTAGCTCGAGATCGGAGGATTTTTTAAATATTAATATTAAGGTTAGTCATAAGTCTTAGCAAAGGTGCTAGGGTGTTTGTTTTTCATATTATTATTAGGAGGGCTTTCATAAAGGGGTACTACCGCAAACTCGGGGACCCAAATAATTTTGGGGGTTTGGGAGGGGGGAAACTTTGCTTTATTTTTTTAAAGTCTCTCCCCTCCCAAACCCCCTACTAGACTTTTTTACAAAAAAAAAAGCAAAGTTTCCCCCCTCCCAAACCCCCAAAATTATTTGGGTCCTCGAGTTTGCGGTAGTAACCATAGAGGTACTATGATAAGTTTTATTTTTTGTTAGGGTTCGGGTTAGTGTTAGTTGAGGGAATATTTGAGTTGCTTCTCTTAGCACTAGGAGCTTTCGGAAGGTCTCCCCTTTAAACCATCTGGCCATGGCCTCTGTATAACCATCTGGCCACGGCCTCTGTATAAGATGGCGACAGGGACCTCTCTCCTTTATCAGTGCCCGAATCCTAGTCCTACTAAGTTCTAAGTCTAAAGTTCAAAGACTAAGACCAAGGCCAAGGATGGGATAGACCGCCTAAGCCTAAGCTTCCCAATTTTTTTTTCACTTACAAGTTGTTTGACATCCTCATAAAGATCTGCCTGATATAATTCTCGAATGTGATCGAACATCTGACCCGGCATTGTATTTAGTGTGTGTGTTTTGAAGAATAAAAAATATTTCTTCAAGCCTTGGTTTGATTGTGATTCAAGTTTTATAGGTAGAAAATTTATTTGATTTCATAATAACCTCCCTTCCCCGAAGTCTAAAAAGCTCCACGTTAAAATAGAGTTAATTCCCGCTCATATAAATGGAAAAGAGGGGAATGGAATAAGAGGAGAGTATGAGGCTGGGTGCGATTATTATAGGTTGATTATAATACTTGGAATATTTGGAAAGTCTACAAAAATAAAAAAAGTGACAAGAAAGCAAACAAAGGTCTGAAATGGTTCCGATTGATTAATTTAAATGAAATATAGTTTTACGGAAAACATATCTCTGATCCTCTCGCTCTTCCTGTGGCTTGTCCAAGCCGGAAAGTTGTTCTTGGTTACCAACAACAACAATCAAAATGGCTGACAAACTTGATCCATCATAGAACTTCCAGTTCTCTGATATTAGCTGGTATTCAATTCCTTAATGTGTCATAGATTTGATTGATAAGGAACTAAACTTCGTATCAAGATGGATGAGAGGCACTGGTGGATCGCTGGAAAAATCCAGGAGAGCTTTAAGCTTGGAAGCTACGATAACCCGACGCTCCTGGAGGATTTCATGTGCGAGGAGACTACGCTTGCAAAAGTGAACCGATTCCTCAAAGCTGGTGGACCATGCCGTTTGTTTTTTTACTGTGAAAAATCAGATATTACAGAATTAACCACAAGAGAAATATATTGTACAGGGAACCTTGCAACACTGAAAGATGTGGACCTGGAGAAGATCACAATCCTTTATTTCTTACGAAACAGGACAGAAAAAGATGTGGATCCGAACAAAATGGAAAAAGATATTTACTGTGGAGAACTGAAGTCAAACACAATTGAAACACTTAATTCTCTTTTGGCTGATATTTATATTCCACTTATTCGTGCTCAAAAAGATTGGGGTCAGTGCAACGAGGAAGGCCAAACAAGTTTGATGCACAGCATGGATAAATTTGTGACGGCTCTTAATGAAACAGCTGCTTCAATGTCTACCTCCAGACAACAGGTAATAGTTCTCAGTCTTTTCAATAAGCTACATTTGAAAATTCCATATCTCACATGCATATATGATATTTATTAAGATGAAAAAAAAAGTTAATTTGAAAACTAAAAATCTAAGTAGACATATCTTTTCACTTGCCTTGTGTCCAGTAATCAATTAATACCTGCATTGCAGTGTCATCTAACCAAATTTATGTATTATCCGATGATTAAATTCACCAATCTCTGAATTACAATTTGGATCACTTAATTTTTTTTCTGAATAAATAGATATCCAAACAATGATTTTGCAATATAGACCTATATTGTAATTCTTTTTTGAAAAAAAACTTATTTTCCAGATGTTGAGACAGCCTGAGAATGTCATCTTGAATGACTTCAAGCTTCAAAGAGCGGCTGCTCTTGATCCTCACCTGATTAGTCAATATGAAGAACTGGTGAATGAGTGGATGAACACCATTGAAGCGATTATAAATGATACCTCAGACGAAAGGTTTCCCCCTCTTCCTTTTATTTTTTATTGGTTGTTGTGTTTGTTTTGTTTTTTGGTTGTTGTTGTTTTTGTGATTATCAAACTGTTGTTGTTGTTGTTGTTGTTGTTGTTGTTGTCGTCATCTAGTTAGATTTTATGCAATTTTACCTGAAGTTATTCATATATATTGTCTTTTCAATGAGCTGCTTAAAAAAATGATATAATGAAAAGCTAAATTTACAGACCTATTTGTTGTCACAACATTCTTTAGGTATATTGAATTTTATTTTTTATTTTTTTGAGATGTGCTTACATCCATTTTGCATTTTGGCTAATTGATTCAATTGCCTGTAAATTGTATGCCTCTTTTAGTGTAGTTGTATTCATTGAATGTGTAATTTATTTTTTAAACAGATGAATGGGAAATAGTTATGTCATGAACAATACTCACCGCCTATAGATTGCATGAGAATTTAGTATTATATTTATCTTGATTATTTATTACACAATTCTTTTTTTCATTACTTGCACTACAGATTCCTTGATCCAAACACTGGACCACTATCAGAACTTGAAAGATGGAAACGCAGACAACGCCTTCTTACAAACATTACCGAACAGTTAAAGGGAAAGGAATGCAAGGCTGTTTTGGCGGTCCTGATCACTGCAAAATCTCGCCTTCTCAAAAAGTGGAAGATAACAGATGCATGGTACGTTTTGTTGTTGTTTCTCATGATATGATGACAACAATTGGTTCAAATCCCTGGATCAATAACAAAGACTAGTTCTTTTAAGAACTGCATTGACCCTTAGTGAAAATATTATTGCTTTGGATTTATCTACATTTTCTGATTTCATTCAGGCTGATTTCTTCTTCTTTTAAGAATTGCAGCTCAATTCAAATTTTATCATAATAGATCATGTTTAGTGCCGGTTTGTCATGCATTGGTTTTTAAACGTAATGAAGAATAATCAATCCCTTTGAATTTCTTTCTACATTGCTTTCAGTATTACCGACAGCATGAATGACACGAAAGATAAAGTGAAATATCTGGAATCATTGAAAAAGCACTTTGATCAAATGTCAATGGACTGCAATCCTTCAAGCATTGTCAACAACGTCCTACCTGGTTTGGTGAATTCAATCAAACAAATGGACTCCATTTCAAGATTTTATGCCAGAACAGGATTCTTGGGTATTTTATTGACAAAGGTAGATATATATTTTCATAGTGTTCCTCATTTTACGATCATCATCATTTAGTTTATAAATAGTCAGGCATTATGGATATTATTTAAATTGATAGTACATAGTTAAATTTCATTGTTGGTAATTTTTCCCTCTTGTATAAAGGGTTAATGTAAGTATACAATGAACTTATGATTGTTAATTGATATGTAAATTGAGACTTGTTTTCCAAAGTATTTCAATCCAAAAATGTTCACAATAGCAATGGCATTAATTTTATTTGTCATTTTAACTATCATAATAATTCATCCCATTCAAATTAGGTTTGTAACCAACTGGTCCAGTCATGCAAAGACTCTGTCAAAACAACGACCATCAACATACTGGAAGATAAGGATGAATTGTGGGATAGAGTAGCCGATGAGGTAATGAATCGAGATCTCTTGAATCAGGGCGATCCACAGCAGAAATTTCTCAACAAGCAAGTGGAGAATAAACTGAAAGTAAGGAATATTTTGGGTTGACCCAGACCTTTACTCTTGATTTCTCCATTAAAGGTCAATATTCTTTATCTTATCTTATTTAAGGCTGAATATAGGACTTATACTTTAACTGCCTTTTACAGTATGTTATAATTACCAAATATCAAATAGCTTGTTATATGTCCTTCACAGACAGTTTTAAAAAATCTTTGAATAGGAAAAATGTATCAATATGTTAATGTTAAGTCAAAAATAACTTATGGACTCCTGAAGATATCGTCTTTGAATATTTTCATAACTTATTGACTATCTTACATATAATGTAGTAGTGTTCTCGTATTCAAGAATGGGTCTTATAATAGTTTTGAATAAAAGAAAGATACCTTTATCCAAATAATTAAAATTCTGTATATGATTCCCAACATGCATTAGCTTTAGTTATACAAACATTAATATGTACACCGAAGTTCAAACGTGGATCAAAAACTACACCAAGATCCCTTTCAAAATTTGTATCTTATTTGAGTATTCTTTGAAATACCTGTGGAGATTTTCATTTTATGTCTTCATAACGATTTCTATAAAATTATTTTAACTACTCTTGTTGCAATTTCTTTCATTTGTAAACATTTTGATTTTCAATTATAGACACCCAGAACTAGGTCAAAAGAGACCAGAGATCACATGGTGAATGAAGACACCCTATTTTCTCGACTTCGGGCATGTCTGGGCGTTCAAAGTTTCTTCAGAGAATCGCTGAGGTCTTTGAGAGAATCTCTTGGAGCCACACAGAATCTCTCTCATTTTTCCTCTGTGAGCAGCTTTTCCACAGCCAACAACCCTTTGAAGTGAGTCAGAATGAGAGTCAATACTTGCTTTGAACTTTCCCAAAACTATTATTTATGGATATAGAAAAAAAATATGATGATCTAGGAGAGTATTTGGTTATTTGGAAAGAATGAAGTTTACCTTTGTAATTATTTTCAATTTAACGTTGGTACTTTGAAGATTATTTATGTTAAAAAATTGAGATATGAACATAACATTTTATTCAATATTGAAATGTTTTTAATGTTGGATTGTTTTAATAAAATAATAGAGAATGATTACAGCTGTTTCAAATGGTACATAAATATATGTGTAAAAGATCTGGTAGTCCCATTTCACATGTTGGGTTGTCATAATCAATAATATAGAATGGTTACCGGTTTTTCAAATGGCACAAAATTATATGTATAACAGATCTAGTAGCCCCATTTCACACTTAAATAAAGATAGTTTCAATATTCGTAGAATTGACCCTTTAATTTATTCAGCAGAAATTTGTAGATTGGTTATAATAAGAACAGTATGAGTGATAGTAATGGACGAAGCAGTGGTGGAAGCAGTAGGATAGTCAGAATTGATAGCTGGATATAAGTAGATAGGGATTTTTTTTTTTTCACTTCATAAGGCTTACATTGTCAATAACTTAACAGTTAACATTTGTTTTTCTTTTTATTTTCCACTTTATTGTTTTCCTCCTTTTGCTGATGACATTGTTTCCTACAAGATATGAAGTGAGTAGAAAAGTGCCAGAAGACAATAGAGAATAAAAATTTTTCGCGGCGGTGTAGGGGTTTGAACCTGCGACCTTATTGGTACGACAACTCTGCCTGGCAGGTGAGAGCGTGGCTCTACCGTGTGAGCTATCCACGAACACAAATATTCGTATCAAACCCAAGTCATTTCTAGATCCCTCTCTCACCCACTTCTGAGACCGCCGATTCGTTCACCCACCACCATCGCGAAGTTATTTTGACCAGCAGTTTACTCAACATCCATTTATTGTCATTCAAACAGACGTGGAAGCATAGCAGCAGGTTCTAGGAGTAATCAGTATTCACCTTCAAAGAAAAGCGCTGATGTTTCTGGTCACGGCGTGCCCATCGCAGATGAAGATGCCATTATGTCTCATTTGGATAACTTCTGTGGTCGCATCCGCCAAGTTCTTGAAGTGATCAACACAATGGCCCAGTTCAGCAAGTATGTGTTTTATCTTTAAATCTCTATAGGTGGCATTCATTTTTACTCCACCCTATTATGATTCTTATGGTAAAACAAAAGAATGCTTGTAATCAGAGCACCTTATATAAGGATTTCAAGCCTAAAGCATCACTTAATATACAGAGCAAGACGTGATGTTTGTAAAGAGTTAAAACAATTTATTTTCTCAGGAACAATGTTGTTACCATCCATGTCATTATTTTACACCTCTGTAAAGTGATGAAAATTTACATCTGCAAGAACTCAATTTTGTGCCATCCACAGTAGGACTCGAACCAATGACCGACAGGTCACAAGCACTAGACCTCAAAGCCACACAATTGTAACATGTGATGATTTTCAAGATATAATGACTAAGGCTTCAATGAAGCATGATTCATTAAAGTCTGAGTTGCATGGTTGTCACTGCTCTTTTGTTAAAAACTGGAAGATGACATGTCAGTTATGTGTTCATCATAATTTTTCAGGATTCTTTTTGATGTTATAAACTATTTAATTTGATGATGATGAGGATGTTGATGATGATTATGATGATGGTTATGAAGATTATAATGATGATGATGATGATGGCGATGTGAGGCTATTTGGTATTGCGGTGTGACACTCGCTTTCGGATCGGAAGGTCCCAGGATCAAGCCTTGCTCGGTGCATAGTTGAGTCCTTGGAAAAGGCTCTTTACTCACATTCTCTCACCATACTCAGGTGTAAAATGAGTAGCTGGCCAATAACAGCGTTGTCTCTGTATAAAAAAATAGTAATATCACCTAACAGGCATCATGTCCCGTCCTATATAATAAGTGTTGCTGTTGGCCAGGGACCCCTTGTGAAGCACTTTTAGCATGTTTAGTGGATATTGCGCAATATAAAAGCTCAATTTAAAAAAAAAATAATAATGATATGGATGATGAAAGCCATGGGGATTTGCTGGTTAAACAAAAAATAAGCGTTTTAGTCGGGTAGCTTCAGAAGCAGCAACAAGAGCAGTATCAACAGTAGGATGTAAAGCAACAGCAATTGTTTTAGCATTTGGGGTTTTAGATTTTAATCGTTCACTTACCTCATAAACAAAGGGAATTGATCCTGTGTGTGGTTGGGGTCTTCTTTGACACCACTTTCCACCCAGCAGTGACTTGTTTTACACTTCTGTCGACCCAGAAGCGACTGATTTGTTGGTTCTGTTAGATCTGCTAAAAATTACTTTGCAACACACACATACTCCATGGCCCTTAAGGCTCGGATGGGATTGTGTGGTAATAAGCAGTTGTGTACCCTAATGGTATTGGGGGATAAGCTGAAGAGGATAAATTATGATCCTGATTTTTTATGTTCTTGTCAATTCCAACATAGGATAAGCAAAGGTCTTGTTGGAATTCCACGCCCTAGGAAAGAGGATCTTGTTATTGATGATTCATCCGAGACAGACTTGAGACAGAAAAAGATTAAAGATCCACTGACTGGTATGATATCCATCAATTAGGTTGTTGTGTACTTTATGTAAGGGGATGCTTAACAATCGACTTGCACTGACTTGAATAGAAATTTGGTTTCACAAGGCTTGCTGGAGGAATTATTGAAGATTTGTGAAGCGCATTGAACATTTGTAAATTCATGGAAATGCGCTATTTATATGAAAATATTGTTCATTTTTTAAATTTATCATTGTGGGAGATAAGGATTTGATATTCTTCTCTATATATTGCTCAATATAAAACAACTTAATTTCAACACAGTCTCATACCAAGAGAATAGTTTCAATTGCTTTTTTTTCTAACAAACTGGAGGAACATTGATTAGAGCTACAGTTATCTTTGCCTGATTTTGTCTTTTAATTTAGTTTCAAGTTTCAAGTTTCAGGTTGTGTATTTTATTTTAGTTGCGCTACAGTGATTACTATGAGTTAACTTAAAGACTTCGCATCCTTTGCATTCTTTCCTGTATTTGAAAATTATGGTTTACAAAATAAAATGTGAGGCTGGTCTGACGGCTTTCACACTTATAATTCCTACCAACCATTTATATTGAAAAATTATGAAGCAAACATATGTGTAAAATCAAAGAAAATGAGCATGATTCAGGCCCAGAGAAAGCAAGATAAAAATTCAAGAAAAAAGTACCTATACCAAAAAATTATCCGAGGAGGGGTGATTTTTGGGGGTCACTTTTTCTTGTATTTTTCTATTCTGCAATGTCTGGTACAGCATCATATTATACCCCTTTTCTGGTTTTACTTTCTTTATTTTCCCCTAATCTATTACTAACAGATGATAATTATAAGCAAATCAATTGATAACAAAAAGGTGGAGGTGTATATTATGAAACCTTTCATTCACTCATTTATGCAGATTACAAATTCCCAAAAGACAAACGGTTTTTCATCATTTTCCTTTTCTGATTAACAGAAATGTTGGAACGACAGGATGAGGAAGAAGACGAGTTTGCTCCTCCACCCATTCAGATATCTGGCCCTACTGATCGTCCTCTCCATGCCATTGATGAGGACGAAGAACAGGCACAAAGTGAAAACCTGGACATGAACAGAACGGGCACTAATTCTGTGAGGAGCCCTCCCAATGAAGTGTTTTTCGACAACTCCAATAACGGTCCTAAGGGATTGACAGAGGAAGAACTGGATATTCTGAGTATGTTTTTAAAAATACTTTTACAGTCAATCAATTATATTGTAATTTCAGGGTCTGACTAAACGGTCGATTGTATAATTTAATCAATTTAGATTAGATATGACATGCTAAGTATAGAAATTTGATATTTCGTTTTTTAAATAGCAAAATCAAGTATTTTCAAAAGCAAAAGTTACCAAGCATTTTGGATTTTGGATCGAAATCTAGGAATTAAAAAGGAGAATGAAAATATAGGATTTTTTATGTTGTTTTTTCTTCTTTGCTTTTTTATTATTTAACATAAATGACGGTACCTTGCATTCTACATAATCTCAAATTAAATATAGGCCATTCTTTTTTTCAAACTTCTGAGGTCAATTGTAATCAATTCTTTTTATTCCTTATAATAGTCATTTCAAATGAAAGTGAGAAATGAGAATCTTTGACACATCAAAGAACATAAATAAACCAAACAAGAAGCGTATAGAATTGTTAAATAATTTTTGCTTTAAAATTTAGATTTCATTCAACGTGTATTATGATGTCAAATATTTCCCTTAATATTTTCCTGAAACTAAAGAAATATAATTAATATATCTTTTTAAATTACACATCAAAATTATTAAAATAGTAGTCCGACCAAAATCTTTGACATCCTAAATACATTGTAATTTTTTTCCTCGGCTTTATAAACACCTAGATATGATTACTGTTCGTATGCTGTTTACATTAAATGTTTGCATTTTAATTCATCAGGGCAATATTATCCAGAGGATGAGGAAGACGATGGTCCCAATGTGTCCCAGATTGTGGAGCAACATGTTTCTAGGATGAACAACTCCATGAAACAACACGTGACTACCAAGACCATGTTGGATGTGGAATCTAAGGTATCACCCACTCAATGAATCAGTCACTAGCAATCAACTAATCAGTTATTTGTCAGGCTGCTACAGACATAGGGAATCATATCCCTCCAATTATTTCTGTCATCAGCCCTCTTCAGGAAACCACATCAACATTTATTTCTGCCTATGCGCCATACAAATTTTGGCTAGGGAGACCAAGATTTTGGCCCCCCGGCGTAAAACCGTATTTTCATTTATAGAACTGTTTCTTTATGTTAAAGAGGCGAGTTTTTTTCTTCTATTTATTCATGGTTTGCCTGTTTGTTTTTGTTGCTGTTCTTTCTTTCTTTTTTTTTTTTTCTTCTTTTTAATTTTTTTTGGCAACTTGGCATACCATACTTTTTCTAACTTACACTATATCATATTCTCAGAACTTTCCAAACGTCCTATTTATTTCAATTTAGTCCTTCAGTACTTCATTTTATATTTCATCTGAGTAAGATTAGTATATTTTAAAGGCGTCCAACTGTACAAATAGATCTTTTTCCAATTTAAGATATAGGCTGTTTTTTAACCACATGATTTAGTTATAATATGTCTTTTTCTGTTTCTTATTTTATGATGGTGTATATTTTTAATTTCATCCCCAGGACAAAGACCGGTTTGATGCACATTTCAAACTTTTCCAAGGCATCGTTCAAGATGTTGAGAAATTCCTTGGCTCCTATCTTCATGTCATTTTCATGAGGAAAATGAAAACACAACAAGGTTTGGATGTCATTGCAAAGTACGTTTGAGCTTTATTATTGTATAAACTTACATTTTAGGGATGAAAAGATTTCTTCTTTAAAAGTTGTTAAAGAACAGATAAGTTTATAAAGGTAAAGATCAGTCATTCATCTTTTTTACTAATGATTTTGAACAATTTCGTATTGTTTCATCGTTCCAAAACCTGCAAGAATTTTTAAAAATTTTATTTTGGATTTAAAGGTAGTGATGTGCCATGCAATTCCCTCTCCTTTTTTTGTATCAATTAAAAAATATTAATCTTTTCATTCTTTTTAGAATTTTATGATCTCTGCATTAGAAAAAAATTAAAATATGTGTGGTACGTGAGTTACTATGAAATAGATATCGACAAAGATGAGAGATGAACATGTTATTTTTAATTTTCCCTCAAGATTTGCTCCCATTGCCAACAGACCAGGAATTAGAGGAACAGTGGCAGAGAAGTACGTGGAAATTTTTGGATGGT